>NC_053456.1:26628862-26939862 GCF_015227805.2 Hirundo rustica | reverse complement strand
AATTACACAATTTCAGCAGCATCAATGCCAATTAGTACTGGCTGCTGACCCCTAATTTGACCTGGAATCCATCCACAATCTTAACCTGATTAGGACTTTGCGCACAACAAACATGAAATCTCACTGTTGCACATTTATTTTTCTGCCTTAGCATCCTAAGTTTTACTCAATTTAAACTAAAATGACAAAGTTAACATATAAGCATCGTTATGGAATTTACTAGAGCATCTTCAACCATTTCCCTAAAAATGTCAGAGTTTAATTTTGGGCTAATTTGGCAAGTTAAAAGCTAGATATATAGGGCTAACATTTTAATTTAAATTAAGAAGTAAAATTAGTGCAGTAGTTTTAGTTATGCCATGTAAACTGTACCATTCGCTGTGAAAAACCATATTAAACCTGCAGCTAACTGAAGGTTTTTAACCTCTAGAGAGGAAAAAGCAAAGCATGTACTGTCTCAGAGTTTAATGTCATGATTCC
Organism: Hirundo rustica; assembly: GCF_015227805.2. NCBI lineage: Eukaryota > Metazoa > Chordata > Aves > Passeriformes > Hirundinidae > Hirundo > Hirundo rustica. Next base: position 26,939,382 of record NC_053456.1, on the reverse strand, counting down.
TGGAACACAAGGTATGTGTGGAACACAGCTGTCATTTGAGTGATTTAAACACCCAGACACCTCAGTAACATTTTTCTATGGCTGAGGAGACAAATGCAACAAACTCTCAAACTGCAATATCCAACAAAGTTTCATTTCTGCACCTACAAGGAATGACCGCATGCATATTTTCACCACTGACGCAGAAAAGGTGCATATTCTGAAGGTAACAATTGTTCTTACATGACCATGCATAGTCCAAGTCCACTCAACACCCGCACAAGCAAAAGGGCATCTCAGTTATTTCTACAACTGGTCCTTTGGAGTCACACAGCCACATCCAACTGTTGTAAAATTCTATTTGCCGTCTCAACTTCTAACACAAGTTGTAGTGAGGAGAAAGAAAATCTTGTTCTCTCCTTCTGCCCCACACAAACAAACAAAAAAAAGCAAGCTAGGAAGTTTTCTTATTCAACAGCTTCACAGAGGCTTCTCAAACTCGTGGTGTTTACACTAACACAGGTGAAGGCAAAGACCTGAAACAGGTCTTGGCAGATGCACACATCCTGTTCAATGGAGAATCATGCAATACATGTGACACCTGTGATTTTAAGGAAAGGCTGTTGTCACAGGATGTCTATGAAAATAAACAGTGCAGATATGCAGCTTATAAATGCTTTGCTTAAATCTAATTAGTATTTTAGTACTTCTTTTCTATTTGCACTCAACTTACCCTCCAGTCCAAGACTCCTATCTCCATTTGTATGTCCATAGTTAACATAGAACTGTTTCAGAGATTTTCATTGCCACTCTGACATGGCAAGGTTTGCACCACAATTTGCTGCAGTCCATTAACATGAAGAAAGCTATCAGAGTGGTTCATATGAAGTCTAACAAAATTAGCAACTTTCTTCCCAAGAAATTGCCACAAATATGGTTTAGTAACTTCCAGAAGCTTAAGAATGCTACTACTTGAAATTATTGCACAGATGCAACAATGGAGTCCATAGGGTATAGTGCTTTGTAAATTACACAACTACCAAACAGAATAAATACATAATTAACAATCTAGAAGTAGCTTTGGAAGCTCAGCAGTTTCGTCTAAGGCCTGTTCTATGCTAACAACAAGAAACAAGCACCTTAAAAAAAACCCAAACCCACAGGCATAAGGATCTAGTAATTTCTCCATTTCACATCTGACCCCTCCTTGCTCTCCTCTCCGTGTCCATATTTAGCTTATATCTCTATGCAGTTTCGGCACAACAAAACAGCTTAAAAAAAAAAAAAAAAGCAGTGGAAACTTCTCCACTGTTACACAAAGAAATATGAGCTTGTGCTGGGATAAATCCTTTGTCAGCATGCCTTACATTTCTATGTAAAAGGGCACATTACTTTCATTTAAGCTCCTCAATCACTTCTTGTGTAAGCTCACTACAGTAAATGGACTTTAACCAATCGTGTGTGTATCCCACTGCAGCAGATACTAAAGACCAGTACAACATCCATCCTATGTATGGAGCTTTTTTCAATTACCATTTTTAACTGGATCTGTGCTTCCAGCCCTAAAGCATGATGATACGCTGAAGAATCAAGAATCCTCTCAAAAAAAGTAAACCTCTAACCCAGAGTAATAAACAGATATCAAAACTCAAAGTTGAGCATTTAGATTTTTGTTCTTTGCCCTACTCTGACGGCACATACCAGGGTGCTTGATAAATTGCTCACTCCACCCCCTTTGTAACTAAGTTTACATAAAAGCCTCCTCCTTTTTGAAACCTGTCTTGTCTCAAAGGTTATTGACCCTCATGTTCAGCCATCACAATGCTTAATGGGATGGTGGAATCCCCACTGTAGCTTACACATGGGACACACCGGTCTTAGATACCACACCTTCACAAAGCTCATGTTTAAAAAAATTAATTAAAATTCTAGCTAATTTTTCACATGCAGGAAATACAGTATTTCAAATTTACAAATACAAGCTAACTTGAGCCATTTCTAAAACAAAATCTGCTATGCTTATGCCTATGGGTCTCAAAGATCTTGTTCTTAGGATATTTAGGAAAGTTATTTCAGTAACTACTATGGACGTGTTCATAACTTTTTCTAAATCAATTTTTCTACCTTGTGGCCCTATTTCAAATCAGAACAGAGCCAGGCATGCTGAGAGGGCTGCTCTCCAGCCTCTCCTTAAGCTCAAGATATCCTCAAACCTAAAGGAAACAGAAAAGACAAAGCAGAAACTAAGAAGAGGTGATGTAAAGGAGAAACAGCCACCAGAACTCTCAAAATTAAACAAACTATTTGAATAAAAAGAAAGTCATTTAAGACAGGAAGAAAAAAAACCAAGCAAATTTTACACATATTTCAGCTCATTATCTTTCAATCCAATATCTTCTCAGCTGAATGGCCATGAAAAATAAGATTATTCTTTTAAATTTTCTGTCTTTCCAGATGGATGTCAAATAATTCCCCCAGCTCATATATGGGTAAGGGCAAGGCAGAAAAGGGGACAAAGACCCTAAATAAAATTACAATTCAAAATTTATAAACAACTAAATATAGGGAATAAAACCAGAAAAATATTCCAGACATATCAATTTTGCCCTGTATGAATCAGCAAACTGCAGTCATGCAGTCTGCACAAATGTCCATGTCACACATTTCAACTGAGCAGAATTTAGAGGAACAGCAACGTGGAACTATTTAAAGAACTCACGAACCACACACAACACAGACACCACCAAAGGAGATCTAAGCGCTTCTGTTTTCTGAAGAATCACAGTAATTACAACAAAAACATAGTAAGATTAGCTCGATTATGGAGATTGAACACAAAAACACACACTTTGCACTTTTGGAATGTTAGCCAAATGCTTGTATAACAATACAAGATAAAATGAGATGTCATTAACTACTTTGTCCTGTAGAAAAAAAACCCCCACAGAATATGCAGAAAGAATTCCTGGGAGAGTGTTTTAACAGATTTGAACTACACCAACCATCTCCATCAGGTCCTGTGCTGAACAATGTTACACGGCCAGGGAATTTGGCATTTTTCAATGTCAAATGATAGTGATGATAATCACTACTAAGAGATAAATAAATAAATAGTTTACCACTTTGCAGTAGTTATACACCTAACATTTTATTTCTCTGTCCTAGCAGGATCTCTTTCCAGATGTCACTGGCTCTCCATGTTCAGGCAAAGTTAATAAATTTGAGCATAAAATCTACTGTTTCCCTACAGAATTACACCAAGAGGTGAAGGCAGCAGATCTGAAACAGGCAGTGAGCAGCAGAGGCAAGCTGGACTGCCTGCAGAACAGAAAATAATCAAGGAAGATCAAAAAAGTGACTTGCTAATGGTACTGTCTTTCACTAATCATCTGAATTGATTAATAATAAAAACATCTGTTGAGCCTTGTGCCCAATTTCATATATTTAATAGAAAAATGTAACACTGACAGAAGAAAGAGAAATTGCTGTGTGGCAATATACATACAATAAAAAGCTTTTACTGTTCTGGATAATCTGCAGCATGGAGTGAAACAGTTTGCAGACTATTTTACCCAGTCCCTGATCTTGGTTTTTATGTTCTCTTCTTCGTAGCACAGCTGGCAATACAAAATTATGTTTTACAGTAGGGTTTTCTGAAAAAACTGTATTTTATTTCATCAGAAGTGCCCCTCTACCTCCTGAGCTTTTAGCTGGAGCTCAAAAACTAAAGTCAGAATTCTATACAAAAAAAAAAGAGATCCACTGAGTCACTCCATAAATCTGTCCTATGACTAAATTAAAAAAAAAAAAAAAATTATTTGTCTTGCTATTAGAAGCAGGAATTACCCAAGCAAAGGTGCAGAAAGAAAAATTCAACCAGCTTGCCATTTTATCAACAGTGAATTATAAAAGCATAAACTCAAACTACTTTCTTACTCAAAACACCCTGATGAAAACAGCATTAGATTAGTCAAGAATTACTTCTCACAATTATTCTGTTTGGAAATGAAAATAACTGACTGAAGTAGCAGTCAAACTGTGCGGCTTGTGACTGTCTCTGCTCAGATCAGTTTTCCCCGAAAGGGATTTCTTTAATGATTATTTCTATGGCACAGATGTCCTTCGAGAAGACTCAGCTGGAGAAGCCTCCACCTTCACTTCCTGATACTCGTTCATATCTTAATACAAGGAAACAAGCATCAAAACAAGTAACGGGATCAAAAATTCTTTTCCAGCCCAGACAAGTCTTTGAGTGAACAGATGATCTCGATCTTTAAAGATCCTCAACTCATATTGAACTGCTCGGTAAAGAGGCAAACAGGTCTGCCTCTCCTCCTACAGAGAACAGGGAGTATCACATGAAGTTCTCAGGTAACAGGTTCAAAACAGAACAGAGGAATGACTTATTGACACCACACACGAAGTGCAGCACTAACTGACAGAAAACATGGTAGCTCCAAAAACCATACATAGGCTCAAAAATTTTATAAGTTAAGTATATCCATGGAACAAATCCATACAACACACCATCTGCACTGAGACTGGGAGAGCTGACCTAAGGAGTAACCCAATATTCTGGAAAAGAGTGTAAGAGTAAAGCACCTGCTGTCAAACGAGCACCTACTCAGCCACAGCAAACAGCAGAACTTGGAACAATGATCCTGTCACATTCCAGGGTCTCAGAGCTTTAGTCTTCAGGAGAGAATAACAGATCAGACCAGTGTGGCTGTTCCTGTGAAGAATGGAGCTTGCATCGCCCAAAAAAACCTCCAAACATAAAACAACCCACCAGCAAACAAACACCACAAACAGAAAGAAACTAGGACTACTGCTCCAGCCCATCACTTCTCTAAAACTGAGGGGAAACAGTGACTGTGATACTGTCCATAAAATATTTAGCTCTCTAATGATGCCTGAGAAGATAATTTCCTTCTCCACCATTCACAGCTCTTTTTTTTTTTTTTTAAAGCATTCAAAGAAAGCAAGGTGAACTAAAGAAAGATCTTTTCCATCCTTATTGTAATTAAAGCAGCATTAACCATTTTATTCAAACTACAAGAGGCGTCCAATGACATAACTGACTACTAATACAACACCACAGGAAGCAACATGGAATTTTAGGGGGGAAAAAAGATGTAATATTTAACTAGTTCAAATATGTATTCTGATATTGATGGGGCAAAAACCAAAACAACAACCCCACAAGCCTTTCTCGTCATCTCAAAACGGAAAACACTTCAAGTCACTGTCAGTCATACAGCTCTCTACTCCAGAAAACAATCATGAAGAGCATAACACTAAACACTGTCCGGTGCTAGAGAGAATATTGGATGCACAGGCAGAGGAGAGTGGTTCCTATAATGTAGCTCACAATCTGTTAATCCAGAATGCACAGCAACACAAATTGCTGGAAACATGGACTTTTGAAAGCTATCCAAGAAACCCTGCAGCTTTCCTCTAGCTTAACAACACAAGCAGGAATCCCAGCAAATCATAACTAGCTTGGCTGTATACATGCTAACATAACTTTATCCTAGACCCCTTAATCTTTGCAGTAATTATTGCCACCATGAATTAATACCAAAAAAAAAAAAACAAAAAAGGCAAAAAAAAAAACCACCCAAAAACCAAAACCAAACAAACAAAAAAATAACACAACCTGAATAAATCACAAAATATACTGATTATTTGTACATGGAGTTTCAATGACCTTTCCTTCCCAGAGGACATTCAGTTGTTTGTTGGGGTTTTTTTTTTACACAATATAAAAATCTCTTTTATGTTATTTCCTTGTGCATATTATTGATTTCTCCAGGCTGACACTGTAATTATGGTGAAGCTTCCTTCTCAAAACACATTGTAGCAACACTTGTAGGCCCCTTGAAATTATGCAGACTCACTTATTTGAGGATGCAGCATCAAAGAGCTTACTATATTCCCAAAATATCACATCCCTCATATTTGCAGTCTGATTTTAAAAGAGTATGGTCCATACTGAAAGAAAAGGAAATACAGGAAGCAAAACGTGGCCAAGGAGGTCAACTGATTGCACAAACATTTTCTTACCGTGAGTTTTTAATGTACGTGGGGGGTGAGGGGAAGGCGAAAACAGCTACTGAAAACCTTGTTAAACCTTGAAAGGGATGCTGGACCAGAAGAAAAATCCTGCCAAGTGCACTCCTCTGCTACAGTTCTGTTCATGCACAACAGATCACACAAAGCCAATGCTCTGTGATCAGAACTGAATGCCCCTGGTGATAGATTCAGCAATACCAGCACAGTTTTGTGCATAATACTCAAGTCAGGCCTCCAAGCACCATGAAGAAAACAAATCAAAATAAACAAAAACAACCCCCCAAAACAAATAACAAGGAAAAAAAGCACCAAACATAAATAAAACTAGGACTTTTATCTTTCTCTCAAAGAATAAAACCAAGGTACCTAGTATCTGACATGTCTATGGGTCACTGAAAAAAAATTCCGAGAAAAATATCCACATTCCTCAGCACTACTGGACTTTGGACACATACACACAAACTTTCAGCCACAGTAAAAAACAAGAAACACTTTGCAAGTCTCTGACAGAACTGCATTCTCTGTAAGACAGGGATTTAAACACCTCACAAATAAAGAGCCCTCCTACAATTCCACCCCCCCATACATCACAGCAAAACAAATGCGTGTCTTCTCACCCTGAGAAAAGACTGCTCTGAATCTTCCAGACTTTATCTCACAGCGAAAAACATTCAATGCTGAAACCAGACTGAGGCAGTCTGGATTAAACAGATGGCACTCTGTTTAGAACAGTTTCACTGTTAATAACATGATAATGGCATTCCTCCTGGAAATCTCCTCATGCGCTTCCAATATCCCTATTTAAAAAAAAAAAACCAACCCTGAAACCCAGAAGTAAATTTCCATCAAAAAGGCACTACAGTCTATCCCAAAATTCTGCCAGCATCATGCTGTAATGTTTATTCTCATGTTAATAATCAAAAATTAATATAACAGTTTGCATTCTGCTAAAAAGAAACAACATTGTATTATATACAACTGGGGAATAAGTCTTTACGAGTCACTGACTGTGTGGTTAACTTTCACCAGTCTCTTTCCAGATGAAGTAGACTACGTACTCAAGTTTGATGAACATAAAAATAATTGTAATTAACCAGATACTAAGGCAATTGACACTTCACAGTCACAGAGCCACACGTGCAAAACGCCGAGCTCCCGACACAAGCACTCTGTGAAACCAAGTCACCACCTCACTCAAAAGGCAGCTATCGAGAGAATTCTTTACTTTCACCTACCCTTCTGTGCACTTCCAGGATTTCGGGACGTCTCCCCACTTCTCCTATGGGAACAAACACCAATGTTCTTTTAAGACATACCCACCGAAAACCGAAACTCGGCTCGCTGGGAGCTCTGATTTCTGCCCCAGCCTCTTCCCCTGCCGAAGCGCGCCCCGAGGGCGGGCAGCGAGAGGGCACTGCCCGGGCCCCGCCACCGCTCCCCGCGGGCAGGGCGGGGGGCCGGGGCTTACATAACCGCGGGGAGGGGACCACTGCTCGAGAGGAGACGGAGCGAGGAGAGAGGGCAGGGAGCAAAGCAGCAGGGCAAGAGAGGGAGCGCTAGCGGCGCGAGTGCTGAGAACGGTTCGCGCCCCCGCACGCACAGACCCTGCGGCGCTTCCGTCCCCGCTCGCACAGCCGGCAGCGACAGACGGCGACGGGCAGCCCGCGAAGGGTGGGAGATCCTCGTTCCCGGCGCCGGCCAAGCCCCGCCGCTCCCAGCGCCGGCCCCGCCGCCCCCTCACCCCGCTCTCCTCCTCCACCGCCACCTCCAGCCGCCGCCGGCCTCGCACCTCAGCAACGCGCCCGCCCATTGGGCCACGCCCCCCGCAAGAAGCCACGCACTGATTGGTCGCTTTCGGCTCAGCTTCTCCTTCCCCCCGACCCCTCAGCCGGAGCCGGCGCCGTCGCTCCCGGTGCGGGGCTTGCCCCGCTGAGCCGTGGCGGGAGCTCAGCGGGCCGCAGCGGCCCGGGAGGGGATCGGGCAGAGGCTCCACGGCGTCCGTGTCGGCACCAGACTAGCGGGAAGAGCCGGAACGAAAGCTTCCCGGAACTCGTGTGGCTGGCCCGCGTTTCCTATAGCGGCCGCTCCTCGCCTGGGTTCCGGTTCCGGGTGGCGGCCGTGTCCTGAGCAGGGTCGCGGAGCGGGCAGGTACCGCGGCGGGGCTGGCACCGGCACCGGGCCGTGCTGCTGCCACCGGGGTGGCCGTGCGCGGGCAGACAGGCGGCGGTGGGAGGGGGGTGGGGTGAATGTCACTGCAGGTTGTGCCCTCCCTGCCCCGCTCCGTCCGACCTCTGGGCACAGTCTGTGCTGCTTCTGCTGGCAGAGAGCGCCCGGCTGGCGCTGCAGCGCAGCCCGCCGGCCGCGGCGTGTGCGTTACAGGGCATAACCTCCTCCCTTACAAAAGGTGAATATTGGTAGGAGAAAGGCCTTGAGTTTCTATCACGGGGTTGGAGCCTGGGGTCTAATTTAGGCGGAGCTTTTCGGGTAATGACAGCGTTAATGCTGCTCTCCAAGTTTTCTCAAGCGAAAACCATTTCTCAATTCCAAGGTTTCTCAAGCGAAATCTGCTTGCCCTCACGGCCTGGAGTCATCTTCAAGAATTACAGGCTTTGAAGCTGTGTCCTGCATTCTGGTCAATTTTCTAAAAGTTAAGGACAGTGAATTTGTTCTTTGCTGCCTGATATGTGTTAAAATGGGAAACCTTGGGTCAAAGAAGGTTCAAGTGCTTTGTAAAAATGGAACCTTAAAAGCTGTCATTTTCTTCCAGTCCTTCGTGATCTCACTGAAAATGTTCAGCTTCGTATCTGTTTTTAAAGAGAAACTTAATATTTTTATAGTTCTCTAAGGTGTATGTAAATAGAGCATTCATATTTCAGTCTCATCAAGCAACAGGTAAGGTGCAGCTCTTTGTCCGTGCATCTGTCCTGGCCCTGTTGAATGCCACAGTTACATCTGACTGAACTGGAGGCAGCTGAAAAGGAGCTGAGGAGCCTAGTCTTTGTTCTTCTCAGTTTTTTCTTCAGAGCTTAGCAATCACAGCTTTCCCATGGCTTTCTGACCTAAGTCAGAAATTTTTATTCTGAACTCTTTGTGATTATTCTGGAAAGTCTGGAAGTTGGGGGAGGCTGGTGTTGCTGAAGTGCATTTATGGACACTGGAAACCATTGGTTTTCTTACACTCTTCTCTGGAATAGAAGGTTGACATAGATGCTCCATGAGTGTAGTGACTTACAACACAGTAATGTTTAAGTTTGCTTTGCTGCACATTTTGCTGTACTGTGTGAAACACAGCACGAAGTCCCTTGGCTCTTTGTTTTACAAAACAAAGCTCTTTGTTCTCAAAATAGGATTTTGCTCTTTACAAAGTAACAAACCGACCTTTTCTGTAGGTATGGGACATGGAAGTGACCACGGCCATGGGCATGGCCATGACAAAGTGGAACTCCCCGACTACAGGCAGTGGAAGGTGGAGGGAACTCCCCTCGAGGAGGTGCAGAGAAGGCTGGCTAAACGGGGTCTGAGGGATCCATGGGCTCGGTAAGTGCAGGAGCCTCAAAAATCATCTTGATGTGTCATCTGCTAGCATCAACCAGACTTTGTCATTGTAGATAATCCTTTCTTCAGTAAAAACAGTGAAAATCAGTCAGAATTTCAGTCAAGTTTTTATTTACTTTCTGTGTGAAGGTCACACCTTGAATCACCTTGACCCAGTCTCCCCATCTTGGAGGCAACCTTCCGCTTTGTGATGTTTTATGCTGACACAGATCAGCATGAAACCAACACCTCATTTACCAAAATACCTAAGTAGTACTAGGTCTGCACATGTGAATAATGCTGTCCTTCTCTGCAAAGAAATTGTGTGCTCAGGTCTTGATGAACGTGATGGAACTTGCACTGACATTCTGAGTATGAATACCATTCCTCATATACAGCAGGAGGACTTTATTTGAAAAGAAGAAATGTACATGTATACAGGGTGGAATTGCATTAAACTGTGAATGACATCATGGAGGATCAGCTTTTTACTTCTCGTGCTACCACTCTCCTTTTTAGATATTTAGGCAGCTGTCAAAACAGGGCTTAATGTATTTCTCCAACATCATGACTTATGCAGTAGTTTGTTGAACCATCCTTTCATCTTGGGGAATAAAAATACCAAATGTCTTCTGCTGAGTAGTCTGGTCCTTCTGTAAGGGAAAGGTTGCATGAGCAAACTGTTCCAGGAGTCTTCATAGAAAAGGCTTTACTTTGAATCACTACAAGAAAAATGGAAGAGCAAATAGGTCATCTGTTAAAAAGTTGTTTCATGCTATAACCTGTGGAGGGATTTGAGGTTGACAGCGCTCTTTTCTTTGGAATAGTTTAAAGATGTAAGCATGAAGTAAATCATACTTTTAATGATGATAGGAATCATTTGAAATATCAACCCTTAATGAACTCCGTAGGCTTGTGTCACATTTATCTTGCTTCTGTTTCTGTGGAGTGCAGAATAAGCTTGTTTTTCCCTTTGGTTCAAACAAAATTGTTTTCAGCAAGCAATAGGCTTGTTCCCATTAAAAAATAAAATTAAAAAAAAAAAAAATATATATATATATATACACACACACAGTTTAATATTGGAGGTTTAGTGTAAATTCCTCTTAGCTTTAGTGCCTACACTTCCAGTTTCAGGAAGTGCTGCAAAACAACACAGTGGAAAAGACACCGTAGTATTTGTTGCCCCTCCAATATAAAAGAAAATTTTTGTTTCTCTGGTAAAAGAAGGGGATTGAGCCAATCATATCAGGGGTCAAATAAGGAAAAAAGTCAAACCCAAAGCATGAGAGGTGATTCCTTCTGGATTTTTTTTTAATTTATGTAAAGTAGTATGTCAGTTCCATAGGACAGTACAAGTATCATGCCAATCTTCCTTAATATATGAGAAATTAAAGTATCATGCTACTTGCTTCAGTAGTGTGGCAGTTGTATTAACATCTTGCACAAGTCCTGAAAGAGTCGCTCTCTCCCTTTTGGTAAGCTGAGTTTATTTTAACAGGGAATCTGCTTTCAGCCTTTATGGCAAATGCATATTAATGTGCATATTAAATACAAAATCAGCTTTGTGAAAGATGTCATATTTGGAAACTTTAAGTCTATATCAATTAGACCCTGTACTGGCACCTAGAAGTTACTCTTCCATGCCAATATGCTTTCATCCTAAGCCACAAAATCTATCTTCACAAGAGGATTATCTGTGAACACAAGTATCTGCCACCCTTGTTTTAAACCCCATATCTTTTCCCAAAACTAGTTTATATTTTATTGCTTAGTTCTTTTTCCTTTTCTTAAGGACTTTTGAGTCCTTACAAGAGACAAACCACCCATCGCCATAGATTACACTGGTTGTGCTATAAATAAATAACTATTTGTAGTCAGTGCAGTGACTAATGTTTCAATAACAATGGAGGTTGAAAACAGCAAGGCAAAACAGTGTGAAGTTTGTACAAGCTAAACACCATCTTTTCAGTCTTTCTTTATAAAATCATCTGGCTCTTGACAGTTAGGGTTGTATTGTGAAATTTAGTGCCTCCACACTAAGATGAGCTATGTCTGGATTGCAGGATTTGTCTAGCAGTGACTAGCCTTTGTAGTTAGTCCAGTCCATGCAAGTGCTAGTGGGCTCTGATTTGTTAGAGAGTAAAAACAGAAGAGTACACTTACATGACTTCGGGAAGGTGATTATGTTCCTATAATTGCGTTGTTTGCTGGCAGTGCTTGTACCACCTTCATCATTCTTGTGTATATATTTTTTTTTTCTTGTTAATTTGTATCACAGTGGCTCCACTGATCTTTTTTCCTTTGGTTTCATTTTCCTTTCTAGTAATGAAGTCTGGAGATATCAGGGTGGCTTTGCAAGATCCATCACCGTGACAGAAATCTTCACCAGGGGATTCAAGTGGGGAGCTGCAGCTTTTGTCATAGCTCTGGGCATTGAATATGCACTCTTTCCTCCAAAGAAGAATGGAGGCCACCACTGAAGATCAAATATGACAACTTAATACTTATTAATCATAAGCTGAAGCCTACATAAGCCTGCTGCTCACTCTGTACTTATAATATACATATTAAAGTCTATCACAGGCAAAGTGTGTTTCTTTGAATTTATTACACTTTTGTGGAAGGATCAAAAAACATGGCAAAAGCAATTTAACTGGCTTTGATCTGGGGAACAAAAAAACCCAAAAACAAACAAAAAAACCAAGATGGCTCTTGAGTTTGCTGTACTATCTTTTAAAGATCAAGATAAACTATCAGACCAACTCTTTCCACACCCTGCCAAGATTCTGTTAAATGAAACTGAGAAGTTCCTTTTAAGAGAAAATTCATAGCATATTTATTACAGGTTTAACAATTATTATTTCCCAGTAAGTGGTAATGAATGACGTGTCACTTCTTAGAAGTGTTTGTTACTATTCACTCTTATGTCTCTAAAGAAAAATAAATATCAACTTAAAGCTTTAAAACCAACTCCAGACTGCCTCAAAGTATATGAAAGCTTACCAAAGATTACACTTTAACATACTGAATAGTTAATTAACCTGGCAAACACTATGCACCAGAATAAAGTGCTCTGTAATCCAGACCTCAAAAATTATATTGCTGCCAAAAGCAGAAGAAAATGTTTAACTCAGCAATAACTGTACCTTATCCTAAAATGTCCTCCACCATACTTGACTGTAATGTGAAAAAAGATAACAACTTTTTCCTTTGCTCTGGTGTATTTATGGATTTATTTATTTTTAGATCTAGTCTCTTTCAGTAATTTGTTTTAAATGCCCTGTTTTTCCTTAAATTATCTTAGCAGCTTCTGGAGGGCTTTAAGAATGCCTGGATTGAAGACTATGAAGACTGGACCTGTGGCCAGTATATGTCTTCTGCAGTACCAGGAATTATAATTGTCAGAATATCCTACTGTAAATTTTGTTATCCCATTAGTAACAAAGAGGATATATTACACTGTTTTTCAATCCAAACAATAGGACATCTCTCACAAAAATGAAAAGCAAAATTAGACAAGAAATGGTAAATGCCACTAAACAATTACATAGTGTACTTCCATGGTGAAGAAATTTAAATTTTTAAACAATCCTGTCACAAATTGCAGGTTTACAAAAAAGTTCAAGGTCCTACCAAAACATGGCTAAAATATCTTTTTTTTTAAAACATATATTCACGCACAATCCTTCTGAGTGAGATTATAATAGAGCTTTATTTTTAGAGCCAATAACCAACATCTGTTACTGTGTGAGTGCAGATGTACTGTTCAGCAGAGTTTGTCATCTTTGTATGACATTGCTCAAGGCGCCGTTCATAGTGCAAAGACTCATTTTAGTAAACTCTTGCCTAATCCTTTACTCAAACATTCCTATCCAGTTACATCATTTCCTGAAAAACCAAGAACCTACTGTGTAAGGTCTGTTGCACAAAACATTCCTATTGTCCCTTTGGTACTCTTACCCAGAATATGCATTTTCAAAGGCTGGTGCTCACTGCTTGTTTTCTGTTCGTTCCAAGACAAACAGAACTCCTAGACTCCTTTCTAGGGAGTACTGAATTTCAAATGGTTGTTCGGGAAAACAAGTAACACAGTTAATTATTACAGTGTTAGTAATCGTTACTGTGTTACTAATGTTAATAATTACATGTAGTAGAATCAGTCTTTTTAAATGGTATAAGCCTGCCACTTCACTGATATAGCAAATATATCACGCATATTCAGTTAGACTAGACTAGTTTTGGTAAAATTTATGCATTTGCGAATTAAGATGGTATCATTTGGTGGTTTAATAGCCAGATGGCAGCTGCTGCCCTAAATTTGTCTTTAATTTGTGATGAACATATTTTGCTAATCTTGTGGAATATGTCTCATCATTGTTACACATACAATACTCCTAAAGATCTTCTTTCAGGGGTATAAAAATACCGATCTTGCCTGGGGATGGAGTATTTCCTGTGTATTAAAATAACAGTACCAAATGTGTCTTCACTGTAACCATAGCAATGTCTGTCTTTATATTAAAGCATCCTTTCTACCAGCATAGATATTTTACAGTGCAAAAACCAGGGTCACAAACAGCAGTGGCACCGGCAGGGCAGGAACATGTACTATTGTAATACCAGTCAGGAAGCTCTTTTTGTATCATAAGGTCTGAAAAATAAAACTGATGACGCTCCACTTTCTGAAATGCCGGTGGAAATCTGTACAGAACAGAGCCAAGGAAAAATTGTGCATATTGATTCACAGTAGGTAGCCAGTTTCCTTCTGAATCAGCTACATCTTAATAGCAGAGATACTGTGATAGCCCTGAATGATTGATATTACAGTGGGAGCCTGACCATAAAATTTCAGTAAGGATACAAGTATTTTTTCAGAACATAGAGCTGCCACTTGGTATAAATTCTAGTGTGGGTGAATATTTTCTGTCTCCTTTCTCCCTGCAGTTCCAAAGACAGTGTGACTCTTCATGTGTGCTATCCCAGGGTACTGCACTTCCACTACTCTATTTTTAGCAGAACCAAAAAAAAAAACCCCAAATGACTCACTGTTTCATAAATGCTTTGAAATCCATTGAGCTGGGCGTTATTTGTGTCTGATTTCACCAAATATGGGGATGGCTTTTGTCTAGTTCAGCTGAAAATTTTTAATTTTAGGCCGTTTGGAGGGCAGCTCCAGCTGCAATGCTAGCATCCCACATGTTCATGAAAGTTGCTAGTTAACGTCAACGAAATAGCAACACCCAGTTTTCAGGAACAAGGCGTCACGTGATATTTACTTAAGAATTTACAATGGGAAGCATACAACTTTCACACAGCTGTACGTTATCCTCATACTGAACAAACAAGTTCAAAGTGAGACATGAGCCATACAAGAGCTAAGACTAAACTCCGGCCAAAACACGTGCCCACACGGACCGCAGGTCTGTAACCCCTCACCGAAAACCCTGCTACTACTTCACAGCTCGCAGGACCGACACAGAGCCGTTCTATCTGTCCCCGCACCAGCAGCAGGACAAAAACGCAGCCTACAAACGCCTGAGCACATGCTGAACTCGGCACCGCGCCGCCGCCACGGCCTCTCCTCACGGCGCTGCCGCCGTCCCTCACGGCTTCCCGCCGTGCCCGTGCCCGTGCCCGTGCCCGTGCCCGGGGAAGGCGCCGGGACGCGCTGCAGGCCCCGTCCCGCCTCCATCTGGTGGGAGCTGTGCGGTTGCTCTTTCGTTTCGTCTTCCCTCTCGAACCTTACAGCCGGAAACAAAACTAAACCCGTCATCCTGCCTCGCCCCCCCAGCCCCGCTGGCCGGTACCGCCCCGCCTCCGCCCTGCTCCAAATGCCGGACCTGGCTGCTGTGGAGACCTCCCTGACTGGGTGCGTTGTACCTTCCCCACCTCCTCTCCCTCGCACTTCCTTTCCCACCCTGCGCTTTCAGCACAGGCGGCCGAAGGCCCCGCGCTCCGGGATCGGGTCTCTGTTCCCGGGGAGGAGGCGTCCTGCGGAGCCGGAGCGTCCGGCGCAAGCGGGGCCTGAGCTCGGCCTCGGTCTGTAGCGAGAACCGAAACCGTGTGATTTAGAATTTCGTACTTAGAAAGATGACTGGAAATCTGCATAAACCACGTTCAGTAGTTGGGGATTTTTCGTTTGGTTTTGGGATTTTTGTTTTGTTTTTGGTTTAGGGGTTTTTGGGGGGTTTGGGGGTTTGGGTTTTTTTGGTTGGGGTTTTTTTGGGGGAGGGGGAGGTTTTGTTTTGTTTTGTTTTTTCTGTTTGTTTGGGGGTTTTTTTTGTTGTTGTTTTTTGTTTTTTAATTAGGAGGACTGGGATGTTAAAACAAATTAGCATGATCATACTAGTCTACAATCGGGAGATTACTATTCAAACGTAGCAGGGAATGCGATGGTTCCCGCGGGAATTCCCTGTTTTTCCTGAGTATGTTGCACAATTAGAGGGCGTCGGACGGTGAGGAAATAGGGAAATTTGAAAGCGGTGGAACATGCTCTGCAACTTTGAAAAATGCCAGATGGCCTTGGCTGCTAGTGCAGTCGTTACACCACCTCCACCTCTTCAAACAATGCGGAGCGGACGAAGCACAAAGCAGCCAGGTCATCGTCTGTTCTCTCCTTCCGGCACGGGGTCTTCCGCACGAGTTCGTCTTGTGAAAGAAAGACCATTGCTTTCATATCCTGGTTTTGTTACTGCAAAGATGACTGTGAGAGGCTCAAGATACAAAATGCCAGCAAGGAGTTAACTTGAGCCTTGTGCATCGTTGTGTGAAATTTTAGTATGTTATTTCCTGCTCCTTTGCATGGATGTTTAAAAAAAAAATGAAAAACCCTAATTAGACACGTGGATGAACACCAAAATTATTGAGGCAGTTTTATCTCTGATGACTGTGAGGTTTTTTATTTTGTCTTTGAAGATAACCTGATTTTTCTCTCCTCTGTTGAAAATTTACATTCAATAAATCATCTTGTTGCAGAGCCCAGATAATCAAAAGCTAGGCTGCTGGGTTTATGTTGTGATTAGTTTTTTTCCTTTAACTTTTACGCCTGTGATTACTGTATCTGTGATGTTAAAAAAGTGGTCGTCAGATGGAAGAGTGGAGCATGATGCCCTTTATCTTTTATGGTGGAGTGGATCTGGCTAAGATGTACAGACACGGAATGTATCAGGCTTGCCCGGCCCTGTGACATTCCTGCTATCCAAATACCGGCACGCGGCTTTGGGATGCAGAGTTACAAACTGTTTCACTTTATGCTAAAAAATCACTTCCCCTCTTACTCATTCCCCATGCAGTACCCAATGTGCACTGCTGGTTTTCCTTTTGGTTAGAGAATCATTCCTGGTTCGCTGCAGTCATACAGAAGACCCTTGGTCATTTTCTTTGGTTTTCCCACGCCCATAAAATTAGGAAGTAGCCCCCCCCCGCCCAGTGATTTGAGATCCTGGTATTTGTCCGACAGAGAATGAGTTGATGTAATCACTGGAAAATCCTGGATGGAAACCAGTGTGTACTGGATCTGGATCAGGGATTTGGCAATGGTCAGATGCCAGTTTTCTAGTGTCCTTGTGAACAGATTTCAATGCAGGTAAGATAATTAAAACACTGAAAATATAATCAGTATTTTTTTATAATAAGCATATGGTGTACCATATATAAAGCAAATTCACAAAAGAAGATGATTCATATGTGTGTTTTAAAGGCAGATTATTTTTAAATTAACATATAAATAGTAATTTTGCATGTCTGAAATTCCAACTCGGTAGGAAAATCCTCCCTAACACCCCCCACCCACTTCCCCTGCTCTATTTTCTTAACTAGTTTTAAAAGATTAACTGGAGCAGTCAAAAAAGTTTTTCTGGTATTTCCAAAAATGACCAAAGGTTGTTAAATTCCTGTTTCACTTTAGAGTTAAACTATGACTTCAAGTTATTTTGAAAATCCCAGCTCAGTGTACCGGAGAGATACTTTTATATGAAGGTACTTTGTGCTTCCCCCTTTTTGACTGCATTATGTGATGAAAACAGTGTCATTCTGTAGAATTCTCACAAGTGTTCTATGCTAGATTGAAAATAAGTTAGCAATAAATATGCTTTTCTTCTGATAGAAAACTTTCCAAACACATTACAGTGCATGAGGGGTTCCTCTGTTTTAGATTAATTTATCTCACCTTCTTAATTATGGACACAATATGTGACATTTTTGATTGTGACTTCCAGGATGTGTAACAGAAGGATGAAAATGCTGTAAAACAATCTTATTCAGGTGTTAGAACCTTTTGGTATATTAGGTTTTGAAGCTGAATTGGCGTTTGCTTTCCAGTATGGTGTAAATAAAACTCTGCAGTATAGTGATCAAACTCTGTGGAAGGACTAAGATTTGTCTTTATGTTTGCTCATCTGCCATTTCTCTGTGTATGCAGGGGAAGTCAGTGGAGGTTAGATAGAATTTCCATAGTTGGTGGCAGTGGAAATTGAACACGGCACCCTACTGATTTTGTTAATCACAAGGCTAGGGGTTTTTCCGAGGTTTAAATTTTTATTCCAGTTTTCAGTACTATGGTACATGAATGTTTAGTGAAGAAAAAGGTGGTCTGGGGCTTATCTCTACCTTCAGAATTAACCAATTTGGAAATTTAAAGTTGGAGTATTTTCTTTGAGTGGCTTTTCAATCTTTTTGAGCGTGGAGGGGGTGTGTGGAAAATCCTTTTAACCCCACACTGGAATCACTTTAAATGATGTTAATAATTAGAAAATCCACACAGTCCTGAATTTGCAGATAATTAGTGTTTTAAAAATGACATGTTATATTGTTGCTGGGAAAAGGGCAGAGCTTTAGGAAATACTTAATCTACCACTCATCAGCCCGCTGGTGGCTTTTGTTTCACTTCCTATGGAACATACAGATGATTTACTATAAAAAGAATTTGCATGTCTTTCTGATTAGTGTGACCTTCTAAATACTTTTAATTTTGTAATGAACAACTGGGAGAGTCCCTTGTGTGTAGTGTACTGTTAGGGGAAAGCGAAATACTTCAGTTAGGAGAGTTAACCGTGAACTTGTGCAGCAGCTCACTGATTTATTGCCTTTTAGTTCTCTCCCACAGAGCTGCCCTTGTAAAAATGCCCCTCGTTAAGAATGAACACAAGAGAAGTGCTGTGGGAGACACATGCTTCATGTCATGTCGGTTTCCAGTTTCAAAACCAGAAGGCTGGCAGTTTTAAAGGAATTAAAGTGATGACCAGGTGCCAAGTGCCAGCTTTCCTTATTCATCAGATTCAAGAAGAATTGGATAAAGAAGAAGAAGAGATGATGGTTTTCCTGTGCCGAGACCTTGCTCCTGATTTGGCCACTGCTGATCTCAAAGAGATCTTGATGGCTTTGAATGAGAGAGAGAAACTGACTCCTGTTGGCTTGTCTGAGCTGTTGTACAGAGTTAAGAGGTTTGACTTGCTGAGGAGGATCCTGAACACCGAGAAAGAGGCAGTGGAAGCTTACCTTGACAGGAGTCTCAGACTTATCCCTGATTACAGGTAATATATTTATTTCAGATTTCAAAGCTACACTATCTTCTTCAAAATGAGTGGATTGCTTCTTTCCTTTGTTGGGGGGGGAGGCAGTATGGGTGAGGGGTTTTCTTGGGGTTTTTTTTAATACTTCACAGATTCAGAGAATATTTATTGAAAGTAGAAGAAAAGCAGAAAAGGATGTTATACCTAGAGTTATAGTTAAAAGAATATGTCAAGTTTAGTCCCTGAATTAAACTTTAGTAGTGTCTTACTAGTCATGGCATTAGAAGCATTTAAGGAGCTTGTGTGTTTGTGAATAAAACCAGTGATGTTTGTACAGTTCTAGATTAGCAGCCAAAAATTACACTTTAAAGGAATATTATTGGTTAGAGATACTTTCTTTTACGGTTTGCTTTGGGCACATAGCCATGTGGTACAGCTTTTCTCAAGGGACCTCTCTCTTCCTTGTTTTACTCTATTAGTTTTGAGAGGCTTAAACTAAGAAATTACAGTTATTTTCTTTGAGACACTTCAGAAAGAAATTCATATACTCATAAGTATATTATGAGTATATTATACTCATAAGTATATTATGAGTATATTATACTCATAACTATATTAAATTCTCACTAAAATAAAAACCCTGTAACTAATAGGTTAAAAAGTTAAGGATGTGTTCTGTTGTCTCATTCTCTCACTTAATCTCTATTAAACATTAAGGAAATTTCTGTTTTCCTAACTGTGGCCGTTTCACTGTCAGTCTGAAAACCACAGGTGCTGCTTAGCAAGAGTAGGTATTTTATAGTTGGATCTTGAAACAGGGTAGGTTTTTTACCTGTTTATTAGTTAGAAAGAGTAGATTAAGCCTGGAATATGGGGAGGAGTTGAGTAGTTGGGAAAGGGAGGAATCTTACTGCAAGCTAATCCTTTATAAATATCTCAACTTTATTTCAGGGTACTAATGGTAGAGATAAATGAAAATCTGGAAAAAGACGAAGTGGATTCTCTTGGTTTTCTACTTAGAGATTATTCCCCTCGTATGAAAATGGCAAAAGATAAGGTATGTTTTCCTGCTGGCATTCCCCCCTGGAGCAAAGAGACATTAAAGGGAAAAAATAAGGAGTTAGCAAAGGAAAGGAGACAGTACTACAAGGAGTATTAAGGCAGGAGTGCACAAACATCAGGAGGCAGACAAGGAGTTGTGGCTTCTATTTTATTTTGTTGATTTTTAATGCAAGGAAAGAAGTATGGAAAACTAGTACAAAAGTAAGAGGGACCTTGTTATGGTGTATGAATTGAATGAACTTCATGGGCAGAAGGTATTTTACAGAAGTCTTTCTTCAGTATTTCTGACCTGAAAGTTCATGTAAGAATGATCTCAAACCAATAACATTTGAACTGTATCTTGAATTACAAGGTCACTTTTTGTTTGCGCTCTGCTTCACTTAAAAAAGAACAGATATAATGTAATTACATCTTTATACTTTTGCATTCTGAATATATGTATTAAGTCCTCTGAGAAAGCAGAAATTCAGTAGAGAGGATTCAGAAACTTTGACCACTGTGCAGAGAAGAATGAAGATTTCTGTCTTCTTCCTTTGAGATATTTTTTTTCCTTTTCTATCTTCAGTCCAAGGAGAGAGGCCCTGAAAATTTCCTAAAGCTCTTCTTGCCTCATGCTTTGTGGCATGTGAGGTGGCATTCCCCGTGGCTGGCTTTGTAGCAAAAACAAAAAGCAAAACTGTTTCCTCAAAAATTAAAGGTTGATTTTTAAGAATATCACTTTGTAGTTTCTATTACCCCTGTGATAATATCAAGGAGTCATATGTCTCTCAGGTAACTTTATTAGAATGTGTAACATCTCTAATTGTTTATATAGCCTTTATGACTTCTCCATGGTATTTTCTGGGTTGCTTTGTTACTTCTGGTGGAGAAAAAAATTACTGATGTATTTGGGTTCCTGTTACTATTCTAGAGTTTTCTAGCTCTTATCATTGACCTGGAGAAGCTAAATTTGGTGGCTCCTAATCAACTGGATTTGATAGAAAACTGTTTTCGAAGTATTCACAGGATGGACTTGATTAGGAAGATTCAGAAGTACAAACATGAAGGTAAGATGCTCTTTTTGCACTGGTTACTCTTGATAGCAACAGTCAGATGTGCTGACTTACAAATAAGGGCATTCTTCGTAGATCTAAGTTTTTAAAACAGTTGAACTATCATGGCGTGTTTGTGTTTCTGTTAAATTTGCAGCTTCAGTATGCTCCGTTCATTCTCAGCCAGTATATGTAAATGCTCATCAGGCCTCTCTCCCTAATCTCAGTCTGATTGATCCTCCTTATCATTCAGGGGTAAGTAGACAAGAAATGAAACAAATCCTTTATTTCTAAATATTGCCAGACTTGAAAAGGAGATCATTTTTTCAGAGCCTGAGGAAGGAGAGATGGCTAGTGACTAAAATAGTGCTTGGTTTGTTTCTGTTATTCCTGTTATTTGCTGAGTTTAGGGTCTGATTTAAATCTTCTGACTGAGAAAGATGCCCTTTAAAAGACTTGTGTGAATTTTTTCCTGTTAGTTGAACATATAAAGTCTGTATCCTGAAAGGTTTTTTGTACTACACTGTGGAGTGAAAAGTTTTGCTTTGACTGTTCCTTGCAAAACATATTCTTCTTTTTTGTACCTCTGGACCCTTCAGAGAAAGTAACTTTTAATTTTTGAAGCTGAAAATTATAGCTTTTTTAAGAAGAGTTTTTCAGGGGTTTTTTTTGTGGTTTGTTTTAAACTCAGTTTAAGAAGATATCTCAGCATCTGAATAGTCATTAAATCCTATTGCATGCAGTATTCTTTATATTTGGGTTAGCTCTGATACTGACCTATTACCTTACAGTATGACCCTTCTGAAAGTCTTTAACCTTGCTAAATTTGATGAGATTAGTTGTCATATGTTTGATAAACATGCAGCTCCCTGCTGCTGTAAGGAAACAAAGTTCACATCTTCAGAGGCTTTTCTTTGCTGTTCATGACAAGCCAGTGATTTTTTTTTTTGAGGAGGAACAACAGTTGGGTGTTCATTTTATTTGTCTGTGCTCTGGGTAGGTTTTTTTTAATCTGTTACATTGTAATTTTATTTAGCTCATAGAAGTGAATCTAAATTATCCTTTTATTGAGAAAGAAATACTACTGTGTTTTGTTTTGGAACACGTTTATTAGTTCTTGAAGGAGAATAGTAAAATTATGCCTTTCTCTTAATTTCAGATTCGGAATGAGAACACGAGAAGATTACAAAATGGATCATTTCATACTCTGGGTAAGAGCATTTTATCTAAGTTCTGATAATCTAAAAGAGCCAAATGATGAATTTCACTACATCAAAAAGACTGCTGTTTGCTAGCTGTGTTCATGGCTAATTCTGTTCATAACATCAGGCGCAGAGAGTATTTGATACCTCTCAGAACTGAGCCTGGCCTAACTGTTTGGTCTTGTATTTGCTTTGCTTGTGCTGCCACGTCTTAAAACATTCTTAAAAGCTGTAAGCTTCCACTGTCAAAACTTCTTAACAGAAGTTTTACTTTATTAGTAAAACCATGGATAAGATTGACTAGCCAGCTCTGGAGGCCTGTGTAGTGCAGTTCTGCCCACTGGCTCTGGAGCAGGACTTTTTGTGTCAGGTCAGCACTGAACTCCCCACCAGGCCAACCAGGAAGTTGTGCATTGAACACCAGGTTCTTTCCATGTGTGTTGTGTTTTCTCTGGGAACCCCAAATACCTTACAAATATGGTGATTTTTAAAATTAGTTGGCTGAATTATTTCAGTGTAAAAGAGATTCATTGTTTCTTCTAGTCCCAAGCAATGTGGAATGAAATCCAGATAACATTTTAGAGGTGAATAATTTAGACCTTTTTAAACTTCAGCATACATAGGAACTAAGAGGTCCTGACGGGTGAGAACTTCGCTGAAGTAGATACATTCTTCTTTATAACTGATCTGGGGACAACAAAAATATCACTGGTACTTACATTCTGAGATTACTTCTGTATGTTTTAACTGCAGCAGAACCAGTTCACATGTCCATTCAGGAGTCAGGATCAGTGCCACATAAGGTATGTGCTTATGTATATGCATGTAAATAAATATTGCCTCTATGAGTGTTTACCTTAGTTTTCCTTGTGTTTCATTTTGAGATTTCCTTGAGTTGTGTGCAGATAGAACAGTGGGTATATCCTCAGCCATAAATAGGTTCTGTGAATTGTTTTTGCAGAATATATTTTAAATATAAAATATTTGCTGCTACTCTGGAAGCAGCAGTGTGCAAAATGCATGTATATACGATGTGCACACCGAACTTGTACATTCATTAGTGGAGGCCTAGTTAAAATCTGTTGGAGTTCAGAGCTCTTGCCCCGTGTGTTAGAAGTCACAAAGCTTCTTTGCGTGCAGTAAGTTTTGTTCTTGATTCCCTCCTCACCTCTTGCTCTCCAGGCAAAAGACAGACATGCTTTGGGTATTAATGATAATTAATAATAGGAATGGCTGCTATTTTCACTGGTTCTCCTGTAGGAGCCAACCTGTAGCAAACTGATTTGCTTCAATCAATTCTCTTCAGAGGGGAGAGGACTCGTGATAGAGTCATTATGGATTATTTAGGAGTAAGGAGGTTGTTCCACTAAAAAGGAAGTAAATTTCTGATGAGCAGTGCTTGCTTGCACACCTGAAGAACACAAAAGTTCTCTACATTTATTGTGTTGGCAGTATGAAGCTTGAACAGTTTTAGTCTCTGTTTAAGAATCTTTATGGTAGTGAGACTGCCTAACACAAGGACATGAAAACGAAGCATTAGTATTAGAAACAGAAGGAAAAGAATCATTAATCCCTTTCTCCTGATCTTTTATTGTGTAGCTAAGACACATTACAACCCAGTAGGAAGATTTCTGCTAGCTACTTGATGGAAAGCAACAGAATGTTATTTAAAAATCTGACATAAAATTTGAGAAAATAACATGGTCTAAAAGTTGAGAAAGTGTTTGTTAACTTAGTAATTGTCCTTTCACATTTTTCAGATGTCTGATGACTCTTACAGAATGCGAAGCCAACCTTTAGGAATGTGCCTGATAATAGATTGTATTGGCAATGACACTGGTAAGTCTCTGGAATTTGAAGTCCTTTAACTCATTAATCTCGGATAATTAGAACAATTTCTTATAAAGAATATAATGTACATTTACCAGCCAGATTAGGGTAGTGTTGTCCCAGACATTTAATCTACCAATTCTTTAGCAACTCTTTCTAAAGCAAAGAGCTGGAAGGGCCAACATCAGGTTAAAGCCAACTGTCCTAATTACTGGAGACAATGGTTGGGTTTTTGTTGCAGAATCTCTGAATGAAAGAACTTGGATGAGCATAGACTAAATTTTGGGAGGGACAAAAAGGATGTTCAGCAACTAACAGAAAAATTAGGCTACAGCAGTGACACAGTGATACAGCAGATTATTGGTAGAGATGGTAGTGTTTCCCATCAGTTGACAAAACCAAAACCAAAGCTGTTTGGTTTTGAAGTGGATTTGAAGTGCAATCATATTGGACACAAGAGATTTTGAATAGCCATGAGATCCTTTATTAATAATGCACCTGGGCTTCTGTCCTGTCTTGCACAGTTTAGCCGAAAGCGTCACCACAGCGAAACTGAAGGTATCACAGCAGCTGTCAGTGTGGTCACTGTCATGGTTGAAATGTGGGGGTTTCCTGATTGCCTTTGTAGAATCCTAGAATTAGACCTTTGCACAGTCAAAAACACCCCTCACTCTCTAATCACTGTGACACGTGAGGCTGAAAATAAAAATGAAGAGAGTATTTGCAGTCAGTTCGGTAATAGGCTGGGAGATGTAGGGAAAGGAGAGGCTTTCCTGACCTGTCTTTTGGTTTTCTCTAATGAAATGGTCCAGCAGATGAACTAACTTAGAATTGCTGATGTAGTTGAGGGGCAGTGGTTGTGGAGCTCACACACAGAAATTCTGTCTCAGATGTTTAAAGTCACCAGTGCATTGTCAGCATTTAAAACACGATAGAAGGCAAGACTTGCACTGAAATACATCATGGTGCTAGCGAGATTCAGAGGAGACAGGGCGTTGCTTAAAGGAGTTTGCTAGAAAGGCAGAGTAGTTGTGCCACACTATCCTGAAGTCTGAGTACACTGAAGAAAAAGAAGAGGGCAGGGAAAACATCAGAAATTGTATCTGTGGCATCCATTAGAATCTGTAGCTGTCACAAGATTTAATCTCAGGAAGGTGAACCAGTAATAGATACTACAGGATCAAGAAATTTACAACACTTCATAATGCCCAGTGTAAACAGCATGATTTTATCAAATGCTGATAAAATTCAAACTGAAATGCACCTTCCTGTTTGGTAAATAGCCACTTTTGACTTTTCCATTTGTAAATCAGTTTTAATCCTTAAATTGTAAACAATGAGGGGAGAAAAGACTAGTGTTTTATGTAGGATGGAGATGCTGAAAAGTCAGTGGAG
This sequence comes from Hirundo rustica, assembly GCF_015227805.2. Lineage (NCBI taxonomy): Eukaryota > Metazoa > Chordata > Aves > Passeriformes > Hirundinidae > Hirundo > Hirundo rustica. The sequence goes on along the minus strand of NC_053456.1, from coordinate 26,913,762 downwards.
GTTTGCTGGGAGATGGCTAGTGTTGAAGAAATAGGTAGTTTCTGATCTCAGGCTGCAGCATGTAGTGCTGGGGCATGTCTTGCCTTAAAGTATCCAAGGCTTACCACATGTAATTTCTGATTAATTGTTAACTAAGGTGTCAGCTCTACGTTTTTGAGGTTTTCTTTTTAAACTGACAGTTAGTGTGTGTGGGAACTAAGGTGATAACCAGGTTTTGTATTTGCATGTGTATGTGTTTGTGCCAGTGAGATCAGGACATTAGAGGAAAAGCATTCTCACTGCTGTAATTCTCATTTTGGACATGTACTGCTACCCCCTGACTGATGGAGAGCTTCATCAAGTGTGTAACTGCAAGACTGTGGTCATACTGAATAGTCTGAATTTTGAGAGCATGTTTTATTGCATAAAGTAAGGGACCTTTATCTTCCTGTTCTCAAATTAAAAATGTCTGGACAGTTTTTGAATTATTTTACAAAATTTAATCAATCCAGCAGAACTGGAATGAAACTGTAGTTCTTTTTCATCCCTTCACTATAGTGTAGAGTTTGTATCTACCCTTTATTTTGCTGAGGAAAGTTATGAGTTCTGTTTCCTGTGTTCACTATGGGCTTTTTGGGGAGAACAGCGTGGTAGTACAGCTGCTTTGCTGCCATTACCTGTGAAATAGCCCCTGCTAACTAGGACTTTTTAAACTGCTGAAGTCAAAGACAGCTATGTGTAAGCTTCCTATGTGTGTAAGGCATTTTACATAAACATGGCACTTGATAATTCTTTTCCTGCCAGAAGCTGTGGATGGGCAATGTATGTGTGCTTTATACTGAAGGTACAATGTTACAGCTATAAGTCCTGGTAGCTTGTGGTTCTCTGAACACTTAATACCTGTGATTTTAACCACCATTTATCTGATTTCAATCTCATATTAAGAACATGCAAAGTAGTTATTCAGATCTTAACACATTTTCTTGCAGCACAGGTTAACACAAATACAATAAGAGTTAAGTCTTGGGGTTTGGCTACCTACTGTTTTAATTTCTAACTCAGTTGAAAGAGTTCATTATTCGGCTTTCTTTTTTACCTGAAAATGCCATTCTGTCCCAGTTAAGACTCCAGTGTCCATTCTTCACCTGGAGCTCATCACTTAAAATTTTAGGAAGCAAAAATGACTGCAGCAGGTTCATTTTTGACTGATGAAAGAGAACCTCTGTGTTTCTTACTCAGTTCTGCATATCTCTAATAACCATTCAGAATAATTCTGACAAATTAAAAGGTGAAACAGACTTCCTATGCTGTCCGGATCACTCTGTATCATTTCAAGTGTGTTTTTTCTTGCCTTAGATTTTAAATCTTAGGAACATGGAATACTGGCTCTAAAGGAAAACATGTAAGTGTCTGTGGAATGTGAAACAAGTAACAGTGTCTCTGCTGTCATGAAACATGTAACTCACAGGACAGACGGCATGCATATAGCACTATAAGTATGTAATGCACTGTGATCAACATCAAGTACTCCTGAGGTTTTAATTGTGTGATAAAACAAACTACTTAGTTTCAATAGCAAAACACTTAATTCAATATAGTTGAGATTGAGCCTTAGTGTGCTTTAGTTTAATTAGATCTTGCTTCTTTCAGATGTGTTGGAAGAGACCTTCAGAGGCTTAGGCTACGACGTTCATTGTCACAAATACTTAAATATGAACTCCATGAATCAAACATTGCTTGAAGTTGCAAGGTGGCAGAAGCACAGAAATTGTGACAGCTTCGTTTGCATATTGGTCAGCCGTGGAAACTCTCAGAGCATCTTCTGTACAGACCACACCTTCTCTGGATTCCCTTTGGAACAAATAAAGAAATACTTTACAGCAGACACATGTCCTGGACTCCTAGGAAAACCGAAGCTTTTTTTTGTTCAGAGCTATGTTGTGCCAGAAAATGAGCAAGAATGTACCAGTCTGTTGGAAATCGATGGGAATGGTGAGAATAGCAGTGCTAAAGTCACTATCCCCCATGCAGCAGACATCTTTTGGAGTCATTGCAAGGTGGATGTGTCTACACTAGAACAGTCCCCAACTTCATCCTCATATTATCTGCGTTGTCTGGCTGAACTGCTCCGTAATCCTAATAAAAGGTAAATTAAACTAAGAGGAAAGAAATAACCCTTTTTCTATGATAGCTTACTGTCATGGAGAATGAGAAACCTTAAATTTCCTCCCATCTGGTCCTGAAATGTATTTTCTTGCAGTGTCATAGGCTAAAAGACAAGTATCCTCACACAATTACATAGAAAGGTAGCCTAAACTAGGAGTGAAGTTTCTGATTGTGAAGAGTAAAATTAAAGTGTGTTATGGCATTGGGGTTTGCAGAGAGGGAGGAACCTGTCCTGGATAAGGTACATCAGCGCTTTATACTGGATTGGAAATCTTCCTTCTCCAGGATAAACTGGCTTCTGTTAAATTGAGGATTGCCATGTACCATTAAGAAGAGCTGTGCTTGCATATATAAACAGTCAGTGCTTAAGTTCAGGAGAAAGGCAGTAGAGAGGGAAGGATTTTCTACTTTCTCTAAATTTAATTAACCCTTTGCTTACAGAGCCAGCTGATTGCCAATATGTAATCTTGAATTTAAACTCCAAAAACTTTTGTCTATTTAAAGAGATCAAAAGGAATCTGCACAAAAATCCGATACATTTGGATATATAACTTACCAACAAAGGTTTTATTTATACAGCTGAACTACCAGAGAACTAACAACCGTTACTCAAGGTAGTTGCAGAGCTAACATTCAGTACCTTTTTACAAATCCTAAAACCTTGTCATGAAATCACAGATCATCATGTCAGCATAATTAATATCACAGCAATGATTTGAGTCATAAGAGTTTGTCTCAAAAGGCGTGTACAGCCTTGTGTTTTAGAGGTCTTGCCTCTGCAGTAAAGACTGAAATAGCAAACTTTCTCCATGGTGAGCCTGAAGTTATCTTCTCTCTTGTGAATTCTTAAATGGTCTCTTACTTCATTCTCTAATGGAACGCTTTTGCTTTTGTTGCTGCAGGAAACTCTGTGTATTGTCTATTCATATGGAATTGAACAAAAAAGTTTATGATTGGAATACGACTGCTGACCCAAGCCAGCAATACTCACTGCTGCTCCAGCACACGCTGAGGAAGAAACTTTGTTTTCCCACTTAACTGCTCTTCGAAAGTACATATCTGAAAGAGCTAACAAGAAGCATTTGCTATCATGCAGTTTAATGCATACTTTTACGTCGTGCATTGTTATTTCATATAACATATCTAAAGTGCTTCCAAACACAGGATTTTACAAGCATTTTAGTGTGCTAAGACACTAGATTTTATGTTTTATATTTTAATATAATAATCTCTGAAAGCTTGGATGAGAATGGTAGCTATTGTATAGCAGTGCAACATATCTTGCTAAGTATAATGGGTAAACAGACGACTAAAGTTGGAAAGACATCTGAACTGTGCAGCTGTTGGGTTTTCCAAGAAAAAAACAGAAGTGTTGTTATTGTTACATGTTTCATTGGTGGTTTTTAACATACCACCTAGCATACTTAAACAAATACAAGCCAGCCCAAGCCACTGAAACGCACAGATTACTTTTCCCTGCACCTTATAGTGGCAAATGTCTCAGGAAAGCTTTCCTACCCAGTAATGCCAGACCTTTGCTAGCAAGTTCTGGCTTGCAAGCTTCAGCAAACAGAAGGAAAAGAGACGCAGTCTTTTCAATAGTCCGGATTCCATCTGTTTGCATTAGAGATTGCATCTTTAGAACTGTCCACAGCACACAGGGGTCCTGTGTTAATAAATGAGACAGTTTGCCATGCTTTGGCCTAAGTATGTTTTCTGCTGATGAGAAACATATTTCTCAAAAATGAGTCTACATGTGACAGAACATTACAGTAATCTGCCACACAGTTTAGAAAATGTGGTATTTTGGAAGATGTCTCATGCAAGCTGAAATATGGTTCATATTCGTTGCACCAGGCATAGTTGTAAAAAGATACTTTAAAATATTTGAACTTAAATGTAGTAGGTAGTAGCCGTGGGTGTTTAAGACTGGATTATGTTAAACACCCCACCCTCACTGCTTTTGCTTTATGAAAAAAAATGCCTCTATTAATTCATTTTTTTCCAAAGTGCTCTTGTTCTTATGAAAAAAGTAAAGAGAAAATTGTCCTAAACAGAAATTTTTTTCTCCAATGTAGCTGTTGTTTAACATGAAAATTTTAGTTAACCTACTTGTATAACAGTGTAACCTGGATGGGTTATATTGAAGTTTACTGTCACTGAACTTAGTGAAAATAAAGTAGGCCACTTGTAAATATTTAATTTTTACATCTAATATAGTTCCTATAAAATTCAAGGCCCTGGTGTGCCTTTCTTGGTTTCTGGTTAAGTTTTTTAATGGAAAAAGAGAATGATACAAAATGACAGATATGGAATCTTAGAAGTTACTTCCTGTGGTGGCTGGTAAATGAATGAATGGTGAAACAAATGTTTCCTGTGGTTGTAGAGACAAGATGTCATTTCAAGTTATATATATATATATATCTAAGTAATGTTAATGAAAATTATCGTCTTCACAGAGTAACTTCACTTTCCCATTTCCCTTATTAGCTTTTGCATTTGATAAGCACTTCTGCTACTCTACAGACAACCAAAAGCAGGGAGAATGGAACCAAGAGAAGTCAGATGAGGAAAAGAAATGTGGAAATTTTAAGCAGGACCAAGAAGGGGGTGGTAGGGAGCATGAAGAGAACAAGTGGGGGAAAGACGATTTGGAGGAGAAATACAGTATCAATACTGGAAGAAGAAAACAGGAAAAAGGAAGTGAGAATAATAGTGGCCATCCTTGCAGACTCTAATGATGTGGTGAGTTGGTTGATGTTTTGTGGATTGGTTGGTTGGGGGGTTTTGAGTGATGCTAAATGCAATTATTTACTTAAAATATTAGCAGGGGAATATATTCTGCTTTTACATTTTGGCAACAGTTTGGTTTGGGGGTTAAGAAGTATATATATTCTTTGCCTTACTGCAAGACACAGTAAGTAAAGTCCATGTCCCTTTCAAGAAGAAATGATGCAGACATGCTGGTTTGAACACTAGAGGTAATGAACCCTTTCAGTGGAAAAGGAAGGGACTCTCTTTGTGTATGGTTGCTTGGCTGGAAGTGGTTATAACCCTCTAGAGAGTTGTGGGGAGAGGCATGTATTGTGCAGCATTTGTGGGTGTCAGATACTGATTTTTTACAGATCCTCAGTAGATTCTTAAACCGTAGCCATACACATGATCTGTAATCATACATCTAAGCAGTATTTATTGTCTTGACACCTCTTTTGAGAGTGGTATTCAGGTAGGCTATTCCCTGTGCCTGCTGCATAGTGAGTATTTATGCAGGACTTTTGTGAAGGCAGTTGTCTGTCACTTGTCCCATAGCTTACAGAATCATAGACTGCAGAATATGCTGACTTAGAAGGGATCCATCAGGATCAAGTCCAACTCCTGGCACTGCACAGGACACCCCAAGAATCCCACCATGTGCCTGAGAGTGTTGTCCAAAAGCTTCTTGAGCTCTGTCAGGGTTGGTGCTGTGACCATTTCCCTGGGGAGCCTGTTCCAGTGCCCAGCCACCCTCTGGATGAAGAACCTCTTCCTAAAATCTATCCTAACCCTCCCTTGACACAGTTTCATTTCTCAAGTTCTGTCAGTGGTCACCAGAGAAAAACGGTTGATACCTCTGTGATACCTTGAGTTTTAGCGTTCGTATTTTCCAGATTCTGTACTGCATTACTATATAACTCTGTACTTCACAGAAAGTGTTAGCAAGTCCTCTTCACAGCTTAGTTAGACAAAACAATCCTTTCCCAATCGGAGAACCAAAGACATCGTTACAGCTTCAGGCCCAAAACTATAAATAACAGTGAATTGAGGAGAGCAGACTGGGAGCATGGGACTTGATAACCTGAAGCTGTAATTGGACAATTAACCCCAATGTGTAAATGGACCAAAACTTACGAAAGTGTGAGAACATGTGACCCATCATCCATCTTGGGTGTAGCCTCGGGCAGGCTCTTGTACTGCCCAAAGTGTATCCTTTGAAGGACTTTTTAATAAATACCTACTTTATTCCTTCAACACTGTCTAGCCTCTGTTCCAGGTAGCCTCTCAGGGCATCACCTGCCCCTCTGCTTCCCCTCGTGAGGATGTTGAAGTCTGCAATGAGGTCTCCTCTCAGTCTCCTCCAGGCTGAACAAACCAAGTGACCTCAGCCCCTCCTCACAAGGGCCTCCCCTCCAAAACCCTCAGCAGGTTCCTGTGTCCCTCCATACAAGTGATGGGGACTGTCTCTTGCTGTAGTGCACATGTAAAATTTGAGTCTAGAAATGGATGGAGAGTGTGGACTGCATCAAGTTGTCGCTGTATTGCAGATAGTGAAATGATTTCAGATTAAATGATCCTTTAGCCAGAAGAAAAGGGGGGAGAGAATTTTGGATCCATCATGAGTTTAGGGTGTTAGCACAGGAACATAAAGAGTGACACACTAGTAAATTTTCATTGTCTTGGACTGCCAAAATGTTTAGTTTTCAGAACTCACTATTAAAGGAGATAAAACAAGTCATGCTACTTCTGCATTGTCAGAGCTTGGAATAAGGCTGTCAGAGTCACTGCTCTGGCACTTAATTACAGTTTTTGTTTCTGATATCTGGAAAAAAACTTTCTTATAGTTCTGTATGTGCTCTATATATGGAAGAGGGAAAAGGGAATTGGCAGAATAGGTGGCTTGGAAGGTGTACTCATGAGGCAAGAGACTCAGTGGTGTTTTGTACCAGACTTGCATGGTTTTTCTCAGCCACCTACACTGATGTGGCTGAGCCATAAATTGAGTTGACTTTGCACTGGTATATTTCTGTATTACAGTGGTTGCCAACTCATTATCCAAAAAATAAGTTATATTCAAGAGGAAGTTACTGTGCACTTATAGGTGGAGCATGTTGTATGGCTGATCTCCCCTTTCAACTCTGCATAAGTAACTGTGGTTGCTATTACAGATATCTCAGTTAGAGAAGCTTTTTGTGGGAGTTTCTGAGAATTCTTCTCTGTTCTCCAGAATTTTAAGTTTCTGACATGCAGAACAGTGTTGCTGAGAAGAGGCTGCTATTTGTGTGGATGATCTATGTTCCATTTAAATTAAATCTCCTGTACTGAATTATTTGACAGCTTTTCTGTGGCTGGTTTAAAGAATGTCTATTTTTCAGCTTCTGTACTAGAAACAATAAGACACTATAAATCGGATACAAGTGCTGGGTTTCAAGGTGATACTCTGAATAAAATTTCAATATGAAGTCAGACTGATTGTCCTTGTCTCCCTCTAGACCGTAGAACAACTCTGAAATTCTTGGTCTGTTTATCCTGCAGACCTCTATAACTCATTAGATTTGGCTGTGAAGTTTACAGCTCTATAAAAATTAGCTGACTTAATAAAGGACAGCAAGCCTTATCGTTTCAGCAGGTAACTTGGCTGCTCTTGGTGTGTTGGACAACTTTTGGCATGAGCAAGGAGACTCTTCCCGTCCTGTCTCCATTGGCCCGAAGTTGTGGGGGGATGCAGGTGACCCCGGAGATGCTGAAGGCCCCGAGGAGCCCGCACTGAGGTCTGCTCCCCTTCTTCCTCCTCCTCCCGTTAGTGACACAGACCCGCATACAAACGGTATTGCAGTCCTCTCCCACAAACGCTGCCCTTCAAGCTTCCTTCCAGCGAGGAAACAAAAATTAAAATAATGTGCCTAAAACGTTTGAGGCCTTTTTGCGATATAGCCTGCTTTAAAATGGCTCGGCAGCAAAAGCGAGGTGAATTCCGGGTCACGTCTTGCACTTCGTACCCGAGGCGCTGCCTGAAGCTTTTTCCCGGTCCCTGGCAGCGTTCCCGAGCTCACGGGCCCCGCGGCCGAGGGTGGGCGGGCTCCGGCCGGGGCTTGCCCGGCGGGGCAGGGCGGTGCCGCCGCTCTCGGTGAAAGCCCTCGCCGGCTCTGGCAGCCCAGTCCCGCTCGCCGGGACGTGCCCGGCTCCTTCCCGCCTGATCTCCCATTCCGCCCGCTGCTGACGCCGCCCCCTTTGCCGCCTGTCCCGGGAGGGCACCGAGCGCCTCGCCCGCCCGCGGCAAGCTGCTCAAGGGACCGCGAAAGGAGCCGCGATCCCGGCAGGGGGATCGGGACTGAATTCGTGTAAGAGGTACCAGAACGCGGGGCTGAAAGGGAGAGGGAACGAAGGAAGGCTCCATCTCCCGAGCCCGGAGCCTAACTCCCGCTCGCTTTTGGTGCGGCTGCTGCCGCCCGCCCGCCGCCCGCCGGGATCCTCCTCTCGCACGTGGGCCTCGGGCCGAGCTTCCGGCAGCTGCGGGCGCGCCGCGGCTGTGCATCACACTGAAACCCCTGGGGAAGTGCTCCAGTCGGTAAAACTTTAAAGAAAAAGAAAAGGTAATTTTACAATCCTTATCCTGCCCGTTCCATACGATTTTCCTTCTCTGAGGCGATATCTGAAGGTGTACATCAGAGATGCGGATTCCTTACTTTTCTGTGTCGATGCCCCGCTCGGTCCGGCTGTGGGTGTGCGGGTGAGCCGCGCCAAGCCCGGGCAGCGAGCGGATCCTGCGCTGACTGTGCTCCCTCATGTAGAAACCTTCGCTTCCAGCTGTTCGAAACGAAAGATTGAAGACCTCCCAGCCAGAAGGCACTGAAGCACCTTCTTACCTATTTAACCTTCCAGGGGCAGAATAGAACTGCCTAGGCGACATGGAAGAAGTTGGTGTAGTGGAAGGTTGATTAGACTCTATTAAACCTCAGTAAGAGTGAGGTGCTCGTGCAGAGACTGTCTAGACTGAGCGTTGAGTATTATTACATTTTAACTGCCATTTACTTGTAAGGGAGGCTAATGAAGGGGTTTCTATGCCACATGTCAAATACAGCCTGGAAGCAAGGTACAGCTGGGAGTGGATGGATATTCCCCAGCTAAAGTTTGGGTGTCAGCCTTGTAACAGAGGAACACCTCCCTGCTACAGCCAGAGAACAACGACTTGGACTGCAGATCGAGGAATATGCATGAACCACTGTGCTGTCTCCATTAATAGTTATAAGAAGTTACTGCAGGGACTCCTCCCAGATACAATGGAGAGAAGCAAAGATCTGAACGTGGAAGATGTTTAAAAGGAAAAATTCAGACCTTGTGGTCATCTAGCAAAGTTTTTGCTCAGAGCAGGCCTAACTTCATTTATAGACTGGGTTGTTCAGAGCTTCTGCCGAATCTGGTCTTTTTTGTAGTCTTGGTTTAGAGAAGGAAGTATATGTCAATTTTATTTTAAACCTTTATTTATTAAAAAGTAATTCAGGGCTTCCAAGCAGTCATTGGGTAAAGTTTTAGTAGAATGATTGCTGTATTGAAGATTCAAGTGTTACTAGTGTTTGTTTTCTGCTTTTATGCAGAGAGACTGTTGGTTCCAGCAACATGGAGAATGATGTCAGCTTGAAATTCCACCAGCAGCTTTTGCTTATTAGTGAAAATCTGGTGACTGAAGATGTAGTAGCTATAAAATTTCTCTGTATGGACTTCCTCCACCTCAGTAAACTAGAAGCTGTGAAGTCAGCAGCAGATATCTTCAAGCTTCTTATGGCTCAAGAATATCTGAGTGCAGAAGACACTTTCCTATTAGCTGAACTCTTATACAGAATTAAATGCCACTCCTTGCTCGAGAAACTCGGTTACACCAAGGAGAAAGTACAAGAATGTCTGCATGAGAAGGGGAGAGTATCTCCATACAGGTAAGCTTGCATTGGAATTCTCTTCCCTCCATTACTGCTGTCTATGCCATACTGTTTTCCTTTCCACTTTAAAATTCTTAGACTGGTTTTTATATCATCTTCTGTTTCGCTTTTAACTCACTGCATCTGTGTTACAGGCAGATGCTGTATGAATTGTCAGAGAACATCACCGATGACATGTTGAAGAAAATCGCATTCCTCCTGCAAAACCGCCTTCCAAAGTGCTGGATAATTACTGTATGTGAGAGTGAGCCAAATGTGTAGATGGTGGGCAGGGAAGAAGGAAGGCAGGAAACAGGAGCAGAAGTGTGAGAAGTGTTTGGCAGAATAGAGCGTAATATGGAACTGGGCTGGTTGTACTCATAGGGATAGCAAGAAGGAAAATGCTGATAGGCACGAGTAGAATTTGGTCCCTTGTGCCAAGGTCAGTCACTGACAGTTCAATGTCTAGCATCAGATTATAAAAAAGTGACAAATCTTTGCCCTGCTTGAGCCATATGCCAGGGAGATTGATGTCCCTGTGTCATTGTTACTGTTTCACAGCAATGAAGCCTTCTTGAAGCCACGAGTCATTAACATGGTTTGGGTGAATCTGTTTAAACAAGACCGTACCAAATAGAACCACAACCAGTGGCTTTCCATGAAGCAACATTTCTCCTTTAACTGCGGTATAAAATTGACTGGTCCTTGTTGGTAGAGAGCAAAGCAGATAATAATGTGATTGTTTGAGGCAGGGCTGAGAGGCGAGTTTTGATTCCTAAGGAACAATAATTATATTTTACTCTCTCCTTTTGGCTGTCAGTCTGCTTTGGATTTGCTGAGTTTATTGGAAAAGCAGGGCCTTTTAACTGAAGACAATGTGCAGGTACTGGAGTATGTCTTTAAGATCGTTTCACCTGATCTCCTGGAGACAATAGACAACTACAAAAAGGCAAAAGGTGAGAAATTCGTAGTCTAGGAGTAGGTTTGCTAAAATGCAGGAAGCACTAGATAGGTCTGGGCAACTGAACTTAAGGTCATATGTGTGTATGGCTGAAACAGGAGCTAGAGTGGCATAAATTTGGCGTAACAATTCCTAGCTGAATCCCTGAAATACACGGATGTGCTGGAATATCTGAGGCCACACACAGCAGCCCAGCGCATACAGAACAGGCTGGGAAACTGAAAATCTACATAGAGTTGTGTCCCACTTCTCCATTTCCTCACAGTATTGAGATGATCACGACTGTCCTGTAAAAGGCATTTTGTGAGCTGTGAATGTGCATTACATAAAGGCGGTTGCCTGCTAATAGGCTGGCAAGACAAACTGTGAGTGCATGTGTGTCTGGTACATGGGCTATGAGCATACAGATGATTTCTGGTTTTATATTTTAAAAACCGAGATTCATCAGTGATTCAGCAGGAAAAAAAAAAAAATTAAAAAAGGGCAACTTCAGTCGTAAGAATGCAGATTCTTCTTAAATACAGGTAATTTCTAAGCTGATTTCCAGATGAAAAATTCATTTGAATGTCCTGGATAGAATCTATCCTTGTACCATGGGTATGTTTATTTTGCAATATCAATACAAATAGAAGCTTTGCCTTTGTCACAAAAATAAATATAATAAAAATAACCAGAAAACATTCAGAATAGATCCATTGAACATGACCTTGCTATCTTGTATGGAGGAGTTATTCCTTTCAGTGAAACAGTATTTCAAATACAAAAAGTGATGTATTGTAGCTAAACTCCTTTCTGTTGCATCCACAAAATTGGATTTATCTTCATAAATATCTATGCTGGGTTTTTTTCTAGATAACAAGGCAGCAAATTTTACACAAGGCTTCCCTGAACTAAATCTGGAGCTGCGTGGGGAATTCAGCAATGTAGGAAAAGGATCCAAGGTTTGAGACAATATCTTAAATCCTTTTTGAATACCTGGGGGTGTGAGGTTTTCATCCTCTCTCAAATGATATTTATCATGCAAAGATTTGTGTGATATCTCTGTGTCTTGTAAAGTTTCTTAACTTGGCTGATAAATTGAAATGTTTCAAAGATTATTTTAACCTCGGAGGCCAAAAATTTCACAGTATTGAAAGGTGTGTTGTAGGCAAAATGGGCATAATACCTCTGAAGTTATTCACGCATCAGTACGTGTGCTTATCTTCCTGATAAAGGCAAAACATTTTGCATTTGTGTAAGTTGTGTGTTTTGGAGATGGCAGTAGAATGTGCAAGACGCAGAGATAAATGGAGCTTCGCAGCTCTCACTTTTTGAATCTGGCTTAGAAAAGGCCTCAGGGCACCTTGAAATTAGAATCATAATCATAAGGGGTAGCATGCAAAGCCCTTGTTAGAAGGATTAAAAGGAGGCAAGGGTTTTTAGTAAGCTGTTGCAGAGGTCTTGATACATGAGAAAAGATCTCTTTTGTGAGAACCCTTCTTAGAGGCCTTAGGTGCACTCTTCAACCACAGCAGTGTAACCACTGAATTCTCCCTCTGGCCTTCCCTTTGCCATGACCAGAGATATTGAAGGAGCAAGTCACTCCATTTGTTTATAGCTATTTAATTTCTTCAAGTTCTTTGCCGTAACATCTTTTCATCACCTAATGTTCAGGCTGCTGCAAAGCTTTTGAAGGAACTTAGAGTACTGCCTTCATTTTGTCCTAAAATGCACAAAAGGAGGTGTGTATTGCTCTCTAGTGAGCAGGAAGGGACTCCAGTGGATGGAGTCCTTTCATTTCAACCCAAGATTGGACTTAAACACACAGTACTCAAAGTTTTGGTACTTTTCAGCTTTAAAAATGTTACTTTTTAATCGCGGGAGGTAATTTTAAATCTTAACCAAAAACCCTGCAGTGTGGTAGGTTTATGCACTTCTGAGATTCCTGTTCTGCTTGCATCCTTTTCCAGTAGATCAGTATGAATCACCTCCTCAAGGTATTCAATACTGTTCTCAAAAACACCCAGCTCAGATGTCTAACATCCTATAGTTTCACTGTGATCCCTCTGCCGTGAAGCTAAAATACTCTTTTGACACTGGAAACAGTTGGGGTCCTCTGTCCCCATCACCAACTCAGATTGCAGAGTTTGGCTGCTGAGTCCTGCCTTTGGCATACAGATCAGAACCCAGATGCTAAACCCTTCTTCTGCAGTTTGATGGGATGGTGACAGTGTGCTTGGAGTCTCACTGATGCTTTTTCGCACAAGGAGGCACCATTGAGTTCCAGATGTTCAAAAACACCTTAGGTGCCTTTAACTCCTGGATGCCAATTTTGAGACTTGTTAAGGAAATATTACTAAGTTGAATAAATTAATTAAAATTGTTAGCTTTTTTCTTCTCCTTTCTACAGACTCTTTCAAGCTACAAAATGGATGGGCCACACAGAGGATTTTGTCTCATTATTAATAATGTTAACTTCATTAGTTCTCAGAGGAAGGGTTCTTGCAAAGATGCTGGTAAGTTACCGAAGTGAGATTTTTGGAGGATTAGTCTCTCTGGTTCCCCAGGTAAGTGCCCTATATTTTATTGTCTATGGTTAGTTAATTATTGTAAAAGAGTAAAATGTTTGATATGTGTTAAATTATGTCATTTGTGTATCCTGGGGGAGGAGAGGTTAAAGGATGAGTAACCACAGGGGTTTTCAGTTGAATAATTTTTTATTCTTGAATAATTTTAAGAAACACTTTTTTCTTATCCTTTATCTACAGCTATAGTAAAGAACTAAAACGAAACTAAATTAAATTATCATTCTATCATAATATAATGTAAAATTCCATAATCAAGCAACTCTGCATACTTCTTATTTTGTCCTGTTTTCTCTATTTATCTCATGAACTGAACTCTTAATAGTCAAAACTGCAACTGGAAAATAATGATGTGAGGAAGGTTTTGAAAGAACTTATCTGAAACTGGAGAAGGGCAGATTTTTTGTATTTTCAAGTATCATTTGCATGGCCACTTACAATGGCGATGTATGCACTGTTTTCTGAAGCTTGTCTAGAAAAATCCAGGAACTCTGTGTTTGAGCTGTTGCCACCTTTTTTTATTCCAGTTAACCTTTAGCTGGTACTAGTATGAGGATGAATCTGCAGAAGTGTCAGGGTGTAAGGTCTTTCCCTCTCCCAGATTAGCTTGCATGGTGACTTCATAAAATGTTTTTCTCTTGCCTCAAATTTTCCTTTTATCTTTCACTTATTTACAGAGCAACTGGAGAAAGTATTCACGTGGCTTGGTCTGGATGTGAGGACTTACACAGATCTGACGTCTGAGGGGATTACAGAACTCATGCAAACTTGGCAGCACATGCCAGATCACAAAGACAGGAACTGTTTTATATGTTGCATTCTATCTCATGGAGCGTCAGGAGCGATCTACGGGACAGATTACAAGCTTGTGTCCATCCGCGTGCTTATGACCCACTTCACTGCCAAACAATGTCCCCAGCTGGCTGGAAAACCCAAACTCTTCTTTATCCAGGCGTGCCAGGGTGACAGTACACAGCGTGCTGTCTATGTTGATACTGATGGACCGACTCCTGACCCGTCTTCCATGCAAGAGAGAGTTTCCCTTTCTGAAAGTATTCCCGAAGAGGCTGATTTCCTCCTGGGCATGGCCACAGTTGATGGATGTGTCTCTTTCCGGCACACTGAAGAGGGTACTTGGTATATTCAGGCTCTCTGCAGCAAGCTACAGTTGTTGGTACCGAGGTAAACACTCGGCTTAGCGCTCTGATTAAATTTTTCTTCTCTGAAGGTAGTTCATCTAGAAACACCCACCCATGTTCTAAGGGGGATGGAATTTGTTAAAGTGAAGATTTTACACTGATAAATTTGCGTTAACTCTGCTAGTACCATACATGTAATCTGTAGAATGTGAAGTTTATTGTGAAAAAACACTCAAAACCTCACATGTATAATCTTTAAGACAGCACACTTTCTTGAATGATAGGTAAAAATATTTTATTCCACTATTTCGCTTTATTGGTTGAATTAAGCAAGACAGAGCAAGAAATGGTCTTTTGTTTTTAATATGACTCAAATGAAGACAAAAGAGAAATTTGGAGAAAAGTGTATGTTTTCTTTTTTGTGTTTTAAATGTTCATACTCTATCTTCTAGGTGATATGGGAGATGTTAAGTGGATTGCCATCTGTTCACTAATAACTAATTTCTTTTTTTTTTTTTTTCTCTCCTTCTGGGTGTAGGGGTGAAGATATTTTGTCAATTCTTACGCAAGTTAATGAAGATGTGGCCAGACGTGTTGACCCTTCAGGGAGAAAGAAGCAAATGCCCCAACCAGCATATACCTTAAGAAGAAAATTTATATTCCCAATACCTACGGCCCCTCCTCCTTCAGTGCAACATCTAGGCTTTTAAAATGCATCATTTTATCGATCTCATTTAGATGCACTTCATCACACTACATGTATTAAGACAGCCAAAACCTTGAGGATTTGTTAGCTTCGCGGCAAGGAGACACAGCTAAAACAATCCATGTGCCAGCTATTTACATCATCTATATATTCAGAGTTATCAGTGCTGGAAGAACCATGCTACTGTCATGTTAAATCTTTTTGTACCTGCACAGGCTGCAGATACAAAAGGTTTTTCCTGGCAGCATAGGGATTGCATGTAAGCTTTCATATTTAAACCAGGATTGTTAATGGTCTGGTTTAGACTCATCGTGTTTTATTTTGCAGGCTAACCATTTTAAATCCTGTTTCTAAATTCAGTAGCTATCTTCATAGAGACAAAAAAGTGGCAATGAAGAGATAAAACCTTAAATAGTAAGTGGAAAAGGATTTCTTCAATCTCTAATGAAAATTACATTTAACTTAATAAAGAACGAGTTACCAACTGAAATCAGCAATTTGTTCCACACTGCACATTGATACCCTCAAATGGCTTTATGTACAATGAAGTTTTCCAAAACTGAGTAAAACCAAAATACTGCTTATTATTCCCTCTGTGAAACCCTCTGAACTGTTATTTCCCCATCACTTCTGAGGAAATTTAGGACAGAAGATTTGCATGCTATGAAATACAGCAGTCTGATAAACTTGGTTAAGCATTAGATTTTTTAATTATCATTTGTTGGTTTAGGATCTAAAATGGAGCCAATTTAAGAAGGCTCCTATGGACTAAGCTGCTGACAGAATTTTGTGAGTTAACTGAAATAATGCCATGTTTTTTTCATTATGAACACTTATGTCTGTCAGTGTCTTTTCTCTTTGGTACTGCATTAAATTTGTGCTTTTTAAGAGCTTGGTGAGATAAAAATATTGTATTGGGGTACGGATTTGTCCTTGTTTTTGACTGATTCCTGCACTTCATTGGGCTGCATCAATCAGTGAGGTTTTAACTGCTTCAGGGTTTAAGCTGAAGTGAAACTTTATCAAAATACTCATTGTTATATATGATTAGCAATACCTTAAGCTGAAGATAGGTAAGAGTACTGTCTAGTGCTACAGGGTGCAACTTCTAGCTTGCACTATTTTTAGGAAGGGAGTTTTGCACCATACAGAGCATTGAAATGCAGCCAGTTTTCCAAAACATGATGGGCCCTTTATGATAATGAAGTGGTACTTGTGTGACTAAAGTCTCCTGAGTTAGCACGGCTGCCACACCTGAAGTCACATTCGTGCCACAGATAAGAAAAATGTTCAATCCTTTAGCAGAGTATTGAACATTGGGATTGAATTGTGACGTTTCTGGCTTGCACTCAGACTTGATGCACTCATTTTTGTTTAGGAAACAAATCAATTTTTATCAGTATGGAGTAGCCATTGACTGTCTGCAGGATCTTGTTTTCATTTTTAGTTTGGTAGACAGGGAATGCCATCATGCTCTCTTGCTTTCTCTGTAGAGACCTCTGCCTGGGTAATCTCAGTGAAATCACAGGTTGGTGAAGGCAGTCAGAAGAGTCTGAGTTTACTGAGTTCCGTGAGGGGAGGGATCCTCACTTCTGAGGTGTGAAAGACTGCTAAATTCTCCATTGCTCCTGAGAAGTTTGTTTAAACAAAGGTCACGCTCCCCTGATTTGGACTATTTAGTGTGAGTATTTCACTTGTGTGTGTCGAGGGCTGTGTTTCTGTGGCTGCACAGCGTAATGCCTGGGTGCTCGCAGTGCTACGTGTGGGCACCAGCCCAAAGGCAGGGCGGGCTGGAGCTGGAACTGCAGCTGCCATGCAGCCACCTGGGCATTTCTGTGTGACTGATCTCCTGCAGGGCATTGTGAGATAGAACTTTGAAACTCTTGGGGAGAATGGGTCGGTTTGGTACAACTTAGGTATTTTTCACTCCTTGCTGTCCATACTGTACATCTTTCCTGTAACTCCACTGATACAGAGCTGTGCCAGAGAGAAACCACACAATCAAACAAACAAACAAACAAACTTTGTTGGTTGCTGTTGAGGCCTACTGATAGCATATAGACCCATGCACGTGTGCACTCGCCACCTACAGAATTAAGAAAGGACACAGTTGTGTCTCGTGCGGCCCCTGTATAGGCATTTAAGTGAAACCAGTGCAAAAAGCGGTGCTGAAGCTGCTATCTTGACAAGATCATGACCTTAAAGTGGTAACCGAATTTTCTGGTATCCCGTCCCTGGTGTCATTTTGTGCAGGAGCTGCGTATTCCGCCTTATGCCAGTGCAGGCACAAGACAGTCGCTACAATTGCTGAGCTGGCAGGAGCCGCAGTTTTTCCTCCTCAAGATCACCCTTTTGAGGGAGATGAATTTTTGGCAGGCTGCACAAGGAAAATACTGGGTCATTGAGACAGTCCTGGAGGAAACCAGAGTGCAGGGGAGCCGAGGAAAATGAGGAAGACTACTTTAACAAAAGGACAGTAACATTTCCAGGAAGGGCGAGAGGAAGAAATCAAAAGTGAAACTAATAGTGCCTAAGGGGTGGACCTTCATATTGCTGATTGAGAGGAGAAGCCATTAGCCATTTGTCACAGTGCATATCGCAGCACGGTGGCTCTTTTCCTGGTGCAGGTAAGACACAGGAGAAAGGGTGGAGGGAAAGAGATGCTTAGACTTGGAAGGACATGGAGACAAACATTTTGGATCTGAAGGTGAAAAGAGTACTTGTGGCGTTCCTCTGTGCTGTTCCCAGCCTTTGGATGATGGCACAGTTCCTGCCCGTGAAACAAGGTTTTCTGATCTGTTACTAGAGTGTGCCTTTTGGGAGGAATTTGTACGCCTGATTCCATCAAAGGGTATGGTATAATTTTGAGTTTGTAAAAACAGATAGGTTGAAATCCATGAATGACTGTTTTCATTTCAAAATTTTAACAAATTTCAGCACTCCTAACTCTCTTCATCATGCTGCCTTGAGGGTCTGCTGAGTCTGGTAGTCATACTGAGTGCTGTTTTATTTCTTGCTGCGTGAAAGATTCCGGCAACTTGCAGGCTGGGAACCTTTTCATTGAAGGCTTTCTTTACTTTAAAGACAGCGAAGATGTAAGAAGTTAATTATGTTCAAATTTCCTCTAAATGGGGAAGTATATTACATAAATAATTTCAGAAGAATGTTTGGTTGTTGATTTCCCTCCATTTACTGAGTGCTGCTTTTCAATTTGGTGCTAATAGTTGGCTTTTTTCTTAATTTAAAAAATATCTTCCTGTTAAAAATAAACGGGTGAGTTGGAGACTGACTTCGGAGAAAGGGAGTGAGTCATGGCAGATCTGGTGACGCAGCAGGACAGTGGGACTGAGATATTTTAAATGAAAATATGTAGATTCAGTCATCTCTCACTGTCTTTTCATTAATATTTGTGTATAAAAGCAAAAGTCATGAGCTGTGTTCTATAATAGAAAGCCCTAGGTGTGCTGCTTAGTTGTTGCCGTAAACCAAAAGCAAAACGTAAACCAAAAGCAAAACCTGATTACTTCACGGCTTGTTTACCATGTTTTTCTCACAAGTTCTGTAATAAACAGTTCTCTGAAAATGGAGGTGTGAAGTAGCTGAAGTAGGGATCTCCTGCTTTATTAGCATTTTATTCCATTGTAACACACTTCTGGAAGTCACATGACAATACCGTAATGCAAAAAACGCACACTTTTCCTGGAACTTTAGAGATGGGCTGACTCACTTTCTGCAGAGTTGTCCTCCCATGTAAGTGATTTAAAATTACTACTAATATTAATATTAATTTTACTTGTATCAGTTGCGTTTTTAAGTTAGCAAACTGGGAGAAAAAGACAGTGGCAGTTAAATATTGTTTTAACTGTGCTCCCTGTACTTACTGACGGGTTTAAATGTAACGTATAGGTGGCACATCTCTTCTAACTGCAATAATTCGAGGGATTTGAAACTTGCAGCCTGTGAGAAATAAAATGAAAATTCCCTTTACAAGAAAAATTCCTCTTATATCTTATATATCTTATATCTTATATCATCATTTTATATCTCACATATTTATACTTATAAAACAATATCTTTTGTATCTTAATTGAAAGGCGTGATTTATGTGAGAAGGAAGATAACTTCATAACTAACTACCGAGAATATATTATTTTTTCCTGTGTGGTCATAGAAATATAAAGTCAGGTAATCCCTGAATTGTGAGGTTGAGCACATGCAGATACTGCTGGTTTATACGGGTTGAATGATACGGATTCTTGCCTGTGTAAGAGTTCGGTTTGAGTGGATTTAAAGAAAATAGTATTTTGGGGCAGAACACAAATTGTGCCGTGTCACAACACGTTTCACTGTTTAATCAGTTTACTTGAAACGCAAAGGTTTAAGATTCAGTAGTACAGTCGCTAGATTCAGTTGTACATTCACTAAATTCACTTTTAATTTCACTCTTGCTAACGCACACAATTCTGACCAAGGGCACGCCACAAAAAGCTCTTTTGCTGTCGAGTGGTGCTTGGAGGAGAGCAGAATACAATTGTCTGCTAATTATTATTACCAGTTAGTCAGCTGGGCTACCTTGGAGTATTGTTATCGAAACCTTTGCAGCAGCAGTAAGTAAGAATGGATTGCAGTATTCCAGTAGGGTAGGAGTAGGAAGTTCTGTCATCGTTAACTTTTCTGTCTCCCACTGCCAGTGTCTCTCTATAAGACAAGAGACCTCTTCTGAATGCGTTTATATAGTTTCTCTTCAGAGACTCTCAGGTGTCTTACACCTAGGACAGAGAAAGTAAAGTGGCAAGTGGGTCTCTCACCAGAAGGAAGTGGAGACAGGTCCTTTAAGTGCCAGCTGTCGGCTGATTCATCTCAAACGTTCTGAGCATTGCTGCAGGAGAGGTGTGATCAGTGTCCTGGGGCAGTGGGGCAGGGCTGTGCTGAGCACCTCATGCTCCATCCTGAGACTCGTGCTGTCCCCCAGCCCAGCTCACTTCCCGGGGACAGGCTGCCTGTGCACGTGAGAACAAAACGCACGATCCAATTCACATGGTGGCCACGCACCGCGTTAACTACAGCACCACACCCTGCAGCGGTTTGGGTTTGCCAATCCGAGCTTCTCGGGCCTTCTTCGTCTTTAAATGTGATTTCACAGACGCGTATTTAGCTCTCTTAAGTGGTTTAACAGGGTCAATAATCAAAACTAGCCAGCTGATTGGTTCTGTCAGGTCTGAGGGAAGCTGCCAAGGTCCTTACAGGGAAACACTTCGTAGCTCTTGGATTTTTTTCCCTAACTAAAACCCAAACTACATTAAGCCACAACACACCCCTTCCCCCCTCTATGCCCTCTGTATTCTCTCTCCATCTCCAGACTATCCGTGCGGCAGCATCAACACAAGATCTAAGGACTGGGGATATTCTTTGCTTTCTTCTCTCGCTTGGCTTGCACAGCTATAATATTTTACCCCATATTCCATTTTGAAGTTTTTTGTAGGAGGGAGGAGCTTGTGGAGATTTCTGTGGTTCGCGAGCCAGCACCTTTGCGTAGCGGTGGCACAGTCTGCGAGACAGCACCTTTGGGTGTGGTGGCCGGTGAGCCAGCACCTTTTCAGGAGTTTGTTGTGGGAGTCGTGAGTGTACTGTGCAAAATTAAGGGCTTTTTAGCCCCCACTCCTGTGGAAGCCTGTTGTATAAATCTAAGGGAGGTTAGCCAATACCTTTTGAGTTTAAATGTTGAGCGGGTTGCCGCAGTTCAGAGGATGGTACAATCAAGCAACGAGAGCTCCTGACACGTGTCTGGTGTCTTTGTTCAGCTTGACAAGGATTTAAAACAGATACAGACGTGCCCATGGGCTGTCACATCAGTGGAGACAGGTCCCTTAAGTGTCAGGGGGAGACAGCTGGAAGGCTTGGTATTTTCTAACTTCCCCGTGTGCTCAAAAGTTGAATCTATAAGCCAAGTTTAATATTTCTAAAGCTGAGGGAGAAGGTGGAGGAGAAGGGAGGTGGTATTCCATGCTTCATGAAGCAGAGATAGTTTGATAAGAATTCTTCTGGCCTTTTTAAAAGGGTTGACATGATCTGTATTTGCTTTTAATATAACAAATTAATTGAGAGCTGGGAACTGAGTTTTACTTGCTGCAGATAAACCAAAACAGGAAGAGGTGCTTTGGGTATGCTGACCAGAAGCAGCGTAAAAAGACAGGAGAAGCCAGATAGCTTAGAGTAGCTATACTCTTGTGGATTCTTAGTCTTGTTATGATGTAAAAGCTTTGTTATGGTGTAGAATTTGGCAGTCTCATTTACTACATAGTCTGTATTTCAGACCGACAAGTGACGGTTTCTCCCAAATGGTATTAAACTTCAGAAAAACCCAAACCCAAACAAAACCAGCAGCAGCCTGCCAGGATTGTCCATCCTGTACATTGGTATTTCCCACTGTCTAGACACACCATAGGAAGCAAGAATGATCTATGACTTTCTCTGCTAATGTCACTTAGTACAGAGGCTTTAATAGTCTTTTTTAAGTCCAGAGAACTGAAAGAGCTAAGCATCAAAGCTACGATAGCAAGACAGCCTCTCTCCATTGAAATACTTCTGACTGCATGTATGTATTTTGGGCTATTCTACGCTGACGTGATACCTCTTCTATAAATCATGTTGTTGCACTAGTCTTACTGACAAATGAAATCAACTGCTGTTTGTGTTTAGATCCAAATCCTGATGTGAAATGAATACAGATTTCCTCAAGGTGCTTTTTGAAATTTCTGAGGCTTTGGTCACCGAGGAGCTGGCAGCTCTTAAATTCCTCAGCCTGGATCATGTCCCCAGGAGGAAGCTGGAAGCCATCCAGGAGCCCAAGGCCTTCTTTGAAGTGCTGCAGGAGAAAGACTTGATCGGGGTGGGGAACCTGTTCTTCCTGAAGGAGCTGCTCTACCGGATCTGTCGGATCGACCTCCTGACGTCCCTGGGCTCCAGCCGGGAGCAGATGGAGAGAGAGCTGCGGATCCTGGGCAGGGCGCTGGTGTCGGCGTACAGGTAAACACGGGAACATGCAGAATGCAACAGTGCAGCCTCAGCCGGCTTTTCTCTCTGCACTGCTGTCTCCTGAATATCCCAGCACAACTGTATTTAACACACACGAATTCCTGCCATTGCAAGCTTTACATTTTGCAGTTCAGGTGTTTAAATGTGGTGTTTACTCCTTATAGCTTCCTTGAAGGTGTCTCTGTTCTTCATTGCCAGGCAACTGCTGTATAGAATTGCAGAGGACTTGACTCCAGAAGACGTCGCAAATGTGAAGTTCCTGCTCCAAAAACTATTACCAAAGAACAAGCTCCAGGAGGATGCTGTATGGAAAGTGGTCTTGAGTTTTTTGCTAGTTGAGAGTCCTCTAGTTCTTGCAAGAAGGGAGGAAAGAGAAAGCAGTCTGGTCTCAAGAAAATCTGGTTTGAAAGAATTGTGATGTTAGCTAACAGCTGCTGTGTGAAAGAATGGATCCTTATTTTTTGCAGTGTATCTTTGCCTTTTTTGCTCTCCTGATTCCATTTTCTCTCCGCCACCTGACTCCTTAATCTTGTCTTCTTGCAAAATCCCCATCACGCTCTTCCTTTAATCTCTCCTTGGTGTTTATAAGACAAATGTCTTTGTAAGACCTATGCTATACCTAAGAAGAGTGATGTTTGCTAAAGGAAAAGCAATGTTTTGGAGACAGAAAATCAGGTTCTAATGTGAGTTCAACCATGAATTTTTGTGTGTCAATGGGTAAATTTTCTTCTTTATTATAATTTGGAGTAACAACATATTGTTAACTTTCCTCCAAAAGTATTAAGAGGTTGGGTGAGCTAGTTTAATATTTGTAATGAGCTGTGTTATAAAAATGCTTGGTATTATTAAGAACTTTCCTTAAAAGTCCTATTTATATTGTGGCACGTAGAGGAAAATCAGTGGGTTTACCTCCAACTTGGTGGACGATTGAGCTTTAACAAACAAAATCAGCACCGAACAGCTTTTCTGTAACAGAAAATGCAAAATGGCATAGCTACAGGACTTAGCAGCACTTCATCAGAACACAAAGGCACAACAGGATGTTATGTTATCCTCATCAGTGCTTTATGCTGCTGAAACAAAGCAGCATAGCCTAGTTAGAGGCAATTTCTAGGCAATTGTCCTGCTTTAACCTTAGTGATAATCTGTTTATTCAGTTGTATTGCATCTTGACCCTTGCTTTAATGTATTTTGGAAGAAAAAGTAATAGGTCTTTAGCTGGTCAGTCTGTGGGAATGAGGATGATGTCTTCTGCCCTGTTCCAGAGGTGCCTGATACTGCAATTATCAAAGGTCACTGGATGAGTTTGGGTCATGTGTTTTTGTTTTACCAGTCAATGTTGCAGATCTTTCTGGAAATGGAAATAAAGGAGATAATTAAAGAAGACAACCTGGAGTTCCTGAAAGATCTATTCCAGAGAGTTAGACCTGACATAAAGAAAAAAATTGAAGCCTATGAAGGGAAAAGAAAAGGTATATTTATTTAATCTGCTGTGTAACAACAGGAGCTGGGGTCCTTTGTAGGTTTTATGGCTTCATCCTTGGCAGCTTAGAAGTTCAGCGATAAGGGAGAGACTTTATGGTATCCTAAGATAGGCAGAACAGCTCTGGAGAACTCTGAAGCTTTCTGCTACTCCCATCATGGATTCTTGTATCTCTCCTTGAAGTATGCTCTGTGCCTTGTAAATGGTCTTCTGCCTTCTCTTTGCCTTAAATGCAATATATTTGTGGGAAAAGTGCGGTGCCGGTTTTGGACCAGCATAACTTCCAAGTCACTGTAAGAGACAGGAAGTGACAACTGACTTGGGTAAACTTGTGTTGGGAGATTGTCAGCACGGTCTGCTGTTAGCCAGGCCCTTTGCTCTTGGTCAAAGGACAGGCCCTGAAAACCAGTCACAGGCTGAATTGTACCTTTCACTCACTGTACCTTTCTGTAATCAGATGGGAAATTTCAAGTATATCCGGGTTTTTGCAGCTGAGGTGGTGCTTTCTGGCACCACAGCTGGGTGTTCCTTTGGGAAACAGGATGCCTCAGTCAATTACGACTTCCTTCTGAGTCACTCAGACGTGAATTTCCTCAGATGCGTTTAAACAGTCCATGCAGTACCCTGCAGAGCTACCAAGTAGTTTTCCCTGCATGTCTTAGTGCTGCTGTCCTCTGCCGGTGTCTCTGAAAGAGCAGAAGATGATAGCCAAGGGAGGCTAGTGCAAGCAAGTCCTGTGTCGGGGGAATGGCTTTCTAGTAGTATTTGTTATTATTTTGTCCTCCTGATAAGCAGAAAAAAAGCATGTTGTGTAGAGCTTGTTGCCCTGACAATTAAATTTCATTTAAACACAGTTTTGTAACCTGTAAAATTAGTACTGTTCTTTCGTTTTCTTGTCATGATTTGATGATTTCTTCACTTTTTTCAGAAAGTTGTATTCAAATAAGTGCTCTGAGGAGATCTTTCATTGTGGTGGTATTTTGCATACTTCCATCCAGTTATGCATAAAATTCTGTGGAGAAGAGAGAGTAGCCTCAGAAGTAAATGGGCCAGCATTTTGTACTATGGTACAAAAATGGGTCTCCTCTTTCACTTACGTATCCCACAGTGGAGATGCTGGTGAATGGCTTGCCTGGGATGACTACTGACATTCAGCCTTTTATTATCTGTATCTTGCTACCAGTAAAAGAGCAGAGGAGCAATGGAGCACAGCCCTGCATGGCTTCTATAATAACCAGTAATCTGTGAGCTGGAGCCGTGCTTGGCCCAGCTCTACAAAATGCTGGTGTCTCACTGGTGTGAAAACCCCCTCCACCTCACTACTTGTTCTGGCTTTTTGAGTGCTGAAATGTGCACCGTGGGGGATTTATCCTTTTTAGTTCTAAAATGCTTTGTTTATCTTCTCCTTCTTAGAAAATTATTCTAGGGAAGAAGTCCGCTATCCTGTGTCTGTGCAGCCAGAGGAAAAAGGAGCAGAGGGGGGAGCAGCAAAAGAGGTGAGAAATACCTCAAAATTACCTTGGAAGTATTTATCCATCTTCTGGGAGAGGGAGCATAAATTCATATCACTAAGCAGGGAGGGGTTCTGGCTCTATATGTAGGCCTTGGAACAATTCTATTTTCCAAACAAAACCAAACCTTCTTTGTGGGGACTTGGTTGTCAGCAACCTTTTAAGCAAGAAATGAATGAACAGTTGAGTGAAGAAAACCAATCTTAATGATAATGGAGACTGGGACATTAAAGTCCTGGCCAGGATACTCCTGGACAGATGTGAAGGGAAGAGCAGAACCCGCTACCTCACTGGAATTGCACAAGGATCCTCAGAGGAAATGCTGGGGAGCAGGGACTTTTCCTATGCACATGCAAATTTGTGTTTCTGGATCCTTTCTTCCATGTCAAAATCATATCCTGACAGAAGAGAGAGAGGAAGACAATGCAGATTCCTCTTATCTGTAGCTAAATTGTATCCTTAGAATTTTCCTTTCTTGTTTCTTGACCATTGTGGTTTTTTGCGTTTTGGTTTGGTTTGGTTCGGTTTGTTTTTGCTTAGACAATGATAGACCAACAATCTCTATATAGTGTATTTCTCTTTTGAATGCTTTGCTCTGCTTTCCTACCTGCTTTTTTTTTTTTTTTCCCCTTGTTTCTGCAGCATGGGAAAATATACAAGATGAAGAATAACCCCCATGGTTACTGTTTAATTCTTAATAACTACATTTTTAAAAATCCATCCTACAATAGAGAGGGAACATTGCAAGATGGAGGTAAGTACTTTTTAAATTACTGCTTTTTTGGGGTTTTTTTTGTTTTTTCTCTGATAATTCTCCAAAACAATTATCAAATCTTTGCTGTGAAGAAGAATCATGTCCATGGTACTCCTTGGCCTCCAGAGACTGGAGTGAGTCACTGTACCAATTGGAAATATGCCACTTCCAACATTCAGCTGACAGCTTAAAGAAGGATCTACCTTTTGTTCTAGGAAAAAGGCATTGTCCTAATTGGTTATTTGTACAACTAGTGAAAAAGTGATTATTACTCCACCTTTCCAATTTTTGATGTTTTTTTTAGTTCTTAGCTATCACAGAAAAATATTTTAAGTCCTCAAATTATATTCAATGCTCAAATAAATGCTCCGTAACTTTCCTTAAAGTCTGTCTTCCTGCAAGTCACTTTTAAGATAAACAAGAGTAAAAAAGTAAAATCAGATTCCTGAAAGGACATATCACGGATATTTTAACTCCATCCAGCCCATTTACAGGCTGCTTTCTTCCCAGCTGTTTTCTCTCTGCCCACACAACCATTAGGCCACCATTTGCTGAGAAGTCTTCATAGCATTTGTGAGCAGGTTATTCCGTCTTCCTTCTTGCTGCGTGGGCCATTCTCACAGAATGAAGGGCCTGCTTCATCTAAGAGTGGCAGAATTTGTCATTCTAAAGAGGTGGCAATTCTTGAACCTGCCAAGTGTTGTTCTTAGGCATCCGAGACTACTATGCAATGCGTAGTTAAAGCTTGCTTTAACACAGTAAACTTCACAAATTTGTACCCACACAACATAGAACCTGAAAGCTGTTTTTGTTTTAGATAGCATGATACTTAACCAAGTTGTGTTAAAAAGAAAAGAAATAGGCAAATTAGGCATTTGGGTTTTTCTAATAGGATTTGGCAGGCTAAGAGCTCGTCAGGTGATTTTACTGGTGGATCTGAACATTTCTGCT
This sequence comes from Hirundo rustica, assembly GCF_015227805.2. Lineage (NCBI taxonomy): Eukaryota > Metazoa > Chordata > Aves > Passeriformes > Hirundinidae > Hirundo > Hirundo rustica. The sequence continues at coordinate 26,886,846 of NC_053456.1, read as the reverse complement.
AATATCTGATCCACCACACGTTTCAGCATCTTCCTTGTCACTGTGTATGTTTAACAATGTGTATGTTCCTTCTGATTTTTTCCCCAGAGGCTGTGAAGCAGGTCTTCACGTGGCTTCAGTTTGAAACAGTTGAGTACATGGATCTAGAACGAAAAGATATATGTGACACAGTTAAAGAATACAGCAGAAAAGATCATAGAAATATGGACTGTTTTGTTTGCTTCATTTTCTCCCATGGTGAAAAAGGCAAAATAAAAGGTGTTGATGATGAGTGTGTAAATATCGAAGATTTAGTCTCCTGCTTCACTGGAACTAATTGTCCTTCTCTTGCTGGCAAACCCAAGGTGTTTATCATCCAGGCTTGCCAAGGCTCTGAACCTCATCCATCTGTTAAAGTAGAGCCAGACTGTTCTGGACACCTTGAGGTGGATGCTAGTCCTTTAACTTCCATTCCTGATAAGGCTGACATCCTGATTGGCTTGGCTACGGTGGAGGACTGCGTGTGCTTCCGCAGTCACGAGACTGGCAGCGTTTACATTCAGTCCCTCTGTGAGAAGATGAGGTTGCTTTGCCCACTGTAAGTACTACTTCTAATTCTTGTACATTTGGGGTATTGCAGACGTGCATACTTCAGCGTGCTGTGCTGAAACAGGGTGGTTTGCATTTGCAGGACGGTGGAGAACAGTATTTATTTTGAAATTGGGCACTAATTGAAATTATTAGTCTTCTAGAGATGAGCCAAAGTATAAGTGACTTCCTCCGTTTTTCCCGTGACAAAACCAGGGTTGTAACGCTGCAACATTACACATAGACAAGAGTGCGTATGTGTGGTTTTTAACATTCTTCGACTGACAAATTTATTTTTTTCAGTGACACCTGTTTAGAGGTGAATTTGTTGAGTGATTACACAGACAAAACCCCGCAGTGTTCTGTAGTCATAATTTTCATTGTTGCCTCCCACCCATCCCCTCATAAACTTCCCTTAGAAAATCGAATTTCCCTTCAGATATCATTTTCTCATGTCGTCCAGAGGAAGACATGGAGAATGTTTCATCTTGGTGACCTCTTCTGGCTGTAACCAAAGTAATGCTACAGGTTGCTTTCATTTCCCCAAAAGACACTGAATTGTGTGGTTATTCAGTGGAATGTGCAATTTCAGTGGCAATAGGATGAGGAAGATACCGGCCTTCCTTGGGTTCCCCCTTTACTGGGGCAAAGGCACATCCCCTTCCTGGCTAACTGCAAGTACCATGTGTTTCAATGTAACTGCTCTTCATTTTTGTTCAAGGGGCGTGGATCTCACATCCATCCTGACCGAAGTGAACAACGAAGTGGCAGGAAAAGAATTAGAAGGATATAAGCAGATGCCAAAGATAACATCAACACTGCTGAAGCGATTGGTCTTCAAAGTTCCACAATGAAAAGCAGACAAGTAGGAATACACTCCATTAGGAATGACATCTGGAGTAGGCTTTGACAAGGAAGAGAATTTACATGAGAAACTATCTGCATCTGTGGAGTAGCTCCAGCCCTTTAAGGAGGCATGGGACCTAAATTTTCCAACTTCCATATTGAATCAGTCTTCCAACACCTGGATCTGTAGCGGTCGGGTAAGGCTAAGGAAAACCACAGATCATCGGGCCTTTTGTCCTGCAGAGGCAGTGAAGTATGTTCAGTCATTTCACATGAGAAAGGACTTTCAAGTAGCATTGTAAAAGTTATCAGAAATGTCAGTGAAGTCCCATTTGTGTCCGAGTTGTTTTAAGTCCCTAAAATCTGAAAAAAATGAACAGATTCGGAATGCAGGATGCATTCCCAGGCAGCATGTGTAAGGTTGTAGCTACCTTACGTAGAGGCGAATCATTGTCTGTCTTTGGAAGCTATAATTGTTCATGGGAAATAACATCCTGCTCCAGAAGAACCAAAACCCCATGATTATGTTAGTTTGGTTGTCTTCTAAATGTTTGGTTTGGTTTATGCCAATCATTTACTTGAATAAACAGCCCAACTGTATAAGTTTTTCAGCAATAAAGATTCTCACCTCGTTATTTCTCAGAACTCTCAGGGCACAGAGTGTCTTCAATGACTGGAATACTGGACGGAAGCTCTGTGTTTCTGTTAATAAATCACCTTGGTTTCTGTATCACCTCGGTTTGCGGTGTGTTCCTCTCTTGGATGAGCTTTCTGAGGGACAGTCAGCATGACAAACACTTTTACCCCAGCAGAAGCAGCTTGGCTCTTGTTGGAGTGTTTGTTGGCAGCCACCCAAGGGGCAGCAGCTGGAGAGATGGTAGAAAGGAGCTGGTTCAGGACTGTCATGATAACGGCAGCTGATGCCAGTGGGGCCATTCAGTATCTGCTTCCTCTCTGAGAAACTTGCTGGAAGGTGGCAGCTGCTCCAGAAGTGAAGCTGTAAATCCATAACATTTCTGTTTCTCGTATTTCTGTGTCAGAGTTCGATACACTCAGACCAAGTTCCTTCAGCTATTCTACACGAGGAGGAATTGGATATCAAATGTAATTATTTGGTATCTTTAGGGCTACACAGGACTTTGATTTGGTAGGGTGAGACAGCTACATAGGTGTGCTGTCATGACGCTGGACATCCCCATTCATGGTGGAACATGGGTGGAAATCAGCTCAAGCCCATTGTTCTTTTCAAAGTTTAAAAGTTTTATCAGTTGTCCAGGTTTTATACTTTTATGATGGCCTGGGGTGAGCCACATATCCACACCCTCTATGGTGGTCTGGCTTGCTCAGGAAAGATATTATTCCTTGTTAAATTTCCTGAGGTACCTGATGATTCACAGGTGCAAATGTCTTCTCTAAAACTGAGGTCACCCTCCAATCTCCCTGGTGCTGAGGTGAATTGGACTTTATCATCTCTTCTTCCCTGAGATGATGTGGTTTTTGTCCTTCTCCTCTGAGCTGTCCTCCACTGGAGTGGGGGGGCTATAGAGGGTGCTGATCAGTCACACCTTGTGATTGAAATTGATTTAGTATTTTGTTCTTCCTGTTAAAATCCAGCCACCTCCATAGTTTACCATTCTCACTTGCAGATGAAGACCCACTAGGAGGAAGAGAAAACACCATCAAAATCCTTCAAAGAACTGCAGAAAACAGCTATACTGTGAATTTATTTGTAGGTTATGCAGCATTCAGGGAAGCAGAAAACACACTTTGAGTTTTGCTGTTGTGAGCAAAGCGTGGCTGGTAGGTTTTGCACGGATTTGTGTCCCTTCCACAAAGCTGAGTTGTAAGAAGGAAGTTGGTTTTGCAATTTCCTGACTGTTTTTTCTCTGTATTACAAGCTAGAGAACGGTGAGGTGCAATCACTTTTTCCCTCTGAAGGCCCTCAGCTTTGTTTTTTGCTTTGCCTTTTCTTTCCTTCCTGGTGGGGAGGCCAAATCCAGTCAAAAGCCTGGCACTTAATTCTGTTTTGTTTTCAGACAGCAGAAGCCACCAGAAAGTGGAGCCAGAAGCCTGGTGGGAAAGAAAAGCTGGTGAGTTGAAGTCCTGCAGACTTAAACTGAAAGCAGGCAAGATCAGAGTGGTGCTCTTTGAAAAGGAAAACACTTAGGAGAGTTGGGTCAGACTGTTAGCTGGAGAAGAAGAAATAATGCTGTCCAGGGGCATGAGTCCTTGCCCACTCATTCACATTTTGTCACCCATTCTTTCAGTTTAAAAGCAGTTTCCCAGAGAGATCTTTATGCCCACCTCCTGCAGGAAGTTTGTCTTTCTCTCTATCTGAATGGCTTGAGGATGACATGAATATGTGCTGCTCTTGGATGGGCTGGTGGCACATGTGAGGAGCCAGCCTGTGTTCAGCTGGCTGCCAGCTTCTCCCATTGCATGGGCTGCGGTGAGATTCCCACCAGCTGAGTATTCCCATCACCTGTGCGAGGGTTCCTTCAGTTCTCAAAGTGCTGCAAATTCAGGTGCTGATGAATTTGGATTGATTGAATTGCTGGCTCTATCTGTGATCTCTAAGATCTGCAGGAAATCTGAAGACCAGGGAGATGTGGAAACAAAATACATGCCATTAAGGTGATTAAGCTGTAGAGCCGGAAGTCCAGTGCTACATTTTTCTCTGGAGGTGTTGAGTGTTCAGCCTTTTTATTCTAACCCCTCAATAACATGGGCACATTCAGAAATTATTCAAATCTGCCTCTTTTCAACTAGAGATATTTCAAATTATGAACAGAGAATGGTATGTTTAATCTGCAATGACTTCTTTGCAACGTGCTAAAATATGTAAGTGAGATCTTTGGGAATTCCCAGATATTAATTCATGTGTGTGCTTTCCATAAGTGTGCCTTTACTTGTCACTCTGTTGTGTTATTTACAGCCACTGGAACTCCCCAGGCCCCACATGTGGCTGGTTCTTGTTGTTGCCAGCCTTTCATTCCTAGCTAGGTGGAATGTTATCCTGGACACATCCCCTGAGCTTGGCCAAAGTCTTCTACTTTAGTTTTATATATGTAGCCACTTTGTGTTTAGGCCTGATTTGTCCAGGTATGTGAGTGCACAGATGGATCCATACCTCCTTGAACAAGATAGGAAGATTTTGTTCCAACATGACTTGAGGAGATGTCAGCTTATGGCCTGTTGAAAAGTGCCTTGCTTTCTGGATTCCTTCCACCTTTGACCCAACTTGGCGTGCATGTGGTAACCAAATATCTTGCACAGGGTTTTGAAGTAAGGTTTTGACAAGGCACTTCTAGATTTCTGTTTAATATATTGTTAAAGTGTTTTTTACTGGATTTTTGGGATGCTGATTTCAAATCGGTGCTTAGCAAGAGCACTGGTTCTTTACTGGACAGCGCTGAGGGTTGCTCTCAGGCTCAACGTGAGCATTAAGGTGTTAAGGTTCGTTTTCCGAAGGATGAAATCCCTGTTGGTAAAACCTCTCCGCTGCTGCTGTGAGCTCCATCTCTTGGCGGCGCTGCTCCGGGAGGTGGTGCAGCATGGCAGGGCTCCGCACCCCGGCGCGCCGCTGTTGCAGGAATGTCTTGAGCAGCTGTGGCACGGGTGCGAAGGGAGCTGTTTGCCGCGGCCGAACGCCTGCGGGGAGCGCGCTGCCTTTCCTGGCAGCAGCCCAGAGGGATCGCAAGGAGGAATGCCAGCCAGGGGTGTCAGAAAAGCTTCCTTCTCGTGTGAAAATCGCAGCGGTTTGTGCGTGCCTGGGGTGAAAAGTGCATATTGTATGGCTCTACGCAAGATATTTACTATATGTATTATGTTGTATTGATTAGTAACGTTCTATTAATATTTTGATAGTATAGTAAATGTAGTTTTGTAGCTAAAATGTAGTTTTTATATATACCAGCCACAGGAAAACGTAAATCTTTCAGAGAAAAAGAATTTATGACTTCCTTGTCAGAAGAGACCAACTTCTTCTGCCTCGCTCAGCCGTGAAGACGCCACAGAGATTAAAGGAAAAAAAATGATACTAACCAGAGAGAATTCTTTGTTTGAATGGAATTTATGCATCATGGATGAAATATATGAATATTCAACAGGCTATTGCTTTTAAGAGATAATCCTTTGTTGACGGGGGTCCTTCTTCGGAGCTTTTTGCTCGGGAAGGCACCCAGACGTCTGTTACCTTGTTTTTATTGTCTCGTATTGTCCTAACCCTAATTGTTCAAATTTTTTTATTACTCTAATTCTATTTTTGTAACTATTTTTATTTACTATTAAACTTTTAAAACAAGCGATTGGCGTTTTTCACACTGGGAACCAGCGGCAGGCGACTGCACGAAAAGCCCTCGTACCCGCACTAGCAGGCTGGGTTTGCTGCAGAAGGGGCTCGGGAGCAGGCGGAGCCCGCCGCGGCCCGCTCCGAGCCGGCGCCGCCCCGGGAGGCGCGGGGCGCTGCGCTCCGGAAGTTCGCACGCAGAGGGAAGCGCTGCCCGCGGCCCGCGCCGCCATGGAGCTGCCCCGGGGCCCGCTGCTGGCCGTCATCAACGAGCTGGACGAGGCCGAGCTGGCGGAGCTGAAATTCCTCAGCCGGGACCACGTTCCCTGGAGGAGGCTGGAGGCCGTCCGGAGCCCGCACGACTTGTTCGAAGCGCTGCACGAGAAGGGCGTGCTGGAGGCGGGGAACCTGGCCTTCCTCAGGGAGCTGCTCTACTGCATCGGGCGGATCGACCTCCTGGTTGCCCACCTGGGCTCCAGCCGGGAGCAGGTGGAGCGGGAGCTGCGGGCGCCGGGCGGGGCGCGGCTGCCGCCCCTCAGGTGGGTGAGGGCGCCGGGCGGGCCGGGCCGGGCCGGGCCGCATCGCATCGCCCGGCCGCCTCACTCTGGCAGCGATAGCCGGCACTTCCTCTCAACACCGGGCTGAAGGGTTGGACTTCAGGCCGTCCTGGGACTCGTGTCCTCCATCCAAAACGGAAAAATGGGGCATATCTGCTGGGGGGACGGTAGACAAGTGAGGAGCAGGAAATGCGATTAAACAGCGCCCTCCACTTCTTTCTCTAGGTACTCGCTCTTTCAGCTGTATGAAGATACCACTAAAGATGAGCTGATGTCTTTCAAGTTATATTTGGCCGAAGAATTACCAAAAAGCAAGCTAACCCGTGAGACTGTAAGTATTTCTTTAATACGTCTTAAAAATTATTACTATAATTCATAGAGCCGATTATGTTGCTCACGGGGGAATGAGCGTCACTCTTCTTTATGGTGTCACTCGTACGGTGAAAACACCACAAGAAAAAAGGGTGCCCCTGGGACTTGTTTGTGCTGGGGCCGGGCACAGCTTTTGCAGCAGTGTCACAGCCTGCAGTGCCAGAGTGCCAGGCACTGAGGCCATCACATCCAAACACCACACGGGACTCAGGGCACTCTGTGGCTTTAATCAACAAAAAACTGTTGAGCACATTTACTTACCTTGCCCAACAGACTGTTTTATTCTTTTCTTCTTCCTAAGTCATTATCAAATACAGAAAGTGACTCACTGGATATTATTTTTTTATTTTCTTTTTAAATGCAGAAAATACAGATCTGAGCAGCAGATTCTTTCAAGGCTAAGTCAAATGAGTTCAAATTTACAAGTAGCCTTGCAGGAGATCCAGTGCTTTTATGCCGTCCCAGCCTGCAATTCTGACTCCTTGGTACTTTGTTCTGTCTAATAAAAGTTTTGCGGATTTTCCTTCTTTTCTCAGAGGGGAGACTGTGAGAGCTGTTCTAGTAAATTCTTGGGGTGACCACTGTGCTCTGCCACTCACTGACAAGTTTCTGTCCCTTGGGTCCCCTTTTACTTCAGAGCAATCTCTACACCCTTTTTGCCAGTGCTTAACGTGGTCACTGCAGTGATTCTTCTGTTTGAGTGCAGGATAGCCACTGAAAGTTGAATGAAAGCAATCATTAAAAATATCATTACATATTCCTGCACGACCTCTGGGTTAGATCTTAATTAGATCTTGGCACCTCTGAGCTACAGAAAGGAAATGAAAATGGTTTGAGAAGATGTTGGTACTTAAATGCAGTACCTGTAGGTTTTGTTGAACTAGGATTAATTGGCTCAGCTGAGGTCTCACCTGAGCTCCCAGTCAGCTGGATTGACTCTGTGGGTCGCATGTGCTGTCACTACATTAAAACTTAGGTGTGCATGCTGCAAGCTTTGCTCCCAGTGGCAGCATGGAGGTGCCCTAAGAGCAAACTGCCTTTCTGATTACCCAGACAATGCTCGACATTCTCACTGAGATGGAGAAGAAGGGACTTCTGGGGAAAGACAACCTAAGTATGCTGAAGAGTCTCTGTGAAAAAATTAACATCAGCCTGTGGAACAGAATTGAAGCTGGATTAAACCTGTTTGGTAAAACAGAACAAAACAGCCTCTTCCCTGTAATTATTCTTGAAGTGATGTACAGGTATTGTAGAGGACTAATCGTGAATGCTTTGCAGGCCAAGAAGAGATGCTCATCACAGAGGAAGAGAGGGTCAGTACAAGACAGTCTGAGGGACATCTGGTGTCATCTGTAGCACCTGATCCTCCTGGCAGTTTTAATGATTCTTCCCAGGTAAGTTAGTTTATTTCTTCAAAACATCATCATTTTGTCTTAGAAGAGCTCACCTCTCCATGAAGTGAACACTTGTTCTAAGACCAACTGTTAAAAGCTCTGTCTAGAGAAAGAAAAATGCACAACTCTGCATCCTTTTAAGCTGAAGCTGTGTCACAGGCACACTTCAGAAACACCTGCAAGCGCAGCAAGGTAGGCTGAGTTTGGACACCAGGAATTAGGCAGTTGGCAGCTGGCTTGGCGCAGAGATGTGAGTGAACAGAGCACCCCGTGGGCTGAGCCTGACTTCGACTGTCCAGCAGGGTGCTGTCCTGCACAGACTGCCAAAGGCAGTGGGGCAGGGCACTGCCACGCCCTGGGAACAAAGCTGTTGAGGGAGAGCTGCCTGGAGAGGAGGTCAGCCAGCTCTGTACCCTGCTCTGCCACTCCCTACAGCTCAGCAGCAGCTCGAGGTGAGTGCAGGAGTTTCACCAGGAGTCTTTCTTTTCAGCTGCTTGAAGCTTACAAGATGACCAGCCGACCCTGTGGAGTGTGCCTGATCCTGAACAATCACAATTTTGCAAAAGCTAGGGAAGGAGTGCTGGAACACAAACACATGAAGGATCGGAAGGGGACAGATGTGGATGCAGGTACAGTGGATGTTAAAGATGACTGTGAATCTTTAACAGTAGAAACCTTGTTTCTCTTTCTAAAGGTCTGAATTTCACTCTTCCCTTTTTAGAATTACTTTTGTTGTAGTGGCTCAGTTGCCTCTGTTTACTGTGCAGACAAGTCCTAATCAACTCATCAAGTTTTTAGTGCCTGACACTGAATGACTCACTTGAATTTTGCAGTTTCAGTGAGGTTACTGCAACCTTAAGCAGCGCCCTGAGCCTGGACTTTACAAGCGAGGCTAGCTTTGCATCAGCCTTACGCATACTAATTCTAAAATATGCAGAAATAAGCAAGTAAACCCTCTCATGACAGTTAAGGGAACTCAGCAGAGATATGATTAGTGATTAGACTACTAGAGTATTTTCAGACCAGGAATGTAACTGGGTGGACGTAGTCATGTAGCAGATGACCAGTTATGTCTAGAAATGCAATTTGTAGTTGCAGAGTCCAACTTTCACGTAATGAAATGTTTTTAATTTCCCTTCTCTTTGCTTTCCAGCGGCTCTGAGGAATGTCTTTAGCAAGCTTCATTTTAGAGTTGAAGAATACAGAGACCTCACTGCAGAAGAAATCCGTAAAACTGTGAAGAGCTTCCAGGGTAAAGACCATGAGGACAAGGACTGTTTTGTTTGCTGTATCCTGTCTCATGGGAAGAAGGGCATTATATATGGTGTTGATGGGCAGGAAGTACCTATCCGGGAACTGACCACTTCTTTCACTGCACAGAATTGCAAATCACTTGCTGGAAAACCAAAAGTTTTTTTTATTCAGGCCTGCCAAGGTGATGCTTTCCATAAAGGTGTGACCATCGAAACAGATTCTGGAGAGCAAGATGCTTCTGTAGTGCGAGATGCGAGGTTTCAGCTGGACTGCATCCCTGCGGAGCCAGACTTCCTCCTGGGCATGGCCACCCTGCAGGATTACGTCTCCTACAGAAGTACTCGGGAGGGAACCTGGTACATACAGGCACTGTGCCAGCACTTGGAGTACAGCTGTCCTCGGTACCTATGTTTCCATAAGCTTATTTTTGGCAACACCTGAATTTTCCTTTTGGATGACAGGAATTTGATTTAGATGCAGAGGTAGATGATATGCAGTGGGAATGCTCGCTCAGAGTAAAAACAGTGATGTTTTCAGGACAGAGCAGCACGGTGCAAACTGTTCAGAGTGACTTAGGGAAGTGCTCTGAAGCCTGTTAAAACCAGGAGCTGTTAGCACTGGTGTGTACCAAGATAGTGATAATGTTATTTTGGTGATGTTAACAGCCTAATACAAACTGCGCTTGTGTCTTTGCAGAGGGGAAGATGTTCTCACCATCCTGACAGCGGTCAATCAAGAAGTGAGCAAAAAAACTTGTGAGCGGGGCGCAAAGAAGCAGATGCCACAGCCCAGTTTCACACTGAGGAAGAGGCTCATCTTTCCTGCCAACTAAATGGGACGGAACTGCATGGCAGAGAGAGCTGCTGCAGCCTGGAATTAGCTGGTATCAGCTCAGAATACAGTCAAACACGACAGACTTTCAGTGCCTGCTCTTAACAGAAGAGCAGGTATTTTTAATTGAAAATACAACTGAGGAGAAAAAGCCTCAAGAAATTTGTACTAATACATTAATTTGTATTAACACTTTATACTTGAGAGCATCAAAGATGGTCTCTGATTTATGTCTGATTTATTTAGCTGATCTCTCAGTGGTTTTCTGGCTAAGATACACTCGGTGTCCTCTTACCAGTACCACATTGCTATTGCTTTCATCAGGGACCTTTGCAAGGCAACTTTTAGAAGACAAGCATTATAAAACCTTATGTACTTTATGCCTAACCTTTGCAAAATAAAGGGAGAAGTGCTGTAAATTTTATAGCACGTTATCAGCTCACATCAGTGTGTTTTGTTACTTGTCCCCATCACTTAGAATCATTCATTCTTAGTGTCTTGGTACACCTTAAGATAAAGTTCAGCATTTGTCATCTGGCGTCCTCGGCAGGATCTGTCTGTGACCTGGGCTTCAGAGTATCCTCTACACAGAGTAAGTAGTCTCAACAGTGAAAATCAGTTGCTCTGGTAGAGCTTCATGGTTGAAAAACTCCAGTTATCCTGTGTTCACTTACCTTGCTGATCTTTGAGTCTTAGTTCTAAGCACAGGAAAAGCTCCTTAAAACATTTTATATTCCCTCCTGGGCTGAGCATGTACACGAACTGCTTCAATATCTACCCCCATTTGTCACAAAGCTGTAGGGCTCACATAAGATCAGCTACTGAGATGAAAAAAACACCGTGGTGCTGTGAGCCAGTGCTGCAGTGCTAACACTGTAATGTAGGGGAATGTTCTGACAGGTCGAAGAATGATAAAAGAAAGGCCTCATAAAATCAGGCCTGCTCTATTAAATTGTTAGCCTGTCATCTCTTCTCAGTGTAGATAAGCAATTTGCCAGTTCCCATGTGAAAACAATCTTGGTGTGAGAGGTTCGTTAACATAACAACCAATTCTTGGGTTGAAAAATAACTGCATCTATGTAAACAGTAAGATGTGTTCCATGAGAACCCATAAAGGAAAAATGTAAACAACCTGAATCTTAGCATGTACACACAGATCACCTGACAAAAACTGAAGTAGTGAGAAAACTACCAGCCAATAGGTGTTGCACAGGAGGTCTGTGAAAACTGTAAAGTAAGTTTTGTGAATAAAGAATTGGCTTTTCCTGTGTGAAGAAAATGGAGTCTCAGCTAACTTATTACAATAGAGGAACACACTAGTTGCTGTAAAAGAGGGGAGGAAAACCCAAAGCACCACCCATGCACAATGTGAATCTGTTCATATTTTCTACTACCCCCTGCAGTACTAGAAAATATGAACAGATTCATTTAAAGTGAGGCTCAACACCTAAATATTGTCTAAATCAATTTATTGGCTTCTAAAGCCACCACTTCTGCAGATACCAACTCACTTCACTAAGCTTGTGTTCAGTATAATAATCACTATAAATTTTAGCCACAAAAAGGCCTGGATTTAGGTTTGTTATAGAAGACTGTAACAGAGAAGACATCTGGAACAAACCACAGAAGATCAGCAAAATACTGAAAAATGGCATGTTATACATGTTTATTATCAAATTTACATTCCACTATGAAACAACAGTAAGTGCAAAAAGCAGATGGAAAAACTACCATGAAAATCCCATACTGTTCAAAGACTGTGTGTAATCCCCTCATGTAACAGCCAAATGAAGCCCAAACACAATTACTCTCCTTCCCTTGCTGTTGCTATTCAATTGCAGTAGATGTTTAACTTTGATCACCAGGCATTTTGAGCATGCAGGTATCACTGAGTTTATCAAAAAGTAACAGTGAAACTAGAAGGCTTTAAGTTTGTGCTTTTAAGACAACTGGAATAAGGGAAATACAAGAATTCCATTCTGTCTCTTGTAACTTGCACAAACATGGGTAAGTCCTTTCTAGCATCCATGTTTGACTCAAACCTGCAAGATAACAGGACCTTGCCAAAATGTAATCCTCCCTTCTAGGTCTACCTCTACTCAGACAAAAGATCTGGTGCAGGATGTCAGCCATGCAAGTTTTTCACCTGTCACCTCTCTTACGAGAGACAACAAAAGCCAAATAATTCCTAGAATCATGGTAACTTCTAAACTGTTCTCAGAAACACGTTATTAAAAAAAAGGTTTATCTTCTAGGATTTGGCACAAAATGGTAAACTTGTAAGAAGTATCAATTTTCCCTGTTACTGCCAGCCAGGCATATATATCCAAACTGTGCATGACTGAATTAGAACAACACTGCACCACAGCATCAACCAACTGGGTAAACACATACAAACACCATGGTATAGAGATTCTTCCATTTTCTTTTTGCCTTATTGAAAGTATCTGATGATACACCTCAGCTACAGAACAAACTGACCTCTCAACACCCAGAGCATTGTTTAAACTGAGCCAGTTTCCGTTGCTGGGCTGTGGAAGAGGGAAGTGTCCCCCAAGAGAAACATGCATTTAATTTATATGCTCATAGATTAGTTTTACCTGAACCATGGTCTGCCAAAGGAATTCTGCCTTAGCTGATGTGCTACTCTGCTGATCCAATGGCTGGAGTTATCTTATGAAGCCAGTTAGAAACACAGTGTAATACCTTCAAAAATTTATCTGTAACTCAGGTATTCCTACAATAAACACATAAAATGGATGGACTTTTGACATGCTACACATTTCTCCATTGATACCAAACTGTCTAAGCTTCTGCTAACTCATTTTCCTGGAAGTTACAGATACACAGCAGACATACCCATCTCGGGCCACTGGAGACCAACATTGCACTCCCTCCTTTCACTCTTACCTTATGTAGCTAGGCAAGACACCGTGCGCAGCTAAGTACGTACAAACATAAATACTTACATGAAAAAATTAAATATTTTTCATTTAAAAAACAAAATTAACCCGTATATAGTCTTTTAAATAAAATTCACCTTTTGTAAGTGTAAGATTTTGCTTAGAGAGCAAAAGGCAACTCCAGGAGTTCCTGAATATTTCTGTGCGCTGCTGACAGACAAGCTTCTGCTAAGAATCCCTGTGCAAGTTTGAAGTGGTTACTCCTTTTCCTTTTACAACAACCACAAAAAAATCAGAGTCATCACAAGATCTACAGAACTTTAAAATCAGAAAGGCCACCTTACAGATTTCCTACAAACAAGGTTAAGAAACTCTCTTTTCCTGCCCTATTCCACTCACCCCTGCGGCAACGAGGGTGCTGATTAATTGCACCAATGCTCCACAGCACGCCCCCAGCCAGCTGCCAGCTATACCCCACTTACATGGTAACAGGCAAGGTAAACTCAACTGTTTAATCTAACTGTATGGAGACAAACCAATTTATAATGTTGATAGGTACAATGAAAATTTACATAAAGACTAAGAAGCTGTTTCTGTTCAGGTCCTAGCAAAGACAACTTTTTCTTAAGTTACACAAAACATCTGTTGTAGATTGTTCACTTACGATTAGAACCTTGGACAGGAAGGAATCAAAAAAGCAGCATGGGCAGTAATATTTTGATGATTAACAGACAGAAACCACATTTCTAAAATGAAGTTCTTTTTTGAGTTGGAAAATCTGCCTCAGCCATGTTCAGAACCACACCCCTTCATTGATCACTGGATTTCAATATTCACTAAAATGCTACAAAGAACATCAGCATTCTTCTTCCTGTTTCTATATAGAGACTGGCAAATTTTGCTCTTAATGAAATCTTTTAAACAAAATTCTGCTTAAAACGAGAAATAAATGAATGGAAGGCATCAAGTTTACTGGAGAACTCTCAAATATACAGCATGTGTACTTGGCAAGACAAGAGGCAGTTTTCTGAACTTCCAACACTTTCCTTCAAGTAAATGTTCTCCATTTAAGTATTTAAAAAGAAACCCTGAATCAAGCACCTAGGGTTTATTTCCTTTTGCTATGCTGAAATGTGCCTGAGGTATTTGTGTGTGTGCACAAAACTACCCTCATTTAAACAGATGCACACTACACTTTGGAGAGATTTCTTAGCTTGATGTTTGCACCCCAATACACACTTTGCTGCTTCTTAAGTCTTATTCATTGCACATTTCTCTGTGTGCTTTGTTCACAAGCTCTGGAAAGAAATTAACTTCTGTTAATAGCTCACTAACACAATTGCACTCTTTCAAAATATAAATCCTGTGTTTGTAAACTGAAGTATTACTTTCTTACACAGAGCTAAAGGTTCTCTCCCCCACTTCTAAAGCGAGGACTTCAAAACAGCACAGTTTCTGAAATGGAAAATAAAAAAAAAAAAAAGAAAAAAAAAAATTCCAAGTTTTCTTATTTGTTTGCTACAGGAAGGAACTTGGACTGATAATGCTGGTCAGACTGATTGTTATTTTAATATTATATTTAAATTATGTAGCCTGACTGCAAACAACTAGTAAATACTATGGGTGCATGGTAGGAAAAAAAAAAATACATACACATACAGGTTACAGGGTTAAAACACTGAAAATGTCTGCACTAATCTCCACTTCTAACTAAGTTAAGACAAGATGCTGAAGGGGGTCTTGAAATAAAGCTTTGGTTTTACCTTTCTATCTCCCACAAAAACCTTCTTCCTCAAACCCAAGCAACGTTCCTTTGCTCCTTGGTCCCAACCCTTGTCTCTCCCACATTTTTAACATGCACATGCCTTCTCCAACTCTTCTGTAACACACCTAACAATGCCTGTACTGGATGTTCGTCCCTCCAATTATTTACTGTGCTCTAAGTCAAACACCTTTCAGGCCAGTTAGTCTTCCTTCAGCATATCCATTTTTGATGACTGTGTGCAAACAGGAGCTCCCAGTGCTCCAATCATGGCTGGAAGACTCTGGTTTCTTCTCAGACCTGCCATTAAGTTGCTACCTGCATTTAAAAACCCAGCTGAGTCCTGCCTCTGCAAGCCAACCTCTGGCCCTTGATTCTTGCCGTGGTGCTGTGTTTCAGGGGGCTTGATCACCCTGGCAATGCCCAGCCTCTTCAGTCTGTCCACGAGGTTCATCTTCAGCTGCCCTGCGTCTGGGACGTTACGGGAGGCCCTCAGGCCATACATTTCCTGCAAGAACGTTTCTGCTGGTCGAGAAGCCAGGAAATTCTCAGAGTGATGCACTCGGGGCTCAAACAGCGGAGGGGAAGGACAAGGTGAATGCGAAGGAGAATTTGGTGGAGTAGAAGGAATGGGCAGAGTTTGAGGGGGTTGTAGCAAAGGCAGTTTCTCTAGCATGGGGCTGTCATAAACCTTGGCAGAGATGCCTCGTTCTTGCAAAAGTTTAGCCAGGCTGCTTGTGCTGCTGATAGTAGTTGAGTCTCTTCTGTTGGTGAGAAATTCTCCAATACTGAGTCTGTAAGGAACAGCTGGAGTGCTCACTACTGGCTTTCCAGTACTGCTGCCAGCATTCCCCAGTGAAAATGGAGCACCCATGGAGCTGGAAGAAAATAAAAATTAAACAGAGAATATACACACAGTGGACATTTTCATACCTGCTCTTCATTTGTCTTTTAGGATACAGAAGACTTGACAAAAACTTAAACTATTGCTATTAGCTGTAAAAGCTTTGGTACTCAGAATAATTGTTCTGCAAAGTACCAATGAATTTACCTTCTGTGATCACCAGTACTCTATTAGATAGAATAACCTAGTCATCCAATTAGTTAAAAAAAAAAAAACAGAATCAGAAAATAAATTATCATAGAATCTTTTCTTTCCACAATAGCTATATGATACAAGGCATCTGCTACTTAAGAATTGAAATTTCTTCAAGTTACTTTAACCTGTTTTAACTCTCTCTCTAGAGAATTCCAAGTTTCTCTTTGTAATTACAACTATTTTTATTAGTAACATCCTACATGTTGCCTAACTGCCTTAGCGTATTTTTTAAAACTGGTCCATGTATCAAAAACCAGAAAGTAACTGTTTAATCCTGTGCAGCAACATTTAGGGTGCTAGCAGTCCTCATACCTGGGAGTAACTTGAGTGACATCAGATGGGTGAAGGATCCTACAGGTAGTGAAGGTAAATGTGGAATTTGTTGAAGATAGACACTTCCCCGGATTTGAAGCTGCAGTGTGAAGAATTTACATCCATTGAGGGTAAAAATAAAGACATACAAGAATGAATCAAAAGTTTAAGACAATGTTATTATCACTACTAATTTTTTTGAGTCCTTTTTTTTTTTTTGAAGTAAAGAACAAAACCAGCAAAGACAGCATTACCACACAGTAAAACACTTTCCATAGGGAAAAGAATACTGCTAAATAGAACAGGAAGAAACACTAACCGTGCTTCTTACCAGTGAGTGGTACTGCTGCTGAAGTAATAGGTGGCAGGAAAATCCCTGCCACTGGCTTTGCCAATGCACATTTCTTTTCCTCCGGGAAGGACTGTTGTGCTTGAAATGTTATACCTCCTTCACCCTCTTCCTCATCATCTTCCTCCAGGTCAGAGATGTGGTGCACAGTATCATCAGACAGAGGGGTAAAGCCTTTAGTAACAACACCTGGTCTCGGGTCAAGAATGGTGCCTAGGTTGGGTCGAGCAAGCTGCTGCCAATGAAAAAGGGTCTGAGATCCTGGTGTGACAGAAGACAAGAGATTCAGAGAGCCATTACCTACCACTGTACTGACTTACAAGAATGCATTATGAAAACAAGTGCAGCTGGCTGGTGCACACACTGTGATCCACACACCCACTGGATGGCAATGCCAAGAAGCAGCCTAACACTTAGCATCCTCTAGGAAAGCCAAACAGAAAGCGATGCTGATGAGCTCGCTGGCATGGAGCCTACCGCATACTACTGCTTCCTGTTACTGCACATCATACCTGGCTGCACACACGATGACTTAGCTGGCAAATATAAAATCCTTTTCTGCTCATGAGAGAAGGAAGATCATCCTCTTACCTTCAATGGGTTTGACAATCTGCAACTTCTCTGGCAGGAGAACACGGAGATTACTAGAGCTGGCAGAGAGATCCGTGAATTCTGAGTTTGTACTTGGGGAAAAAGAGTTTTCTGTTGGCGTACTGCAGCCACTAGCCTCTTCTTTCTGCTCAGCCAGCAAATGCATTTTTCGGTCCCACTCCTCCTCGAAGAACTGCTTCTCGCTCAGGTAGTTCTGACGACGCAGGGAGAGCCTGTGCAGAGCTGTGACCAGGTCATTGTCTCCAGGGGTTCCCGGCTGCCCAGGACTGTGCGCGTCTCTGTGAGAAACATCAAATAGTAACAGATATTAAGCCCATTAAATTAACTATTTCTCCATTATACAGCAGAAGTCCAGTCTGAGTTTAGTTTTGAATCAGTCCTTTTCAGAAGGTAACGGGCTGTGCTTCCTACTTCAAATTCTTCTCAGAGCTGCTCCCTGGGACTATCCGCGTGTGGCTCTCCACGTGGCGCACGCCAGACTGGAAGGGCTTTGCTGTCATAACAGCACTCGAGCGATTTGATCCAGGGATTGGCAACGGGGCAGGAAAGGAAGAGGAGCGCCCACGGATGACGTTAGCGACCTTGACAGTGTCAAACACTCGTTTCTGTTGACCTCTGCACAAAAGACAAGCGAACAAACATGGTTTTCAGATGCAAAAAGGATATAAAAAGGAAAAATCTCTGAAAAACAAATTTGAAAAGTATGCAGAGACCTCACTAAAAAGATGTTCAGAAAAACATGACTGCCTAAAACACTCATGTCTTCAGAAGATGTATTCTATTAAATTTCTTTATGTGAAAGACCACTCCTTTATCTGAAAGACCTGAACTCTACTGATAACTGCTTTAGACTGTTCAGAAGTACATATTTTATTTATTTCATTTGCATGTGCTTTCAGAAACACACATTTAGTTTATTACTTCTTGCTCATAATTATGCAATCTAGGAACAGATCTTCAGGGTTTTGAAAACTGTTATATGTCTTTCAGCTATAATGTCATTTGTCCAGCAATTTTTCTATAAGCGTTAAAAGAGATAAAACTAGTCCTGTGCATTAGAAAATCTAAATCAAAAAATCTCACAAATTAAAGGATAAAATAACACCCTTTTAGCAAATCCCAGCTTCTTCACAGAATCAAGTAAAAATAGCAGGTTTCAAAATTGAAAAGATTACCAAATACTGCAAACATTTTTTTATTTAGAATGAAAACATTATAGAGGGAATATATGCATTTATGGAGTCCCAGAAATTAGTTTCACCTTAATTAATACAAGTCAATGGATAAATATCAAAATAGCGCATAGAGATCTGAAAACATACTTTTGCTTGGAGAGAACAGATTCATCACCGTGGCTCAATTCCTTCCTCATTGTCCCTTCAATTTCTGCTGCAAGGGAATCCTAGAGAAAAATGGAAACCGTGCAAGTTGACAAATTAGATTCAAGTCTTCTTTTTGACAATTTTAGCAGAAAATACCTGTAAAAATTACTTTTAACAACCTGCATTTGTTTGCCCAGTATCAGTATGCTTTGGACCGACCCTTCTGCCTCTGAAGGAAGGGCACGTGGGACAATTTCCCACCATAACTACACTCACGTGTAATCAGGATGGGTTCAGTTTTCATTAGCAACATCAGCTTTTTCTTTGCGGTTTTTATGTGCTCTGCTTTAGTTAAGCTACAGTTTTAAGAGCATTTCTAACAAGTGTACACAAGTGGTTTTGTACACACAGATCAACCAACGAAAACCTGAAGAATTCCCAGATATTTTGAGTACGTGAGATGCTGTGTTTCTTAAAGGGACACTGTTGAGTTACAAAATTCACACCAACATCAAACAAGACACTAGCACAACCGAGCATAAGCTGTAGAGCATGCCAATTCCCTTATTAAACAGAAATGGCATATAAAAAGGAAAAATAATTGCAGTGGCACAATATGTCAAGTGAACACTTAGTTTTCTAACTAATTTCCTAAACTTCTCAGAAGTGTACCAATTGAAGAATTGAAAAACCAACAGATCAGCTCCTTTGCCTACTACAAAGCAGTTGTGGCTGCAGCTCCTGCAAAGGCTGCTGTGCTCCTGGAGCTGCTCACTGCCAGGGCTGTGTGTGCCATGCTAGAGGTGCTGGTTACCACAGGAAATGCTCCACAGGACTGAGGGTGGCAGAGACAAGCGGCAGAGCTGGCTCTGCTGCGCAGCAGCTTCACTTCTTCCTGGGACTCGTGCAACATCCCCAGACACTCTGCATTCCGATCCTGCAACTCATGGAGCTGGAAGAGAAGAGACGAGAAGCCATCACATGACCTCTTCAGAGAGAAGACAGAGTGAAACTGAATGAAGTAACAGTAACAGTAACGTAGAACGGCTGATTCAACACTGTAAGATTCTTCCAGCTGCAGGGCACATGCCCACAACTGGAATGGACAACAACCAGCACAGCACCCGTAGCGAAGTTAGTGACAAAGCACAAAGATTCAAAAGAGGAAAGAGTAGGATGAAATTCAAAGGAAAACACATTGAAAAAATGCAAATACACTAACTGCAAAAGAACCAAAAAAAAGAGAAATGCCTTAAAATCTAATAAGCCACAGTACTGTTGATATAATCAGTAATATTCACAGTAAAGCACTCTTTCTCTCATAACTAAGAATAGTAAGACCTCTCTATTTGAAACACACTCCTTGCCTTTTATACTCTTGTGAAATACACAAATATTTGTGTAGGCTTAAGTAAAATAATTATTCTTTTCCTCCAATCATATGACGTAACACAATGAAAGATTAAAATCCTACATAAATATAAAACAGTAGTTCCCACCCTCTGTTTTCTTTCTCCTGTATCCTATCCCAAACATTTATCTAAATGTATGTTATAGAAGTCTTAAGTACCTCTGCTGTCAGTTGTCTCTGAGCATCTTTGGAGGCTTGTAAGTGAAGTTTCAGCTCCTCCTTCTCAATCACGTTCTGAAAGCACAAAAAGGTGCTCATCATTTTCTCAGCTGATTTCCCCAAGAGAATGATCCTCTCTGCCAGACTTTCCTGGACCAGGCACTCTCTTGCAGTGCAACCCCATGGCTTGCCAAGTCAATTTCTGCCTGCCTGGCAAAACTGGCATGCACATGCTGCACAGACACCTGTGTGCACATGGGCACTTTCTCAGCATTCCCTTACTTCTTTGAGTTTATGCTGAAGATCAACAATCTGGGACAAAAGGGATGAGATCTCCTCCTGGTAGCGAATCACCTCCTCGCTCTTCTCTGACAACTCCTCTGTTATCCTGGAAATCTGAGCATTTGTTTGCCCTGCAAAACACAAAAGGAACTTAGTCAAGACCTTCTCCCACAAAAAAAATCAAAAAACAAACCCCAAACCAGACCTAAACCCCAGAAAGGATGAGTGAAAGTCAACAACAACCCCCAAAATCACCAATACTCTTAGGAAATCAATTCATAATACATAGAAGTAGGTGCCTTAGAACACCCGTAAGAAAAGGACTATCAGTGGGGAGGAGGAGAAAAAAGAGTTAATTTCAAATGGAGGTAAAACATATTAAGAACTAAGCATGCAGAATCTGAAATACACATGACCAGAATGTGAAATGTGCACAATAAAACAATTTCAAATGACGTAAGGACTCATGACCAAGGCTAGACTTGGAATATGCTGGAAAAGTCTGGTTCTGAATTAATCTTGTTATGAACTACCATTGTAAGCAAAGGCATTTTGTTGAACCTTGTCAGCTGTAACATACACTCTTGATCCTGGTCACTATCTATTCCCCAAACATCCACTGAATACAATTTTCTTTTAGCAAGGAACTTGCTCACTAACTTCACAAGTGAGATGACAAAGCAACGCCAAGAGCTGAAATATTTTTATGCTCTTAGCCTTGTTTGTACACTTGCCCTGAAAGCATTGCAGAGTCATAAGAATAAGTCTGATCAGTCTTGCATCAAGGTCACACTACGACTTTAGTGCCTGTTGTACCTCACACATTTAATGCAGAACGAGGCCTTGCTTATGGGCCTGTGGGCATTTAAGCTCAGTCAGATACTTTTTTCCTGAAAATGTCGATTTTAAAGCTGTAGGCAACGCAACTTTAGAAGATTCTTTCTGTGAGTCTGTTACCTAGCATATGCCTACTCATGCTATAGAATTGAATAAAAAAGGGAACCCACAGACATTTTCACTATAGGAAAATAGGACAGCAAATTTCAACTAACTCCTATTTGCAAAAGATGCATATTTTCTCAGCGGACTCAGAGTAAATTAACCAACTAAGTATCAATTCATGGTATTTTATGGCTATCTGTAACAAGAAAAATAAAGCAGCAAACCAGTCTTCTTTATGGTGGTTGTATAGAAAAAAATAATATTAAATATAATTCAAGGTTATTATTCACCAAGGAAGTAGTACACATCAAATAACTACAGGAAAAAAAAAGGTATTGTTCTTTATTGTTTCAGAATACTTAGCATGCATTTATGTAAGAATAGCGGCAATTCTTTGCAAATAAGCAGTCCCCAAAGTAAATACAAAGAACTGCTCTAGACAAATTAAGCCACTTGCTAATTTAAATGCTTTGGTTTATAACATATATTTTAAGCTAATGTGTTTGTAGTTTTACAAGTCTATACACTGACCCATTTCAGTGTCAAGTGTACTGAATATACAGGAAGAGTATTTTGTTTATTTTCTAGTGTCTGTAGGCTTCAGTTTAGTTGGACATTACCTTTTGTGTTAATTTTCCCCTTCTAAACGTGACACACACAGCTGAATTTGAATGCCAGAATGAAACTTGATGAAATACAGAAACAACCTTGCACTTGGGCAAAGGGCAAGACTTCAATGATTTGCATAAATTACTGAAGCTCATTTTTGGATTCAGGGTTAACTAAGAAAGAGTAGGCACTAAGTATTTCACCTACCATCCTGCCAGTGCAAAATACAGCCTGGATACTCACGGAGTTCTTTGACACAGTCATTGACCAGCTGCTGTTCCTTCTCTTCGTACGTAATGGTTTCTGACTTCAGATGGCAAGCCTTTGAGAAAATTATTTGTTCATCAATAACAATTTCAGTTCATCTATAACGTGATCAATTTTTACTTCTAAAATTCTTGCAACTGAAGAATCTCTCCTCTCTCTTTAAAAATTCTATGCAACTGTGTTTTCCACCTGTTTCCCAGAATTTTACAGGTGTTTTTGAGTGAAAGACAGACAGACACATGAACAAAGCCTGATCTCTTGGCTGTAATAAAAAATTGTTGCAAAAAGACGTAATTTGGTAGAGAAAGTGAACCAAGACAGAAATCAGAAATAAGCATTTTATTTGCTTCAAAAAACTTAAGGTAAAAAAAAAATCTTGAAAAGTGACTGATGTTAGTCAACTCTCTAATGGCACTGAAAAGCTCTTGGTGGAACAGCTTTTCTCCATATTCCCAACTTGTCTATTTAGACAGAATTTTCTGGGCCAGAGACTGAGGATCACAACATATCTAAACAATATGAAGCACTCTAGATTCCCACTTCTCTTTTGATTGTGAGGATGGTAATATTAAATTTAGCACACACACGTCTTCTATACTCAGAACTGTTTGCCAGTAAGGGACTACACTGTAAAACTCAGCAAATGGATTTAAAGATGATCCCAGCAAACAATACATTTACACAAGTGCAGGCAAATACACTTCTTTATATAGTGCTGTCACATGAAAAGAAATAAAAAAGCAAACAGAGGCTCACTGTAATGGAGACTATTTCAAGTCACTAAAGTTATGTTCTATCACAGAATGATTAAGCTCTGGCTGGTCTGCAAACTTGTGCAACCATATACAGGCTCAGGAGCAAAAATAAAGGCAATCCAATCTTCTCTTTCTTGTCCTACAGCATTAAAGACCTAGGGAGTTTTAGGAAGAATGTGCATTTCAGGCTGAGTATTTTGGAGACAAAACAAGGGCAGAAGTGTATTTTGTTGACATTGAAGTCAACAAACAATGAAACAACCTAGTCTGGCGCTGGTATAACAAGCTTTTATTGGGAAAGGCTCACATAAAATAAATCTAAACACCACACACACAAACAAAATAAACAACCCTCACCTTTTCTTACAAACAACACCCCCTTTTCTTAAAGGCAACAAAAGAACTCAATTTTAAACAATGTCTTATTTTACAAGTTCCACTCTTCACTACCAAAGAAAAGACACTGCCTCCATAGATTCCAGTTCTTGGAACCTTTGCTGTTGGTTCCATTCTATAGCGATTTTTTTGTCTGGCCATTTAGTATCTATCCTTCTGATGGCACATCTAGTGCCTGTATTCAAGCTCTACACAAACAAGAGACCTGTTAAAATAGAGAACTAATCACATAGTTACAACTAAGTATGTCTTTAATAGAATTGAAATGGAAGCTTATTAACCCTTAAATATCTTCTAACAAAAACAATGGCAACAGAATGGAATTCCCCAAATAATTCTGCTCATTGCAGTCAGATTTACATCAAAACAAACTGCATGAGCTTGATGTGTCCAAGTACTTCGGCTTATGTATATTCCTATGCTTTTTCACGTATCACAACTGCACTGAGAACAGACTGCTAGAGAACTCTGGAGACAACGAGGAATGAAGGAAACAGAAGGATGTGGGCATGGAGGGAAAGTGCTCGGGGACGATTTGCCTACAGCGACACAGAACAGCCATGTGCCTCAAGAGAACCCCTGCTGCTGGATTTTGAACGCCCGCTTCCCCTCACCCCCAGCACGCAGAGCACACGCCGTCAGCGGGAGGTACCTTGGATCTCAGGGCCAGGTTCTCCTCCTCCAGCTCTCGGAGTTTGTCCTGCAGGACATCCAGCTGCAACGGATCGTGGGAGACCGTGAAAGACTCGTTGAAACGCAGCGGTGTGGAGCAGCTGGAATCCGTCTCGCTCTCCTCAGAAGCGATGGAAACAATACGCAGCAGGTCATCCTTCTTTGACAGCTCATGCTGCAGCTGGTTAACCTGGGACAAGCGAAAACCACCACCACATGAAACACACTTTACGTATACAACAGCGAACTGGACTATTTATGCAGCCTCTAGAACTGCTCCTGAACAGCTCACACCTCCGTTTATTTCACAGGAAGTTCGCAAAATCGTAATTTTACACTGCAAGGGAGACTGAAAATCCGAGACACCACAAAAATGAACAATAGAACCTACTTCTTAAATAGTTCACTGCAAAATCATTTTCCAGCTGCTTTGATACATTATTTCATTTTAACATGCTAGCTATCATTTTGATTATGGCCATTACTTTGAATTGTTGAGTTTCTGGAGAAAAGGACTGAGAAACAACATGTACAGAGTGGTACCCTCCAGTCTGCACATTAAATGACCAGTAAGACAATTAAAAACAAAAGAAGAGATAGATCACATTTAGATAAAATCTATTTTGCGTATCTACATTTTTATATGAGTACCTAAGTTTAAGCTGTCTTACATCCTTATTACCAGCATACTGTTTTATACAAGCAGATGAATCCACTGCCCTGTAGCTTACACTACATCTGTTGACCACACAGTTGTTTGTCAACTACTTAATTCTTTTTTTAAGAAAGAAGAACAAAGAAAAGTTTAGATCAAGAACTTGTGCTTACAGGAAGAGATGGAGAGAAGATCCTGATTAGAATTCACTTTTCATTACATTTTATTTATTCATTTGTTCACTCTTAGTGGAAGCACCCCATTAACCAGCTCACTTTCTGTTTCCTCACCTGTGGAAGTTACGTAGCAGCTCATGTCAGATACCAGTCTCTTATTCTGACTTATATTAGACTGCTTTTAGTTTAACAGTGAGAAATCAGACTGATGGCCTGATACACCCTAATGATATCTAACACTCTCATAATTTCTCAGTAATTACAATATGTTGTCTTCTATCTCAATTCCTGGACTGCAAAAAATGACTGAACAATGATTAGGAGACTGACATCTAAGCACACTTCTGTAGTCCAGGTGCACCAATCACCCCCTTTCACTATGAAATTATATACTTCTATTAATCCTCTTACCACCATCATAAATGGGAAAAAAAAAAAAAAGAGAGAAAAAACCTAAATAAAGGAAAAAGAAAAGTGACCACTTACTCTGTCTAGAGTTTGTCCTAACTGTTCTTCCAGTGCTTCATTCTGTTCCATCAACAGATGGTTTCGCTTAAGGAGGGCTTGTCCAATTCGTGCTGCCAGCTCCAGGTCCCGATCTTTCTGTTCACAAAATGAGAAAAAACGTTTCCTTTTGATCATGTAAGGTTTAAATTCAGAGTAGCTTTAGATTCTCTTAGATATTGCTCAATGCATCACCACTCTGCGATTCCCCCTCATTCTCAAATGGATCAACACTGTTAGAAAATTATTAAGGCTTCATCACTTGGATCCAGAACACAAAACTGTGGTTTTTGATACAGCATATTCTCTTCCACAGCCATTTGCAGTAACAGGAGGGGTAAGCACCAAACCTGGGGACAGTTTTGGGGTTTGTTCTGAGTGCAAAGATTATGTGGGCTCTGTTGAATCACACACACACACACAAAAATCACATTTACTTAGGCCTGTGGCCTTCCCAGTGACACTTTCTCCAGAACAGAATGCTCAGCTTAAACAGTGGTAAAAGGGTAGAAGCAGAGGAGCAACAGGAAATCAGAAGAAAGCTGTTACTTTCTTATATTCACTGGCTTCATGGGTGCCCATAGTTTTGTTAAATTTTGTTTCTGAGGTGGTGCAAGCAAATGGGCAGCTTCTCATGACCCATGTGTTTGATAAGTAGCTCTTAAAGAGACTCAAAATGGTCAGCAGCTGAATAAAACCCTCCCTCAAATACATTCCCTGTGACAGAGACAAGCATACCTCAGCTAAAAGACGTTTCACCATGTCAGCTTCACCGTAGTCTTTCTGCTCCACACTATCTGTGCCAAGAACTGAAGAGACACAAACATGTTTATTTTACTGAAGGAATGACAGGAAGATTGTGGGAAGTGGGAGAGCTGAACTAGGAGGATGTCGTTTATATACAAATACAGTACTTGGTTGATGAAGCCAGCAGAGGCTATGAAAATGCCTCTTCACCTTCAGAAATGTGAAATAATACTCATCTGGGAGACTGTTAAATGAGGTATTGAACATTTGCGCCTTTCAGCAATGTTAACTAAGACTTCAGGCACTCAGACATCCTACAAATTTAGAAAAAAGAGAAAAAATTCCTAAGAGCAACTTTTTGAATACAGCTAAGCAATTGAATCCTCCAGGCTGCTGGGGAGAGGAGGAAGAGTATATTGGAGCATATCCAAATACAGCTGAACACATGCTTTAGCCCTGAAACAGAATTCCCACTAGGCTGTGTGACAGCTATATGCAGTAAATATGGAGACCCCTGAGACTAGTCATGGAAATGTATTTATTAAGGGCTTGATCATCCTGGAAACAATTAAGAAGAAATGAGATCATACAGGTCTGTGTCTAAAGTAGCAGTAAATGCTATCTTAGTAATCAAGTGATTACTAAGTCAAGTTATCCAATGTTTGAAGAGTTTGTAATACTATTAAAAAATGAGAAACAGTAGGATTGGATAAACAGGACTGAGTGAGGAATAAGCGAAGCATGAAGAATTTATGGCACCTCTGAACAAAACACAGTGCTAAAACTGCAAAGCATTGGTCTGGTCTAGTTCATGTCCTGATAAAAAGAAGACTGTAGTAACAAAGGCATCTTAATTACCTTGTGAAAATTTGTGAGATCCATCCAAGGAGGAGGAAGGAAGTTCAATAAGAGCTAGAGTGACAGATAATTAAAGATATGGAGAGGAAAAAGGGAACAAAGAGGAGAAAGAATTAAAATATAAGGAAATAGGTGATTTTCTGCCATGCATCTACCACAATCAAAAAATAAATGCATGTGCAAACATAAGTTTTTTCACTATTAATACTTTCTTTGGCCTTTTAGAGAATCATTTAAGCATAATTTCTTTCAGAAGCAGAATTATACATCTCTCTATGAGGTGATGAATATTTGTGCTAAACTCAGTAATAGCAATTTGCTATTTTTGCTTTATGAAGTCAGGATTACTGAAGTGAAGAAGGCAGCAATACAGATTTAAAAATTACAGAAGTATCTGCTTCAGCTGAAGGGTTTAAGTTAACCTGTTTTGAAACTAATTCCATCATCACTGAACTGCAAAATGAGATTACTATGGATTTGATCTCAAGATTTCCTTCATTCTTTTACCTTGTTTAAATCTCATTCTTACTCTGAATACACAGTGGTATTGATTATCAGTTCTTTTCTGTGTTTGTTGAGGACTGCAGACTTAGTTATGAGATAGTAAAGTGCCAAGCTAAAGTGTGCACTAACTTTATTTACATATGTTATATAAGCTGCCTATACCCTTTACATACATAACGCCCACAATTAACCTTTTAAAGCACAACGCTACAGCTATGCTAAGATCAAAACCAAGTTGCCTCTTAGTACCAAAAGAAACTTTTTTGTAATCTTGAAAGACAGGAGAACAGGAAGAACAACACAGAAGGAGAAATTCTACTGTTTCTCTACAAGCTTAAACGAAAAATAGTAACAAAGTAACAAACCAAATGCTTTTCATCAAGTAGATCAGTAGGCATAAAACCCCAACACATGCTGTTTAAGCATGCAGGAGCTTTGAATTTATAGCACTTACTAATTGTATTCCTGAGCAGGGAAAAACCAAAAACTCTCCACTAAATTTAAAGTACATGTCTATCAGCAGCATAAAATGCAGTTGGAGGACAGTTTTACTGTACTACTTGGTTGCTTGATACTGCCTGCTGAAAGGGAACTCCAAACTCATCTAACTCATTAGTATTTGGAAAAGTCACTGCACATACATAATTAAATTACAGCCATTACAGGCAGAATATTATAGCCAGCTCTCCTGTGGTAACTGTTCCTAGCAGGTGACTTCAAGTTAGAAGTTTCTATCCAGTCCCTTTAATAAAAGTTTACACTAATTCCATACAAGGTTACTCAGGTAGGTAAAGTTCCTAAAATCAAGAGCAAATATCTTTAGTCAGATAACTAAAATCACAGAACCAACAGCTTTGAAACTTAGCTCTATATAAATTTCAGTATTTCCTCTCAGTACAGGATCAGAACTACATAGAGATTACTAGAATTCTCTCTTGGGAACATATGCACGTGCAATACTCACCTTGCCAAGTGAAAGTTGCAAGCAACTCTTCATTTTGGTTAAAATTCTTGTAATGTTGTGCCATGACCCTTTATTCACACATACAAAGTAGTTCCAAAGAGAGATCTTTTGTAATTCAGGATTTCTTGTGCTAGCACGGTTGAAGCAGAAAATATTCTTCCACCTTACTGAGAACACTGCCAGTGTGAACCCAACAGGTTATGGGACAGACCTTCTTATAGGCAGCAGCAGCCATAAAAAGAGGAGGAGCTCAAGTGCAATAACTGCCGTGTTGTTTTGGGGCGTTTTTCTCAACTACAAAATCACTCAAACCATATATTTCGCATTCTGTCTTGGAAAAAGTTATAAAAAAGTTTCCATACGTATACAGGGGGAGGAAGATACACAGCTAAATGTCATGCTTCATGTCACATTCACTGCCAATTCCAGGCACCAAGGAAAGATTAAAATTTCACCTAACAAGTTATTCAACAATAATTATAACTAGAATTTGATTTATATCTGTATTTGTCTGGGACCTTCCCAGAATGTCCCTGTAGGTTACTAGTCTCAAAAAAGCTACTACAATTCCAAGTGTAACCAACGTCTGGACAATTTCTAGGAGAAACATAAGCCATCATATTTAGCTTGAGTTTTTATGACTCAGCAGTTACAAAAGTGTTCTTAAATGATACAAGGATTAGTTTTATATGTTATGTTTAACAGCTATCTTTTAATTCTATTTCAGTCACTGTTACAAGAAGACATTTATATCTTAAAGAACTGCCTTAAAAACTCCCACAAGCAATTTACTGTTTTCACAGGACATCTTCTCTATTTGAAAACAACTCCCCTCTAGGAGAATTATGAAGACAGTCCTTTCTGCAGTACCTTGATAGCCAAATAATAAACAACAGGCTTCATGAAAACTTTGCTGATAAAACCCCTCCTCTCTCCCTGCAGGCTGAAAATGCAAGCTCACACTGACTGAAGGTCCTTCGGAGCCCTGTGTTTCGTCACACAGGCGAGGTGCTGAGCACGAAGCTTCAGCAGAGCCGCCTTTCATGTCAGCCTCCATCCAGCACGGACAGACTCTGATCCCACCTCTTTATAATTAAAACTTAGAGGCAAGTACACACCCCATCAACTACACAACTGCTTCCAGTGAACAACTAAAACATTCATTCGACTATAAAGTCACCTATGCTTGCGATATTATTATCAGAAACAGACTGAGCAATAAACATTAAGTGGCTTTCCAATACTTTCCACAGTTCAAAGAGTTCAAAGCCTGCAAGATCAGCTTATACCAAGATCACTCTGAATTGTTGAGTACTGTGTTCTTGGGAGGTATTGTTTTAGTCCTTCTTACTCCTTTGCGGTACACCCTTGGGAAGCTTAAACTACAAAGAACAATGACAAAACCTCCCTTTTAGAGGTGGCACGTATAAGGAAGAGGTAATCATTACAGATTGTATATAAATAATAAGTTCACTCTTCTATGTGGTTTGTTCCAACAGTTCCAATATATGGAGGAAACAGGACTTCCCCATTTCTCTGAAGAGATTACAATGCATTCTCCTCACATGAAAACATTTAGAAACTACAAGCTAATAAGTGTTCAGTTCTTTCAGCAACTTTCTATACATATACTTTTCAACATATTAAAGGTTTCCTCATGTGATTGAAGCTGTCCATTTTCTTCTTTACCATTTGACAGGTTTAGGAAGAAGTTACTTAGTATTTTCAGAACTGGAAGGCAGTGATCAACATTGGTCTAGTACCCACCTATCTGCCATTCATTCCTTTCCTGTCTCCAGAAGAAACCACTGACAGCACTTCATAAACGTTGCTGATATAAAACATCAGGGGAACATCACCAAATCAACCACAGCCCTGTTAACATTCCTGAAAACAGAGCTGCTGCATACTCATCCCTCTTGTATTATATCTCTTCCAGAACAATTCTAGGTTCCTGCCTCTTTTTCACTATCACATGTTCCCATTCTCATTTCAGTGTGTAATCTGATGATCAGGCAGTCATGGGACACCCTAAGTCAGCCATCAGAATGGCAGTCCTGAACTACAAGCACTTCCCCTGAACTCAGCCTTTTCTTCCACCTGTCCAAAGTGCTCCAGATCTGATAATTTCCTAATATTAACTGTGTATCCAAATTTTTATCTTTACTATTTGGGGAAAGAAATACCGACTCACTCATGTAACGGAAGGAGTCCTCCTCACGAGCTGGAGAAGCGATCTCTGGCAGCCGGCCATGGCAAGCCGTGGGCTGAATCCAGTCTGGATTTTCATACAGGTACAGAGAGTCCACTCGTAACTTGTAATCTGGCAACTGTTCTTCCAGCATGCTCACCAACTCCACCTCAGGAATGTCCTCATTGGAGCAGCCATCTGAAAGAGTAAATGCCAGTAACAGTGCATTGTTAAATGTATGTAAAATCGAAGAGTGTTGCTACAGTACTATACATTTTATGTACTATAAAATACTTCACAAATCTTTGGTAGATTTGGAAATAATTTTTCTGCACCAGACAAAATACCAGAGTACTTATGAATCAATACTTGATTTATACTGCAATACTTGTAAAGTTCCTCACCCCCAGCTGACCTCAAAACTTCCTGAAAAGATAGTATACTGTGTCCCTCCAACTTCCTGAGTATAATGTATGTAATGAGTTTCAATTTCTAGCTTTTCCTCTTCGTTGAGATAAAACAAAAACCTACATTTTACCAGCTATTGATTTCCTAAAGTCTCATTGACTTTTCACAGTTGTTACACTTCCCTTTTCTGAAGGATTTTCACATTTTTCTTGTTCTTCTGTTTCATGCATTGGCTTGATAATGAACATAGATGTAAACAATCATAAAATCAACTGAATACTGCTTTGAAATCAGGGAACAAGTATAAAATTCCACTATCATCCTTATGGAATCACACTCTGAGAAACATGATACTAAAACCCCTGCAATCAAAGCTCTTTCTATGTCATGGGGTGTTGTGTGTGTCCCTTAATCTCTTCACAATTATTAAAAAAAACCCCAAAACATTAATACTAAATTGGTAAAATATCAACGGTATGCAATGATTATCTTCGCAAGATTTCCACTCAGGATGAATACTGTCTGCAGTATCTTTCAATGGAAAAAACCAGCAATGTTGAGTATTGACAGTGAGAATTTTCCAAACATTATTTTACAGTGCACACTGACTTTACAAGTGAGTCCAACGGACTCACTGTTTTCGTTCCTCTGCAATATCACATAAGCAGTACAAAGATTGTGAAACGTAAGGCTGTCTTCAGGTTGGTGCTTTATGATACATTGGACACATTCAAGATTTGTAATAGTAATTCTTCTACTTACCAGGGACGCTCTCCAAGCCCCTGGGATCAAAACTCATGAGTTCTTCCTTCACAGTTCACTTCCTTGGAAAGAGCATTCTGTAATCAAGCTGTGCACTATTCCTTTACTGCTTTGGTAAAAAGATGGCTTTGGTTTAGAGACAGAGTAAGTGAGAGCCATCAAGTCACAGAGACTCACAAATCTGGCACCAACTCACTTCTGCAGGCTGGTTCACACTCCAGATCTACTGCCATCTTAGGACATGCCTGTGTCATCTGGGCTACTACTGATCAGTACAAGTATTTCATGTAAGCTTCACCAGCTTCTCAGCTCATCCATCACCTAAAAATAAAACAAAAAGAATGCCTAAGTTTAACAGATTTCACTCTTCCAAGGGAAGCAGGTAAACTGGTATGAATTTGTCTCTTTCAGTCTGAATTTCTCCTCTGTACTATAATTAATTATTAAACAAAAAGGCAAACAAGCATTTTATTTCCAGTTTACACAGTACTGTAAAAGGTAGCATTAAAATATGTTTTCTCCTTGCAGACATGTCACCTTCGACATGGGCTTGGTCAAATATCTCTTTGTCTGTACTATTCATCTCCTTTCATATAATATTTAGAGTATTCAGGTCATTCATTGAAATGAGGCATTTCCTTTTCATGCTAACAGACAGCAGCTCCAACTACACAGAGATTTTCTTCAGGCCACTACGTTTATTTAAAGTGATGGATTCTAAAGGCAGGATTTTTAAAACATCACCCTTAACATTTCTATTTTTCAACAATTTAGTTTTATACATCTGTTTGCTTGAGTCTCTTTTCCTTTAGGAGTCTGTTAATTAAAAACTGGACCTCTCAGAAATTTATTCATGATAAAATTTGTGTTTTCTCTGCAGCAGGGACTCATATAAACTACAAAATGAAACTACTGTGACTAATTCAGATAAGCTGTCAGAAGAGTCTAATAAAGTAAAAATACACTTTTCCTTTGCCAAAACTAATTAATCACCTTCCATATAAAATAGTAGATCTAGATGACAGAAAGATATAAAACTGAAGAGAAAAAAGTCTCCTTTTCTTTCCGCTGGCATCCAGTTAATGTAAAATTCTCTTAAAATCTTCCACGAATTTAAAATTTGCTCTTAACAGTTTCCCCAAGATCTCCAATCATCAAGCACAACAATCAGAGGTTTGTTTTGCTGTCTGTAGCAACCTCTCATTTGACAAGATTAAAATGGACAGTGCAGGAGCTTTTTAAAGCAAGCCTGGAGTCTGCCAGTTTGTAGACTCGTAGACTTTGGCAGGAGATCAAAAAAGAACTTCCTTCCATTAAGGCCAGCTCATACTTGTGAGCACTATCTTTTTGTTTTGTTAATTATTTCTTTATGTATGTACTATGCTTATCAGTTGTAATATGCATATTAAACACATAATAAAAACTTGAGATTTCAGAAACATTTTCTATCTGAATGTATAGATGCTTCTAACCCTTTTTAAAAGGTTTTTTTTCTAGAGGCTGTTTTTTAAATGGATTGCTGAAAAGCATGAACTATATATACCTGCTTCTCTAAAACAACTTAATACAGCACAATAAAAGACATTTTAGAAGACTGCTGTAGACCCACACATGCAAACGACTTTATTTTGTAATAAGAAGGGTCACTATACAGCTAGACAAAGTTCAGCAGGATAGGACAGTTTCTTCACAACTCTAACTCAATCTTTTTCCTTTGAGATTTAGAAATGTAAAAATGAATGTTGCTGCTTCTCAAGATTGGTTTTAATCTCTCTTCTACTAGCAAAGCAGAAGCACTATTTGTTGCAGGTCAACCTCAGTTCAGCCAAAGAGAGGGGGAAAAAAAAAAAAAAAGGTGATTTGGCTAAATGTATTCTAGAGCACCAGGCCAACACCAAACTATTGAATTGAAAGGGCAAACTCATTTGTAAAGCCTTTGAGAAGTTTACTAGATAAGGAAACACCATAAAAGTTAGTGCTTGCATTTTCAGTGCTTCTCATAGCTTTAGTTTTCTGTACCACAGGGCACCTTCTGTAGAAATTCTAGCACTGAGCAGTTCCACCCTGAAAGTGACTCCATGACCCTTCTACACTGCAGCTATAAAACTATTTCCTAACTGCAGATTCCTCCTCCAAGTTGCAACTATAATTAAATACATTTAAATAAAACCCATAAAAATGATAATGCGGCTTTAAAATATATGACCATGCTATAAAAAGATAGACTAGAAATTAAAATTGTTAAACCGTGCAGAAAGACATGTCTAAAAGAGAAGCCAGAAAGATTTCTCAGGTATATTGATTTTAATCTTTATAAATAAAGACTATTTCCACTGTCAATTTACTATATTAATTCTACACTGATCTACATCTTATTAGCTTTGTCCCCCTACTCCCTCATAGGCCAATTTCCCATTGATGTTTGCACCTTTACTAATAGGTTAATTAAACATGGAAAATACAAGAGTAATTCAAATACTGGAGAATAACCCATATGCAGGGGTGGTGCTCTCAGAAGGCTTTTTCAAGGAACGTTCATGAGAGATAGAAATATCAGACAACGTTTTAAATACACACATACATACCTATCTCAATCTCAGTATTTCTGTACTCACTAGATTACATTTTACTCCCCAAGTGTGCCTCACATTTCAGCTATCATTTGGCTCCAAACAGCGAGCTAAAACCTGGGGTCCATATAGCACACTTCCTGTAGAAGTGGGAACCATTCCTACACCTTCTGTATCTGCCCCAGAGAATCCAAGTTGCTCTAAAGAGATTTTACAAATTTTTCCTTCAGTGAGTCAGAAGAACCTAGTGAAGATTAACTTGAAAAAGCAATACTGACTAAAGTCTTAGAGAAAGATAAAACAGTTATAAAGCATTCAAAATTGTTCCTGTGTCTTTGTAAGTACCACTTTGAGCAATTTCAGATGGATGCAGAAAGATTTGGGGCACCTCAAGATAGAATATAATTCTGAAGACGTTCTACCACTAGAGAACTCTAATTCAAATCTGAATTATGAGAAAGGTGAGGGAGTTGCTTTACAACTGGACACCATAGATAACTGTACATGTTATTTCTTTGTGCACACAAAGTTAAAAACACATGCAAAATATTGGCATCTATATTGACAATATCTAAACTTCAACATAATTAAACTGCTATTTCTGCTATTTTTCATTTGTTGAGAGCAGCTGACTCCTCACAAGTACTTGAAAAGACTAAACCAGGTTTGCTCCTCTGTACAATTCCAGGATCCAAGACATTAGGCTGCAAGTAACACAAACAAAAATTTGACAACAATGAAGATTCTAACAACAAAGGGGATTCTAACTTGGGTAAGAGAGATGACAACATCCATTTTCCAAAAGCAAGCCAAGTAAATGAGTGTATTATTCTCAGATGCCAAGTTTTACTGCCATGTAAGTATGCAATTAAAAAAGTAGTATCAAGTCATTAACACAGTACTTTTTCCACTGCTAAAACTGGAATGCTGTCAAGCCAGCTAATAGCAATCAACATATTCTGCATTTCAAGGTTAATGAAACAGTTCTATCCTTACAGCAAACACAACCACACTGAACTGCTGCCAAAACATTCCTGGGACTAGTGCTCAGAAGCACAGGCCAAATTCTTCAATACCATCCAGTAGGAGATGAAGGACACAGAATTATCAACTGAAAAACAAATTTATGTAAACACAAACTTTGCCTATCGCAATTAACATTTGCTGTGTGCCTAACACCTGTTATTTTCAGCCAATACTATCCCTACAGAAATCTATTTAGTGTGTGTTTCTCTCATATAAGGAAAAAATATCTAAAAGAATATGCCAACACAATCCTAAGAACAACTGTAATCATCATAAATAACCGTGCAACACACTCTCAATCATAAAAAAATGGTGTAAGAAGAAACTGTAAGAAAACAAACAAAATACACCCAACCCCTCCCCTACTCATCTTCTGGATTGTTTTTCTTTTGGGATGGGTGTAAGGCTTCAGAGGGGAAGGTGGAGAACACCTCTTGGAGAATGATGAATCACATGGGGACCACGAAGCTGGCCACAATATTCCCTCATCCTAGTTCATCCACAGTTATCCCAAACCAGGCTCACTAACTCTTCTTGTCTGTCATTTGTAATAGCTCATATCCTCCAAAGTGGCAACACTACCTGTTAAGTACATGTATATATGCTTTATGTACACATATACATGCATACTAGTGAATACCACAGCTTGATAGTTAAGATTTATTTAAGTCCTACACGCCTGGAGGTTGTCTGTATCATCCTTAGTACAATACAAAACCAGCAAATGCTGAATTGAAGCCTCCTTTAGTCTGAAACCATGAGTGTTACCTACATTAAAGGCACTATGTTTTATTAATTTCTATTTTTTCTATAAATCCACAATCAAAACATCACTATCTATATGCATCTTTTCTCGCAAATTTTCTTTTTTCAGAAGAAATTATGTGTATACTTAGTAATGTTATGATCTCAAAGGAATCAAGAACTATAATGAATTGCCTATTTGTTAGTTAAGAGTATAAAACACAGTAAATGCTCTTGAGGCATTCTGCTAATGCCTCATTCTGCTAAATTCTCCGCTAATATTTCATTACAAAGGTTGTAATCAGCTTCTTTTAAAACTCAAGCTTGTTTTTTATAAAGTATACTTGAAGAGAACTTGAATAACATTTAACTGAAATCACTAACACTTTCAGTTGATGCGTGGCTGGTCACCCAAAAAATTAGTTTCAGTTCCTTGACCTATATCCCAGCCAGTGTTCAGCATTTTAAGTTATAACTCTGTATTAGAATTAACCAAACTGATCTATATGACTCAGTCACCAGAATATCACTAGCAATCAAACCAGAAAAAAAGGATGTCTTCTTTTTTGTAGCCATCTCTGTGAAAATGCTCTATTTGTGCCTTCTTGGAAAACTAATCAACATATCACAATTATCATTCCTGAAAGGCAGCACTTCCACTGCACAGTATTAATTCCGGAAGCCCACTATTAGAAGCAAACCGCCATCAGGAAAGTCTGTGGTTTTCCAATGCTCTTCAAACTATATTTTCAGATACTCATAATAGAAAATTGATAAACAGATACAGCTCCAATAATCACACTGCCACTACAGAGTAGAAAAAAATCAGGTATTGGAAAATATCTTTTTTTTTCAATTTAGCTTCAGTGTCAGTAGTGTAATTAAAAAGAAGTTCTGCCCATTTTTACTAAGAACTACATCTTTT
This sequence comes from Hirundo rustica, assembly GCF_015227805.2. Lineage (NCBI taxonomy): Eukaryota > Metazoa > Chordata > Aves > Passeriformes > Hirundinidae > Hirundo > Hirundo rustica. Next base: position 26,849,851 of record NC_053456.1, on the reverse strand, counting down.
GAAAGAAAACAAGTATCTGAAAACAAACCTAAAACTGTCACTTTCTAATACTGCTTTAAGATACTTATAAGTATATGAAATATCAGCATCACTGTCATAATCAGTCAACAGTAACTGTGAAACATAACCAAGAAATAGGCACCTATGCAACAGCTGAAGATTTAATTAAAGATGAAAATACGAGCATGCCACTCCACGTACATTTCTCCACTAGCATGGTCGACAGAGTAAATGACATTTACTGACACATATTCGTACTCCAGTTTAATCAGCTGATAAAAATGTAATAATGTGATTAAGAAGTTGCTAAAAGCCAACATTTCCTTGCCTTCCACACACAAGGAGTACAACTAAGATGTCACCGAGGGCTGCCTCGTGTTCGCGGTGACATGACCCTCCAGGGAGCCCGCTCGCTGACGGGCGCCCCGGGCCGCTGAAGGTCACCCCGGGCACCGCCTGCGGGCGCCGCCACCCCCGCAGCCCCCGCTGACAACACTGAAGACGGAGCTCAACACAGCGCTACGTTACATTAGAGCATCACCACCGCCAACAGAGTCCTGTCAGCTGCCAAACCGGACAGGCGCCGGAATTCCTTCTCCGCCCGGGACCCCGCGGCCAGCCCCTCCACGCTCGGGCCCCGCGCTCCGACCCCAACCAGCCGCAGGGAAGCCGCCGCACGCCGGGCGCGGCCCGCCGTACCTTCCGCCCGGGCGGTGCCGCGGCCCGGCGGGGAACGGCCCCAGGGGCGAGAGGCGGGAGGGTTAACCCCTGCAGGGGTGTGAGGCACGGAACGCGCCGCTCGCCCGTGAGGCGGCACAGCAGCGCCGGGCCGGTGCCGAGCGCTCGCTTACCCGCCCCACGCTGCTCTCCCTCCGGCGCCGCTCCTTCCCGCCGCAGCCCCGCATGCAACACAGCGGCGACTGAGGAAGGGCCCCGATGGCTTCCGCTCGGCTCCCGCCCAGAACTACAGCCCCCGGCGGGCCGCCGCCAGTGACGAGCCCCACAATGCGCCGGGCCGCGTGGTGCGGGCGGCCCCCGCCGCTGAGCTCGGCGCGGCCGGGAGCGGGGCGGGGTTCTGGCGGGCGGCGCGGCGGCGGCGCCGGCCCCCGGCCCTGACTCCGGCGGCGGCGGGCAGGAACGGGCGCTGCCGCCCCGTAAGGCTTATCGGCTTTGCCGAGGCTCCGCGCTGGCCGCGCCCTCTGCCCCGCTGCGGGGGAAGCCGCGCTGGCCGGGGAGAGGGAGCGGCGCACACCGAGCTTGGGAGGCGGCTGCGGGGAGCGGAACCCTGTCCCGGCCGCCGCGGGAGGCCAGAGGGAGGCGGGGGCCCAGCGAGGAAGGCGAGGTACGAACTTAACGGAGCGAGTGAGGAACTGCGGGGGAGCCTGCGGGGCGTCCTTCCGCACATTCCGGTGCTTTGTCACGGACGGATCATTTCAGTCGAGATACACGACCGAGAGCTGCCTCAGTCACTGCGAACGCTGAAGTAGGAGCTGCGGCTCGGCGTCAGCAGAACCCAGTAACGCGCGTTCCCGGTACCGCGGCTTCCGCTCCGGAGCCTTCCCACTGCCCTAGCTCACAGGCACCGGGTTCTGTGGGTTTGTCCTGCCCTGCGCTGTTCGCTGGCTGAAGCTTTGGCCAAAGTGCGATGAATGTATCGTTTTACCTGTACAACACTCTCACTATCTACAGTACGAAAAAAAAAAAAAAAAGCGCCTGCAATAGAGAAAGAAAAATGTGGGGACAGGATCCAAAGCCGTATTGAAAACTGGAAACAATGTCAAGCTACATAAGAAAAAAAAAAATCTTACCGTTGTAGTGTTATTTGAATAAACGTGCATCACAGATGTTTCTGTTGGCTGGCTATACATCTTTGAACTAAGTCTACAATATTTTGCCTCTGGTATATCACAGTTATTAAGACTTTATTCTTCAGCTTAGCTTTTGTGGTTTTGTATAGCAAGCAGCAGAATAAATTGTATTGTGTAGCAGAATGAGGCATCTTCTTTTCAGGCAGGAGAAGGATGCTGTAGCCATTACAGCGCTGGGCAGTATCTTAAAGCACCTGCATTCTTTTTTTTTTCTACTCGGCTACAAACTTCCTCAGTGAAGTTGTTTAAGTCAAGTGCTGATCCTCTGAAGGTGCCCAGTACCTGCTAGGGATCGATTTTTGTCTCCATTTAGTATCTCTAACAAGGAATTACAGCAGATCTTCAAGCAGATCTTCTGGGTAAAAATGTAACTGGAATGGCTTGGATATTTGGCAGTGATTGTTAGCTTTTCAAGAGTTTTCCCTGTAGCATACATAATTTAAATGCAGGATAGACTTAAGCTCAGCTCCTTAATAAACAAAATTACCAGGCGTGTAGCTGACTTTTTTATCATCCACCAAGTAGGGTTCCTCATGGTGCCTGGAAAGCTGCCTATCAGAAAAGGACCTGGGACTGCTATTTGACAGCTGGCTGACCATGAGCCGGCAGTGTGCCCAGGAGGCCAAGGCCAGTGGCATCCTGCTCTGTATTAGCAATAGTGTGGCCAGCAGGACCTGAGAAGTAATTGTCCTTCTGTACTCACTGGTGAGGCCAGTTTGCATCTCAAGTGCTGTGTTCGGTTTTGAGCCCCTCACAAGAAGAAAGACATTGAGGCATAGGAGGGTGTTCAGAGAAGGGCAGCAGAGCTGGATCACAAGTATTACAAGGAGTGGCTGAAGGAGTTTAGCCTGGAGGAAGCTCAGGGGGACCTTCTTACTCTACAATTATCTAAAGCAGGTTATAGTGAGGTGGGAATTGGCCTCTTCTCCCACATAACAAGAGACAGGATGACAGTAACTGGCCTCAAGTTGCACCAAGGGAGGTTTAGATTGGATGTTAGGGAAATTTTCTTCACTGAAAGGGTTGTCAAGCATTGGAATAAGCTGCCCAGAGAAGTGGTGGAGTCACTGTCCCTGGCAGTGTTCAAAAAACGTGTAGATGTGGTGCTTAGGGACATGGTTTAATGGTGGGCCTGGCAGTATTAGGTTAATGGTTGGACTCTGTGATCTTTGAGGTCTTTTCCAACCTTAATGATTCTACTGTTGAAGACTTGCTTATAGCTAAGGTAAAATAGTCCCATTCTGTACGTACAGAAGCTTTGATACGCTTACTAGACATCTCTCTCACTGCCTGCGCTTTCAAAGCATCAGACACAAGTCTAGAGAACTTTCAGAGAGGCTACTCTGATTTGTGAGGGAGTTGCTTCTCTCTTTTTTATATTTTTACTGAAATCCCTGACAATAGTATTTCCTCCCTCACTTGTGAAATGTAAAGTGCAATTTCTTCTGCCTTCCTTTTTTTTTTTTTTTGTGAGCCAGTTCAGCTGCACACAGCCAAGCCAAGATCTGCCTAGCACAGCTGTGCTCCTTTAAAACAACAGACAATTATTTCTTTTCCTACAAACTGCCAAGGATTCATGAGTGTTCTTTTTTACTTTTTGCACTTGTGCAGTTAACCTGCAATTGAATTGTTTGTACAGAACTGGCAACAAATTTTTTAAACCCATAAATTAAAAAGGAACACTTGAGTTGATGTGTAGTCCTCAGTGTGGAGTTTGAAATTGAGATGATACTTAAACAGAAGCAGACTTTCCTTGAGTTGGAGTTCTGGGGTTTTGTGTTTGATAGCTGACAGGAATGCCTTACAGTTCTGATTAAGGAAATTTAAATTTATCACAGGTTTATGTATCATCTTAGTTTGCTACTTTTTTTTTTTTTCCTAGGATAAATGGGTGTGTATGACTTTTCCCCTGATCTAAAGCGGTTCCATGTCTTGTTTGGTAAGTTTGTCTTTAAAAATTTTGGCTGTTGTACCTTGTTACCTAGCTACATTTTAATATGAAAAGCCTTTAATATGAAATGTCTTGCTTGAGGGGATTTCCACAGTGCTGATATGTTTGAACTTCATCACGTCAGCTTTTGGTGAAGGAGACTTTAGTGTCTCTTCTCTAGGTCTATTATGGGTGTGGTTTATTCTGTTTCTTAATCCCTTGATTCAGTGACTTGTAGCAGAAGACTTTCTGAACTGCTGGTTGTGAGGCCTACTTTCTTACATTTTCGCACTGCCATATTTAATAAATTGCAGCAACTCCACCAATATTCACTTGTTTCTGTTCTCAAGGACTGCTCCTGTATTCTGCGTACACCAGTTGAATCAATCAGACCAGAAGAGCTACCTCAGAGCAGCATCCATGAATACCTGGTAAGAATAGAACTCTAACTCCCAAGGTTAAATAAAAAGCTGGTGCATATTAAAAATAGCCTAATTAGGGAGTACTTCTTGAAATGTTAACAACAAAAATAAACAGAGTACTTTGGCGCTTCCAACTTTGGTAGGAGACTATAGGTATCTAAGTGTTAATCTTGTGCCAGTGTGAAAACAAATACACAAAGCTTGTAACTCATAAAACTAAGTCTTAGTACTGGTAAAAGTACCCGCCTGAATGTTCTGACTTGAGTACTTAACTTCAGCATTAATAATATTTTTGCATTAATTTAAAAAATATAAACTATTAAAAATCACATAGTCATTTTTGAGAACTGTTTTTTCTTTTTGTTAGACTGATTCTGATGCCTGGATTCCTCCATCTACAGGAAAGAATGAAATGGTATTTTGCTCTTCTAATGTCTCTCATTATGAACTTCAGCTGGAAATAGGTAACAGAAATAAAACTTAAAATGTTTCTTCTCCCAGCTGTCAATAGTTTATTGCTAACTACAGTAAATATTAAGTTTGGAAAATGAAGGATTATTCTTGTGTCTGTTTAGCTGAGAAAAATGCAGAGCATTGCTTATATTTTAGTAATCTCTTGTTTCAAGATCCAAGACAAATCAACAATTACCTGAATTTGTCTCTTGATGTTTGTGCATGCACATGTCAGTTTTCAAAATCTGAGGTACGTAACAATAAATACAACCTTAAGTAACATCACGTCTCATAACTTGGCTACCCAAGTTGATTGTTCTAAGGATGGCTGCCTTAGATCCTACAATACATGCATATGTTTATGTGAATATGCATGCTGAGTGTTGTTCATTTAGATGTATAATTGATGCTGAAATATGTTCAAACACTTTTACTTGTTCTCAAAATAGCAGGGCCATGCTTCAACTAATTTGCTGCATATATTTTACTGCAATTACTTAAGGTCTTGGCATTCTGAAAGAAAGGGACACACTGCTATCAATTACAATTTTAAAACTGAAAAAAGATCTCTAAACATGAAGGAAACCATGTGATGGATTATTATGCTTTCCAAAGTTAAGGTACCCATTTCTGGTTTCAGGAAGGAGGTTCAACAATTTAACTTCAGTCTACCTTGCACGGCATACACCTACAGACAGGCAAGTTGCTGTAAGGATCACAGACCTTGAAAATTGCTCTGAAGAGCACTTGAGAGCCTTACAGGTAAAGGAACAGCATTTCTGCACAAAGCCCAATGAAGATAGTGAGGGATACGAGATGACTGAACAAAGGTGGCCTTTGTTTGCACTGGGTCATTTCAGTCAAGTTTTTCCCTCCAAAGGAGTAGAATATAATAAACACAATGCATGCGTAAATTTGAGAGTTGCTTTCTGAAGATGGCAGCTGACAATTGCTTTAGAAATACTTCTGTAATTGTACAACTTATTTGAAACATGTTCTGTTCTGTTATTTAACACCAAAAGTTTGGACTATGAACAAACTAAATTTACTTCAGACATGCAATTATGGGCAAGCTCTTTACGTTTCTGTTTCAGCCTATATACATCACCTGCAGTCTTGTATAAATGCAAAGAATCAGTTCTCTTTACTGATTACTGGTGTAGTTAATGTCCTTGGTGGGACTGCTGTTCTGGGGTTAACACATCCACTTTCATTTCATTTCACAGAATGAGGTGGTTTTATCACACTTTTTCCAGCATCCCAACATCATGACATTTTGGACAGTGTTTACGGCGGGAAGCTGGCTTTGGGTCATCTCCCCATTCATGGCCTATGGTAAGAACTGTTAACTGCAGTTTTGGAACAGGAGAAAGAGCTGATACAGGTTGGACCACATGGTCCATGAGAGGTTTCTCTTTGATCATCTCCTGTCTTGTAGAAAAAATAGATTTCTCCCAAACCATTTTTTAGAGAAGATGTCCTCCCCAGTGAAAACTCGTATTTGAACTGCATTAAATTCCACTTAGTCTAGCACCCACCATATGAAGAATGGTAACTGGGAGATGTATTTGACTTTATACAGCTTCTGCTGTCAGAAGACCTATTTACATTGAATACAGGCTGGACACAGACTTTCAGTTAACAGAAGCATGACATGGGGCAGCAGTTACATCCATGCAGTAATGCACCAGAGTCAATATAAAGATGAGAATGCTGCTCTTAATGAGTGTATACAGTGAGGGAAGCATACACAAGTGATTTAACAAGACTTGTTAGGCCTAGCTAGGTTTTTTTCACTTCCAGGTTCAGCTAGACACCTGCTGAAGACTTACTTTCCTGAAGGAATGAGTGAAGCTTTGATAGGGAACATTCTGTTTGGTGCAATCAGAGGATTAAATTACATGCACCAGAATGGATATATTCACAGGTAGGAGAATGTCAATAGGTAAGAACCAGATTATAGCATCTTAAGTATTGTCTCCTTCCTTATCCTATATACCTTCTTATATCAGACAGTGCACAAGTAACAGTTTTTTTCAATAATACAGCAAAACCAAGTTTGTAAAATCTTAACAGGAAATGTATTTGTACATTTCTTCAAGCCAGCAGTTACAGGCATTATACATCTGCCTGGCTTTGTCTCTTTGAAGCAGAAGAAAACCGGAGTTACAGAAGGGGCTTCCTTAGTTTATATCCGTTGTAGGGAACAAGGGCTCTTCTCCAATTTCTGGCACCTTTTTTCCTCATCATCTCTCTTAATAGAGAGATGAACTCCACAATAGCATCTCACTATAAGTCAATGAAATATGAAGGCCTTTCTGTTCTAGTAGTGCTTTGAGAAATTCTTATGACTAAAATTTACCACTTTATGTTACAGGAATATTAAAGCTAGCCACATTCTGATTTCAGAGGATGGGCTGGTTTCTCTCTCTGGCTTAAACAACCTCTACAGTTTAGTTAGCAATGGACAGAAGTCAAAGGTGGTGTATGATTTCCCTCAGTTTAGTACATCTGTGCTTCCTTGGCTGAGTCCTGAACTACTGAGACAGGTTAGTATAAATTACACATAATTTTTCCTATTCAATGTTAGTGGCAATACTCAATTTCCAGCTTAAGTCTGCTTGTATAGTTGCAATGAAAGATGTTGAACTGCAGCTTTTAAAAGTACATGTATGTACTGAATATTTAGTTCTTCTAGAGAGAACTAGCTCCAAAGCTGTTGGTAAGGTGATGCTGTACTAAATCTCTTTACCCAAACCTCCTGGAAACTATGCAAATCCTGAAACTTGTGTTCAAGACTGTCGTAGTAGAGCCAGCCACTGCACGCAGAGTGCTTCAATAAAAACTTCAGAAGGCTTCAAGAATCAGCACCTTGTTATCTAGAAGTCTTTCATACCTTTCCTATGTAGCCAGCCTCCCATGGGCAGCTCCACGCAGTTCTGGCTCTTTCTCTCCTTCTTCTCTCTTCTTTCTGCAGTTCCAGCTCGCTGCTTCCTGTCCCTAGCATGGCTGCCTAACCCTGTCTGTCCCTCATACAACATCTTACCCTTTTCTGTCCCTTGCATGACCTCCTGTCCCTTCCTCCTCACAGCATGGCCAGCAGACTCCAGCTGAGTCTCTGCCAGCTAACTCGCTCCTTTATCACACCCATAGCTGTGAGGGCAAGGCTGTTCCCATTCTTTGGTAATTAACAGGCTGCAATGTATCAGAGGCAAAATTACCTTTAGCACTACCTCTGTCTGTCTTCCCACACAGTACAGCCATCAGATTTCTGAAAAAAGTCGGAGGTTTCACAATTGAATTGTTTCAATACTGTGTAGGTTATGGAGCATTAGAATCTTGTTTTGAAGCAGGTATTCTTGTTGGCACTGCTCAATGGCCTCAGTTATCAGTAGTGTTTTCCTTCTCTCACAGGATTTGTCTGGCTATAATATGAAGTCTGACATTTACAGTGTGGGAATTACAGCGTGTGAATTAGCCAATGGACACGTTCCATTTCAAGATATGCCTCGCACTCAGGTAAAATGCTAAACTTTTTCTCTTGTTAAAAATGTGCTGAGCATTTTGTTTTGTTTTGCTCACAGAAACCAGTGCTGTTACTGCTGAAATAGTGGCTGCTGTTTGTTAGTTCAAATATGCATGCATCTTTGTAGAATAAATAATCCTTCCATCCCTGGAGCTTACCCTGAATAGGTCTGGCTAGCTATTTAACTTTCATACTGATATTCCTTCCAACTAGATGCTGCTGCAAAAGCTGAAAGGTCCCACCTTCTGTCCTTGGGATATAAATACTTTTCCCCGTGGGGAATCCAGGATGAAGAATTCCCGATCAGGTGTTGATTCTGGAATTGGTGAGAGCATGACACGCACAATGACCAGTGAAAGACTCCAAATGCCCTTTTCCAAAACATTTTCACCTGCTTTCCTCAACTTGGTAGAACTTTGCTTGCAACAGGACCCTGAGAAAAGGTAACATTCTGGTGCAAACTAATTTTTTTTGTTACTTCAATCTAAGACCAAGTATAGCCTACACTTTAGGATACAGTAATCAGTTGAATGCAGTTAGAGGCAAAATTTGAGGGCAGATGTACTATGTAAAACAATACACTTACATTTGTATTTTAAGAATTATCTTGTCTGATAAAGTAATCAAACTTTTAAAGTCATTTGACCCCTGAATTTCTTGTAATATGACTGTGCTTTGTAATAAGTAAAATTAACTTTCCAACATGTACTTTGTCCCAGAAAAAAACCCAGAAATCTGAAATATATGTTTTCAGTTCTGTGTCTCTTTGGAACAAGGCATTAAATTCCTTGTTAAACAGGAACATGAATAGGCCTTTAAAAACAAATTTCTTCAGTATAAATTGAGGCATAGAATGTAGGAATTGTGTGCTGCTTTTCTCATTCTTCACATTTGTCCTGTGGAGGGAAAACCATAGGGCTTAAACTTATTTGTCAATCTGGCCCATTATCCAAATGCAGTATTTTACTTTCCAAAACATAATTATATTGTTCATTTTATGATTCAGGCCATCAGCAAGCAGTTTGCTTTCGCATACGTTCTTCAAACAGGTGAGTTTACTATGTTTTGTTAAATGACACTGCTATAACCTAAATAAGCCACAAAAAGAGCTAGATTACAAAATAATGAAATTACCTGGAGCCAAAAAGTGTTTTGTAAGAGCATACCTGCTTCAGATTTTTTTTTAACAAAATTATATCGATAGAGGAGAGGACACATAAGATTAATCAATTTCTCCATTGATAAAGTTGATTTGACTTAACTAAAGGCAGCCTAAGTAAGTTAAAAAATGGTTAATATTCTTAATTTAAAGCAGAATTGCACAGCTGATTTCATTAGTCTTGAAAGACTAATAGAGTGGTGAAAGCAAAACCTCTCATACTTTTACGTTCAATTTTGTAGCATGCAAGAACATGGCTCTGATTTCACATGCTTTTAATGAAGTCAGTTGCAAAGTTATGGAGACTTTTATGTGCAGCTTTATTGTATCTTTTTTTCTTTCTAGATAAAGGAACAAACACAGAAGTCATTACTGTCCCTATTACCACCTCCTATTCAAAATAACAGATCGGCGTTCTTGGCATTGCCCTCAACAGCAGTCGGGACTGAACTTGGACGTATTGCTACAAATCAAGATGATACAGACTGGGAATTCTAAATAAATACCAATGATACCTCTCCAGTGTTTCAAAGAAGGAAAATGTGATTTGTATTTGCTGCTTTTGTACGGTTGAAATACAGTTAGACCAAGTATACTTGAAATGCCATGAAGTGGCTGTAATTCATTAACTTCCTCTTGGCATCACAAAATGCAGCGTGCCTCACTCTCTGTAAGGAAAACTCAAAGAATGGCTGAGTGCTCACCTCTCTCTTTCAAAGTCTTTCTTAACAAGAAAGTTCCTGCTGTAATCTTACTCTGTACTGTATTATCAGCTCATAATGCTGCAGTCCACATGCCTTTCTGAATTCAGGCCTAGGGTTTGTCTTTGATCTTACCTAAACATCTCTTTGTCTTTTTATTATGACACAAATCATTTTAGTAAGGAGAAATCCTCCACTTCCAAGTTGAAATGTGAAACTGCACAGATTAGTTACTTATGTAAATAAATGTTTCTGTCTCAAAAGACTTTTTTCTCACTTGACATGCTGTCATATTTGCCAAAAGTTAGCTATGCATAATTTTTCATGCAGTTTTAATACTGTGTGTTTCCCAAAGAAGTTAAGCTACTTGGAAGTGGGACTCCTGCTCTTGCATCTGTTCACATTCTTAGTACAGATCTGGGCTTTTGCTCCTCTGTTTACTGTTGTGTCATTTTAGCAGTTAATCTGAGGATGTTTCACTATGCAAAGTAAGTCTCAAGTTCTAGCAGGTACGGGTTAAATTTGAAGAGTCATATTAAATAATCTAAAATTACTGTAGATATTTTTATTTATACTGTATTCTGTTCACCCCCAGAATTTACCAGAACCTAATACTGTTTTCTTAGAAGAAAAGGCAACATGCATTAAGCTTCACTGGCACTGCTGCTGGCAAACAAGCCTCTTCTGCAAGGCACAGTTAAATTCCTGTGGATCAATTCAGCCATACTAAGAACCTAATATCCCCCTAGTATCCTAGTGAATTAATGTGTTCTAAGTCAGATGAAAAGCTGTCTTCTCCCTACAATTCAGTAAATTCTCATCTCTCATACTGTACCAGGCAACTCAAACTAAACAAAACCAGCTTTTTTCTTTGAAAAACCTGGATATTCTCATCGTGTTGTGGCAAAAGTTGTGTCCCAATGCTACTAGTGATTTCCTGGTGGAAGCATGATGGTGGTAAAAAAAAGTATAAATAGATATTGGATGGATATATATAATGTTTTCAACATAAACATTCCACATAAATCTTCAAGGCTTCCATAGCTGAGCAGGCCTGTAGCCAGCTTTGAGAATACCACTGCATTGTCAGCCGCTTTGCTACAAGACCTTGAAGACCAAATGACTGAAAAACATGCCTAAGAGACACATAAAATTCTACATGACCACATAAAACTATCAGCAAAAAAGTTGACTCTACTCATTATGCTGTGAAGAGACCTCTGTATTTCTAAACTTAACATGTGAAACTTGAGATTAAAGACCTGTCAATAAACTTACCAAATCTGCCTCCATTTATGTCTGTAATTCTTGGACTTCTGTTTTCACGAATATTCCAACCATACTAACAGCTTCTTTTTACTACAGGGAGAAAAAAAATCATATTTATGTCAATCATTAGGTAAGGAAATAGTTGTTTGAAACTAGAAAATTATTCTGATTAAAAATATTAATAACATAATTGTGCATTCTTGGAGAAGATACTATTTTCATGCGAACCCCATGTTCTTAATTCTTAACCATTACAGATTTGGACTGTTTGCAAGTCAAATGCATTAGAGGGCATCTACAAGTAACTTTTGACTAACAGGACATGTTAAAACCAAGTCAAAGAAGTGAGAATACACATGAAGTTCTACATATTTTAATTACAGACCTCTGAATAAATATTACTACTATTAAAACATGTAGAAAATTTCTGGCAGCTTAACGGCTAGTATTTTCAAGCTTCTCTTACAAGTGCCATGGACTCCATAAAAATGAATTTGGATACTAATAACAATGTCAGTACAAAGTTACTCAAACCACTGTGTTCCAGTGGAGTTACTTTGCTGCCCTCCCTGTGAAAAAAAATTAAAAATATTTCTAAACACTGTTCCAATTTCTGTACTGACATTAAGAAGAAAATCAAATAGAATAATTTTAAGTTAAAAGCTCACAAGTCTTTGCTCTTAGAACTACTGCTTCTCAACAATTGTGTCTTTTCAGACAAAAGCAATTAAGAGGCACTGTGACTTCTTAAAATAACCAGAAATAATTGAAAATACTCCCTGGATTATATTTATAAATTTGCTCATTAACTGTGATGCTTTCTATTGAGGAATAATGCAAAATAAATATTAGTTAGGAAAGAAGATGTACAATCATATTATTAAGGTTTCAACTACCTGTCACTGAAAAGGTGATCTGGGAAGCAATTGTTATGAAAATCTGAAGTTTTTGCATACAGTTAAGTTTTCAAAATCTGAGGTTCATGATCTGCATTGTTAAGATTTGAGTTGCAGAGACTTCTACTCCAAGCTGTCAGTTTTAAGCACAACAGTTTTTTCTTGGGTTGTGGTTTTTTTCAGAGCACTTGTTTACTCTAGCTCATACCAATAATGTGTGTTATCAGCATGTGTATTAGAACTAAACTTGGACTTGAAATTTCCAAGTATCTTACATTTAGGCTCCATGTGATATGTTTTCAAAGGGGTTTATAAAACCTATACATTTGCAAAATCTCATGGGCAATGAAACAGAAATCTATAGCCTGGTTCCTTTTGAAATACTTGTGAAAAGTGATTTTTTTTGCAGCAACCTTTCATTATGTTAGCAATTTAGCAGTATGTAAAATAAATACCTGTATAATAGAAAACGTCTGTTAATTAACATTATCCTGAATATATGCTCAATGCTGTTGAGTGTCTCACTGTCTTGGTCTGATACCGCAGCAATTTGTGAATGACTGAATGGATGAACACAGAAAAAAAAAGTAATCTACTCAGAATCAACTTGCTCTGATACATGAATTCCTCACTTTAAAGCATCTCAATGCAACAAATACCCATTGAAGAGGGAACAGTTTCTTCTGTTTCATGAACAGATTTTTTTTTTTAATTATGGAGTTTTACCTGACCTCTCTCTTTTCCCTACCCCTCTCCTTCTCTTCAAGTGCTATCAAGGTTGTTTTTAAGCTGGAGGATTGGTAAAAATACAGGAAAGCGCTTGAAAAATATTGTCCTGAACCTCTCTTGACAAGAGGCAGGTACCAAAGGAGGTGACTTATATACCCTGCCTTTAATGCTGTTAAGTAACTTCCCTGAAGTATATTAGCTTGTCTAATAAACCTGTGAAACAGCTAAGGTAGCAGTAATGACCTGTCCTAATGATGGCCATCCCTATCCTGTATGAATGAGGAAAAACTACTAAAATTCGGAAACAGTACACATTACAGCAAAGACCTCAAAGGACTATAAGAACCATATTATGAAATGAAACAATTGGATGTATCAGACAAGCAAAAACTTGAGCTTATAAAAAAAGAAACCACTGAAAATTGAGGTGGTCTACTAATAACCTTGCAGCAGAATAACATTTGGTATTTAACATAATTAAATCTATCCAGAAACTTGAGATAGGATGAAGGAAAGAATATTAGGTTTAAACAGGTGCCTGTGGAATCCTCCATAATTCCCAGATGAAAACAACCCTATAAATTAGTTACCTATATACACGTTTCTGTGCATTGTTTCTCTTTTCATTTCCAGTCAGGAATTTTTTGGCAACTTTTCCTTATGCTGGACTTGTAAATTGACACATTTTGGGCAGTTTGGTGAGCCACAGCCTACAAAGGTTCTCTGCGTAAATGTCAGCATCACAAACATTTAAAACTGAAGAATTTTACAGTGTTGGTGGGGTTTTTTTGGTTTGTGGTTTTTTTTTTTTTTTCCCCCAGAAGTGGTTGTTGTTCGGGATTTTTTGGGGGGGTTGTTTTGAGTTTTGGTTTGAGTTCTGTTTGTTGGGGTGAGAAGGGGTGGAGAAGGTCCCCCTCACCCCTCCAAAGGACATTTATCTGTTTATTTTCACTATGGGGATTAACTGTTACATCTGGCAGTGGGTGTGGATTTTTATCCGCGAGAAGATCTTGCTTTTTGTGTCTGTATCACTCTTGGAGGCCTGCCTGTGTCCATCTGAATGGCCGTGCTCTCACAGCTATTTTACTGAATACAGTACGGGCAAACTGCACAGGGAATTAATTCTCAGCTAGGGAGGGCTCTACAACTTCCACAGTTAGAAGAAAAGGTTACATGAATTTCAAATATTTCAAATACTGAATTATTAAAGCGAACAGTTTGGTTCATGTGTAGGAGCACGTGTATTTTTCCTTTTTGACTGAGTTTCCCACACAGATCGCATTGTCCCAGATCACCGCCCGATGGCTGCGCGACCGCTTCCCTCAGGCCGAGACCGACATGGCGGCCCCGCCACCGCCCCCTGGCGGCCGTTACCGCTGCCCGCGCGGCGCGAGGGCAGGGCGGGAAAACGGCTGAGGGGAGCGGGGGGAGCGGGGCGGGCAGGGCTGAGGGGAGCGGGGTAGCGGGGCGGGCAGGGCTGAGGGGGGAGCGGGGGGAGCGGGGCGGGCAGGGCTGAGGGGAGCGGGGTAGCGGGGCGGGCAGGGCTGAGGGGAGCGAGGGGAGCGGGGCGGGCAGGGCTGAGGGGAGCGGGGGGGAGCGGGGGGAGCGGGGCGGGCAGGGCTGAGGGGAGCGGGGGGAGCGGGGCGGGCAGGGCTGAGGGGAGCGGGGTAGCGGGGCGGGCAGGGCTGAGGGGAGCGGGGCGGGCAGGGCTGAGGGGAGCGAGGGGAGCGGGGCGGGCAGGGCTGAGGGGAGCGGGGCGGGCAGGGCTGAGGGGAGCGGGGGGAGCGGGGCGGGCAGGGCTGAGGGGAGTGAGGGGAGCGGGGTAGCGGGGCGGGCAGGGCTGAGGGGAGCGGGGGGAGCGGGGCGGGCAGGGCTGAGGGGAGCGGGGGGAGCGGGGCGGGCAGGGCTGAGGGGAGCGGGGGGAGCGGGGCTGAGGGGAGCGGGGCGGGCAGGGCTGAGGGGAGCGGGGGGAGCGGGGCGGGCAGGGCTGAGGGGAGCGGGGGGAGCGGGGCGGGCAGGGCTGAGGGGAGCGGGGGGAGCGGGGCGGGAAGGGCTGAGGGGAGAGGGGGGAGCGGGGCTGAGGGGAGCGGGGCGGGCAGGGCTGAGGGGAGCGGGGCGGGCAGGGCTGAGGGGAGAGGGGGGAGCGGGGCTGAGGGGAGCGGGGCGGGCAGGGCTGAGGGGAGCGGGGCGGACAAGCTGCTCGGCAAATAAACTCACCGGAGACGGGAGGGCGACACACGGAAGAGAAAAAAAAAAACCCTCCTAAAGCACCTTTTCCCAGAAGCAGCAACCGGCGGGTTTCAGGCGGGAGGCTGGGAGCCCTCTCTGCCCTCCGTTGAGGGAGCGAGCAGCCCTGGGGGCACAGTACAAAACTAACACTCAGGGAAAAGTCTTTCTGCAAGTGTCTGTAGACCTCCACAGTAGTTTCAAGCACAGCCGCCCTGAGGAATGCAGTAACACCTTCCACACCGCTGTGAGGAAAAAGGAAGAGACAGGTAAGGCTTAGACTTAAGCTGTGGGTATTAACCTGATGGTTTTCTCTGATGTCCCAAAGTCTTCAGTCATTTAAATTAATTCTGATGGAAATATGCAAGCAAGTAATTCTCAATCATAACGCTCCTAAAGTTTACCTCAGCAATATCAAAACTACTTTTAAAAAAAACACTCTACAAATTAATGTCACCTGGCTTCATGTTGAGAAAACTGCCTTGAGAGACTAATGTTTAAACCAAGTTGAAATTAACCAAATATAAATGACTAGAACAATTTAAGTAATTAAAACAATTCAGCTTTGGAGTCCAGCCTCTGATCAGGCTACGTGAGGCTTTTTCCACCCAAGCCCGGAGCAGCCCCAGACGCTCCCTCAGCCTCCCATCCCAAATCCTCCGGTAGCCTGATTTATTTTAAACAGACAGAACAACTGGAAACAAGAAAAAGCAGTACCATAATTTCTAACTAGTTTACAGCAATTGTTTAATTGTTTCATATATGTAAAAACAAGAACTTGGCACCGACATATCAGAAAACTTTTTTTCATTACCGCAAATGCATTAAAAACAACGATACGGAAATGCACAAAGACATTTCAGTTAAGGCTTCTACAAATATTGCATGTTCTATAATTAAACATCTATTTTGTAAACTTGTTCTGAGACTTTCCAAGAAACTAAATAAAGAGCTCACTTAAATTCATATTCCACTGTGAGGCTTAATGGAATGAAAAGTATTTCATAAAATAGATATTATATAATAGATAATTATATTAGATAATATAAGCAGATAACTGTTTATTGTGCTATTTATATGGCAACCTCAAAACTCATTAATTTAAATATGGATATACTCAGACCCTCCTACAAATATACACTAGAAAGGCAAGCTTGGCTTGAAATACTCATCATGTTAAGTTCATTAATTCAATCCCTGCTCAACCATATCAAACAACTATATTTCACAATAAGAATGAATCTGGGTCTTGGCTGGCATCACTTTGTCTTAAGGGATAGTTGGAAGGCCAGTTCCTAGTGTAAATATCAGAAATCAAGCAATGATGTTATCCAAGTTTTTCCTGTACTGATGTGATGCCTTGGCACACTTCTGCTGAGCTCTGTATTTTATGGGCAAAATTATACTTCTGACCATACCAAGATGAAAGAAAAGCCGTGCAGCCATTAATAATCTCATCTTCAGGTCAGTGACTCTGCAAGCAAACACACAACATCAGGAGAAAAGTGTGGTGGCAAACTGTATGGGAACACTTCCTGTCTCATCCCTCATCTCTTACAGCCAGCTCATGGCAAGAACATCCAGGGCACAACTGAAGGAGACCAGCACCCTGAATGTTAATGTACACTTGCAGTGCCAGCCATAATTTACCTCTACTTTTATAAAAATACAGACACAAGAGCCACAACAATTTACAAAAGAGGCTAAGGGCTCCTTCCCATAGCAAACTGAATGCAGCCGACAGCTGTGGAACATCCTTTAATTCTTGCAGATGTCTTTTTCCTTCCTGCCACGATTACCACAGCATTGAAAAGGTGTCATGAACACTGGCGTTTTGAATAACTTAAATTTGCCGAATGGACACAAGAGAACATAAGCCCTCATCAGGGCAGCAACAGCACTAGTTATTCACGTTCCCATGTTTGTTTTGAAGCAACTCAGGTTAACAGCACACAGTTAGCACAGAAAGCATTGAAAGCTCTTTGACATTTCCTTTCAAGTCTTATATGGCTACTCTTAATTTCACTACTAAAAAATTGAGTAATTCTTCAGTGAACTTTGACAAGTGCACCCATTTTACAACCACCTATAGACAGACACACGCATTAAATCAAAAAAGGCAAAATCAATATACGCTAAGTAACACATACAAACAAGTTTTGGACTTTAGGTGGTATTTTCTTGATAAATGGTTTTCAAACTAGACCTTGTCTGTGTCTGCTGAGGAGATTGTTCATCCTGCAATATATCTGTATTTATTCACATCTGCAATGCTTTCATTTTGCCACTTTAATAAAAAGAAAAAAGAATGTTGCTTCTTGTCAGCAAAACCCATCACCTGCCACAATTACTAGTCTGTCACTGCATAGAGGATGGGTTGCTGCAGAATTTTTGGGTTGATTTAATGAGCATTTTCTTGTAATTTTAGGAAGAAGTTCCCCATTCTATCCTAACACAAAACAACAATTTGGCAGAAAACAATCTCCATCAAAATAGGTGGGAGTAGGAACATTTTTAAAATCTATGAAATCCAAGTTTGTTTAGAAAGAGCAGTGAATAAAATGCCCTTCCCATACCAGATAAGGAGAAATCAGAACACTATTCTTGTGAGTGGCTTTGGAACAGATAGGCTTCCTGACTGTTGAGAAGTTACAGGACACGGATACATCCTGCTGGCAGCACAAAAACACCCTGCTTGATGAGAACGTGTATTTAACTGACAAAATGTTGCAACGTTAAAACTTCTTTGTTTTGTATCTACATCAGCCTGTAAGAACTTGTTATCAACAAGATTTTTGTCAAGAGAACTAAATGAAGATAAAAAATGTGACCTCTTTTATGGATTATTAAACAAAATCCCTGTCAATTTAATCCTTTATTCTAGAAAAATATTTTATGACAAATCAATGTAGATTACTTTAAGATTACTGACTTGGCAGGGTTTATGTTTCCTAACTCTGCTTTGGTATAAATTTTCCTTAGACTACTTTTGTTGAAAGATTTTTTTTTCATCTCTATAAAATGTTTAACCAAATCAGATAAGCTAACTGCTCTTTGCATTAGTAACAAAAGCAGGTTGTTGAAGACTGTACAGCGGTCAAAAAAGCACTGAACACCTGATCTTCTGCATCCCTCTAGTGTCTTTGGCTATGTAGGGAGCAGTATTTACAAAATCACCTTGACTTTATGCACTAGGGATAATCTACTTTGTAAAATAAAAAGCAGAAGTATAAAAGTTTTCAATCACATTTGGAAACTGTAACATACATAAAAAGATTGACATTAAATATATACAATATAAAAATACTTTTTTTCTTTATGAAAATTATAATACATAGCTATAATACACAACATGTTGAGCCATCAGTCATAGCTACAATATGTGCAGATTCTTGTTCCACATTATGGCTGGACTCTGGGTATGATATCTTGGGGAGGAAATTCCTCAATTTCAGAATGAAACATCAATTCTAAAAAGGAAAGAAAAGAATTATGTTTTCTTCGGAAACTTTTACCTGAATACAATTCCATTATTCCTGAAAAGTACCCTGGCGTTCCTCCAAGCCTCCTGCTTTTCATACCAATCATAGCATCAACAACTCAGCAATGGCAAGGGCCACCAATGTTTTTAGAAAACTATTGCTGCTTCCCAAATTGACAGAATTGGTGAGAATGTTAGCAATTGATCATGTGCAGTGCCATGGTGCATTCAATTTGGACACTGAAACACAAGTCTGAATTAGACTGAGGGATTGTTAAAATTTTGAGAGTGTCAGACTGAGGAAGGAAGACTTCTGTTTAGAGACTTGTTCATGTTTAGAAGTCTTTGCTCTGTGTCTCACAGTGTTAAGTCAGCGTACCCCTTCCTGAGCAGACTAAATTTTCTCTGCTATTTGGAGTAAGTACTAACGAATTTCTTTGTAGAAATTTCCAAAGTGGTTTTCCAATCTTAGTGGGCACATGTAAGTATAAAAAAATTTAATCAAAACCTGAGTAAAATTCTGCCACTGAATTCCTTGACGAAGTTTTTATTACTTACGGGTTTTAAATATGACTTAAGCATCTATTATAAATTTTATCATTGAGGACTGTAAAGGCTGCCACTTAGTTGTTTGAAGTTTTTTAACACACTGTATTATTTATTAGAAATAAACAGTAACTGAAGCCAGCTGAAATAAGGACACCCATCCATTAAAATTGAAAAGTAATTTGAAGAGGCATGTTGAATCCTTAGCCTCCCAAACACAAATCTGTGCTTCAGTTCATGGTGTTCTTAGGATACCTTTGGACTTTTAGGTTGAAACGGGATTTTTATGTACAGCATACCTTCAAGTGACAGGCTGCATGCACTTGGCAGGAATGCTGAGTTAGGACACACCTTTTGGATCCCAGGTGGAACACAAAAGGAAGAGGGCCCAGTTTCTAGCCAAGTTTCTTCTATAAGAAGAACTTGCTTCCCCCTCCTCCAGCCTGGACCAGCACAAGCAGACCTCATCTGAACTCCTGTTCTGCAAGCACAAATCTGACTTCTCAAAGCTAGGGAGTTCCCAAAACTACTGCAATGATGTGTTGAAAATACTATTGAACTTGTAACCCATTTAACACTTGCAGAAGGAACATTAATAACGTTAGTTACATTAATTAAACATTAATTTTCTAAGACACAAGTAGAATAAATACACTTAAAATATTTAAAATACTGTTAAAGTATTTTAAAATATTTTTCTCTCCATTGAAAAGAGACATTCTGTAATGTTTCAAAATTGATGTTGCTTCAGACAGGACAAAGAAAGCTTTTCTTTTTAAATTAATGTTTATAATACCAAACACAGACACCAGCATCCTAAGAAGCATTTGCCGTGAAAACTTGCTAGGAAATACTTGTTTTTCCTCAGTCACAAAATTTCTCAGGACTATTCTTGAACATCAAATGCAGAGCACAGCAGATAAAAACAACCAACAATCTGAATAAACAATATTTTGCCTATTAATGTTTCCTACCTTCACTGTGGTCTAGCTCTGGTCGGGAACTTAAGAAGATCCAACTTGTCCCAACTAGAATAGACACTACGAGATTGACCACAACCCACGAATGAACAATTTCTGCCTCTGTACCTGCAGTCCTGAGAAAGACACATCAAACAGCAGTCATCATTGGTGCACAGGAGTTACAATAATAATTGCAACAGAAAAACATCAAACCAAGTTTGCTAGGCCAGATGTGAAAAGAGAGCCATCATGATGGTCTCGCATCGCAAAGGCCTGGTAAAGAGAACAATTACCAGAGACCACAGAAACCCTAAACCTCCACCTCCCGCAAAAACTAACTGCCCAAACCACCAAATTTTTATATAAATGCTTTTGTTCTACTTCTCCTGGTTTACTTTAAAATTTCGTCCTACCAGAATTTGAGTCCATTAATAGGTACTCCAGAAAGTAACAGTCTTGGATGGGATCACCTAACATGGATTGATTGTTTATATTTAAATGCCAGCTGTGTCTGCTAAGCCCATGCATCCTGTGGCAGACTCCTTCAAAAACAGTGTTGATTGTCTACAGAATGTCCTGCCCTTGAACCCAAAATTAGTTACCCCAGTAGGGTTCTACTCTCAAGCAAAAGAGATTCTTAAGGTTCCTGCCAGATGACATTGCCAGGATCATTCCAACCCTTGTTTGAGGTATAACGGATTTGGAAACAACATGACCAAACTCATCCTTGAGCTTTTATTTTTCAGTGAAAATATGAAATATTCAGAACAAGCTCAAAGGCAGGTTCAGAAAAAAAACACTTCATCAATACTTTTTAACATATCTTGTACAACATCTTTTATCTGCCACTTTGACAAGGGTCCCTAAGTGAGATGTAATTTACAGAAGTGGTTCCTTGTTTCCTACCAGATACTGCCATTTTCCGAAGGTGGCGTGTAGAGGTTGATTCTGTCACATGTCATCTGCTGGCTTAAGGATAAGATAAGAGCAGCAAAGTACACTGGAAGAAATGGAATTAGTAGTGTCAGATATAAACTCCCAAAATGCTGTCTCATCATGACATGGTACTAATCACTACATTTTCTTTCCTTTCACTCTACTACCTCCAATCAGTCTGCTTTAATTCATTCTCTTTGCTTTAACATTCCCCTGACCTATCAAAATCCGGTTTCTGCACTTTTGCCTTCGATGAGCTACATCAAAGCTTGCATCTTGTTTTTTTCTTAGGTTTGTGTTCTATATTCAGAAATGGAAAAAGAACTATCTCACTAACAGCCCCACTAATGCTAGTATTGCAAATGCTTTAAAAAATATGGAACTAAGTGTTTATGGCCTTTGCTGTTATCAACTACTGAGCAAGACATTTATTCTAAAGCAGAAATTAACCTGGGAGGAAGATTTCATTAAAAAGAGTACAAAGGAGTTTTCCATTTACCATATTTTCTGGACAGCTTCCTATCCACTTCAAAATACTTACAGAAAGAAGCTAGTGCTGCTGGGTCTAGGGTAAGAAAGCCCCTCAGTGCAACTGATGCTTTTGCCAGATCAATCCTGATAACAAAATCAAGAGTTATTAACCCAGCCCAGTAAGACAATGATATTGTTCCTCTAACAGTATTCTGTTGTTCTTTTACTTTTTGCAAGGTATTTTTTCTGCCTCTGTAACAGTGCCTTAATATACACCTCTATCACACACATGTGGCAGTGGTCCCCATTATGCCAGTCCCAAAATAAAGGAGGATGTTCCATGAGGTTTCACACGCAGACCTTTCTGAAACAGGGAGAACCTGGGGACATCTGTCCCCTCTAAGCCTTGCCAACCAGTTCAGTGTCCATGCTAATGTAACTGCTTCCACTGCTTAGAGCAAACGTGAGTAACTTGGGACTTCTCCCTGCCATCCTTGCAGGGAAAAAAAAGTCACTTTTTTTTTTTTTCATAGCACCAACTCCTCCCCTGGCTCATCCTACCTGTAACTAAAAGAAACATTTGTAACATCCATGAATCTAGTCTAGTTAATGATCTTTTTTCAGCTTCTGTCTTTTCACTCCCACTCTTAATCTGTAATGCAGAAGCCCCAGCTAAGCCAGGACAACTGTTTACTCAGCTGTGTTTCAATCCTGACTAGGCAATGTATTCATATGAAAAGTGAACCTGGTAGAAACATTTGTTGTTTTCCACCCCTCTTCACAGTCAAAAAACCAGGTCAACTCATACATTTGTTTCACCTCCTGATCCCACAAACAGCATCAATTGAAGCAGGGTGCAAACACCAGACAGAAATGAGTACCAAAGGTCTGGATGCACAAGTACACCCCTCCTGTTGAGTATATCAATTAAATCATCAACAGCAAATCAAAATATGCCATAGAAAGGAGATAGGAACATCATATACACAAATTATATATATACACTTTTCAAATACAAATATGTTTTACCTGTCAAAGGCTGAGACTGTACTGATAGACAGCAAAAAATAGAACAAACTCTGAGCTGGGTATGCTATTGTCTTATACTGCTCAAGCAGGTTAGAAACCATGGAAAGCTCATTTCCTGCCAAAATGTAGATAACCACGATGTTCCATACGGCATAACCAGCAAGGAAGCCATGGGTGAAGAGGCCAAACACCCTGAATGGAGGAAAGGGCATTAGATCAGTTTTAACATCTTGAATTCGCTATAGATAGAAAAGGCCTATGAATCCATCTGTTCAAAACTGCTTTTCAAGGCCTTTCACAGATTGTCTCTGAGTGCTTTGTCTTATCTAGTTTAAAAAATTCTAAGCAAGAGTTCTGTTTCCTCCCATCACACCAGACTGCACCAGAACCTGAGCACTTAAAGAAAACTACGATGTTTTGCCTTCCCTTCATTACAGCCACAGGCATCAAATACTTTCACTTGTAGCTGCCTGTAGTTTCCCAAGATCACTGTCCCTTACACTTACACAATGTTCTAACTTGTTCCCAAGGCAATCTTTTCAATATCTACGTTGCTAAGGAAAAGCTTGAGCAGGAAGCCCAGGGTTCCAGCTAAAACATACCACAGAAGAAAATGGCTGTTATCTTCCCATCCTCTATAACAACACAACTGCATATTAAAAAAGCTTGCTATTATGTGCAAGCTTATTCCCCCAGTGCAATTTCACTCCTCCCTCTTTCCCACCAATCAGGATTTTTCTTTGACAACTGTCTGAATTAATGTATTTTTATTCTGGTGATACACATGATGGGTCAAGTCTTATTTTCTAACACATTTCTGTAGGTGACTAATGTTTTGGTTATCAGCTCAGTCTCTTGCTATTTGTCTGAATCTTTGCAATTTGGCTTTCTTGGTTATTCTTTTTATAAGCTGTATTTCACATGTGATGTCTAAACTAGAAATACATAAACTTGACAACAAATACTGAAAGCTAGAGGACTTTATGCCTGTTGATTCCTGAACCATCATTTATTCGGAATATCCAAAAGAAGTAAAAATACATGAGAAATACAAAGGAAACATACTAATTTTCAGGGAGAAAAAACCCCAAACCAAACCCCTGATTTATGTTTATTTACATCCGAACATTTATTTTTCACCTGAAACTTCGGTGCACTGAGAGGGCAACATCTCTAGTGGTCCATGAAGCCTTCACATCCAGAAGTACATTGATATTTTCAGTGGTTTTAATCACTTCTGCACGGTCAGCTGCCTGGAAACGCCCTGAAAGGATAAGGAAAACAGTATTAGAGAGCTCTGTTTCCTTTCACCATCATTTCTACATTAATGCTTATTAGTGTTAAAAAGTTGTAGGCATCAGAATTTTCATTAGAAAATTTCTTTTCCCCACTTCCTGCCCTTTGTCAGCTTACACTGAATACAGGATGCCTCTGAGTGAGGCATCCTGGTGGATCAGGCTATGGAGTTAACAATGTGCGAAGCACTTTGGGAAATTACTCACTATTCCTGAGACAAAAAAAAACCCCAAACAAAACAACAGAAAAACACAAACTCCCTGCAAAAAAACTTCCACTGGAAAGACTTTTTATAAGCAATAGTTTCTTCTCAAGGCACTGTGACAATATTAAGTCAAAAAAGCTCAGCTGGGTACTCTGAAATCTCTTCCACTCCCACCACAGAATTTAAAAATTGAACCAAATGTATTAGCAGCACAGCAACACCAGCATTCTTCGTTGAAAAGTTATCATGTGTATTTATTTCCAAATTTTTGTTTTGGAGAACTTTTTAAAAAATTCTTCCCAATACTACAGTATTTAGATTTCAGATACAATAACACTTCTTCTAATTGCAAGAATGTTCTTAAATTACTTAAATCACAACATGAACTCACGATTTTTTTCAACAAACACTTTGCTAACAGGCTGGCTAACTCCAGTGGGAGCAGCAAACACTGGCTGCTGATCTGGGCTCTTTCTGTGCTCATCTTCAATGATGTCTTCCTCCTCCACCTCCAGCTCATTGGAGCTCACTTCGGCTGGCCGAGGTTTCCTGCTGGGACAGAACACATGGTGGGACAGAGAAAGAGTAGGAGGTAACGTGTAAAATCCAGAGGCTCCTATAAACATTTAACACGTCTAACTTGACTGAGAAGAACCCATCAGGCTATGACCTGTATAATATTACCCCCTTTATAATTTTAAGGGCTAAAGTTCTCATGGAGTTAGTTGACTAAAACCATAAGGCTAATTCCATATCAAGAGATTAACTATTAGAAAATATTAGAACAATGGGAGGGGGGGAAGCTAACTTTCATAAAATTAAGATAGTAAGAATGATAGAAAGCAGTTCCAAATTCTAATTTTTTCGTGTCTGTGACTGAACTATTAGGCTCATGAATATGTATTTAGAGCTGTGATGCATCCAGGTATACACAGAACAAAGAAGTGAAAAAAGTTAGATCTTAACCCTGGAAAGAACTGTGCACAGGCTGAATGGTATTGTGGGCTTCAAGATTTTACATTTTTATCAAAAGATAACGTAAAGTACTCCTCAGCCATATTCACTCTTATTCCAGAATATGAGCTATACTAGTTTTGTCTCACTTTGTTCTTTTTCTCTGTTTGCGGCTCACTGTTCCTTCAGCTTCAGGGACATCCATGCCATTTCCGTTCTGAAACAGGGATGCCACATTTTGCTGGGTAAAAGAGGTCTCAGAATCTGAAGGTTAAAAAAAAACCAACAGAAAAGTTTCAGAGCTTTCGTAAAAATGGAAATATATTCACCTAAATACATAAATAGTTATTATATAAAAAGAGTGGCCAAAAAAGTCATGATCTGAGCTTTGAAAGACGTAAAGTATTATATAATTTTCAAAGCTGTATATCTATTATTTTCATGGAGGTTTGTACCTTATGAAATCTGAAACCAGAAAGTGAAACTCTAAGATACCACTCACCCAGAGATTACTTTCAGCTGTTTCAGGTAAAAAAGCACATGAAATGCTAACTACTGTAAAACCTAAATACACATCCTCCAGTAACATTTCTGTGTTCCCAAGTTTTATTTACTGCTCTTTCCCATCTACAACCATCTCACGTACCAGTAGGTACTTTCTTCTTCTTGCGCTTCCTTTGAGGTGGGGCATCAGGAGGTTCAGGAGTCAGGGGTTCGCTGCTCTCAGACTGCCGACGAACCGCTGCTTGCACAATGCCATCTGAAAACCACGGGAAAAGACCCAGCAGCCTGAATTCAGAGCCACTGAGAAACAGGCAAGGGAAAGCTGCCCAGCTGAGCAACAACTGAGATGAAAACACATTGGCTATAGGAAATACATGAGTTGGGAATCAATGATGAGAAGTAGAAATAGACAAAGGTATTTCACTGTAATAGTTTCATGCTCAGGAGGAAATTTAAGTATCCAAGAAGCAGCACAATTCCCATTTGGGCATACAGAAGAGGACTGCCTGAAAAGAATCCATCACCAGAAAGAACTACATCTCTATATCTCTCTTTTCTATGTGCAAAGATTATAATGCATGAGCCAAGAAAAGGTGATCCACACAGATATGTGCTAAGGCAAAAAGGCATCACGTCAAAGGAAAATTTAAATGCT
Organism: Hirundo rustica; assembly: GCF_015227805.2. NCBI lineage: Eukaryota > Metazoa > Chordata > Aves > Passeriformes > Hirundinidae > Hirundo > Hirundo rustica. Next base: position 26,823,633 of record NC_053456.1, on the reverse strand, counting down.
AAACATACAGCACAAGAATAAAGAAGGGGCAGAAAAAATACACTGAAGGATATTTACTCCAGTCTGAGAGGTGAATTATTACTTCGGAGGAATTATATTTCCGTGAGAGGTTAAGATGAATTTGTATTATAGTGCAGTAGCATCAACTTGCATGATCAGATACAGAAAGAAAAAATTACTTCGCCATTTTATATCACACCTGTTTTTTTAATAGCGCCCTCAAGGACTGCAGTTTTTATGGTAACAACTGAACCTTTGTTTCCACTTCAAACTCAGGTTTACCCACCTTTTATAAACCTTTATTGTGCAAAAACGCAAAATTAACCAGCAAACTAATGGCAAAGGGTGTACCTGACACCATCTTTCAGCTCACTGGAAACAACAGTAAACAAAATCCTTAGGATATCCTGCTGGCAACAGCTCTACTTCGTTGCATTTAAAGGTCTGTCAGTGAGGCCTCACTTTAAAGCAAATAAAGGAGGTTTACTTGTCAAACTTTTATATGGACACAAGTCAGCCGGTTACAGAAATCCACTAGATTCTATTAACATGTTCTGCTTTATCAAAATAGATCAGACTTACAATCTTGCTTAAAACAATATGTTTATTCTGCAGATCTGCTTCTTGTAAAAACACAAAGCTCTCATACTAATAATCTTCTACAGTCAACCCTTCAGTGATAATGGAGAGATTAACTTGTGACTTTATTTGGCCAAGGACTGAAATTGAACCAGACTGCTAAATGAGTTTTATCTTAGTTCATTCAAAAATTCAAGTGCTTAACACATTCACCATAAGCAGCTTACAGCTGGAAATGTCTATTTAATGAATTATGCAAAGAAGTTAGAAAGGAAAAAACTGCAGGAATAAAAGAAGAGTTTTCAGTCTTGGCAGGACCTTACCTAATGGAGTCTTTCCTTTGGATTTCTTTTTTTTGGGTCGACTGAGTGGAATTTCATCTGCATAACATAAAACAGAAGTATGGGTGTACAGCAAGGAGAAACTTCCATTTTCTTTTTTTAAATGCCATCCTACTGCAAGAAATAGATTCTATTTTACAAGTTGTGACATCCTTTGTTTTTACAGGTTAGATGACAATTCACCAGTTCACACAAGGAGGAGGAGTAGAGAAGATGGTAGGAAAACAGGGTAAGAAATCATATGTGCAGCAAAGGCTTAATACACACATGCATGCGTGTTAAGTGATAAACTGAAATACTCTGAATAATGCTCTGAAAAATAAACTTCTTGTTTAAAGCACAGTGGCAACATTTCAGTTACCCTGGTGGAAATAGCAAACAGGAAAGAGAGAAGAGAAAAACAATAGTTCTAACAACGCACAGATATCCAGTTTAAATAATCAGCCTGCATTTAGGAAAAGTACAAGGTTCTAACTTTCAAAAGAGAATGGGTGGCACCAAAAGGTACTACCAATGTTTGTACTTCTCTTTAATAACTCACCTTGGCTTCCACTTCATGTTGAAGAAGAAAAGTTGTTGATGAGCAGTGTAAAAAGATGAAAAGAAAGTTAATTTTGAATCAATTACAATTCACAACCGTGAAATTCACACTGCTGATTTTATGGTTAATTTCCTTATCTCCCCCCTACCTCTCTTCATGAGCAGTTGTGTATAACAGGGTTAAAGGTATGAAGCAATCAGCAAGATTCAACACTTTGTTGGTGACTATGCACAATTTCTTGATTGGCTAGCTGTGGATCAGATTAAAAGCTTTAATCACCTGGCTAATTAAAACTTGTCTTACTGCCTGGTATATAACAAACCAACAAAAGTTATGAAACATTTGAGCCTGTACATCACTAAAAAGACACTATCTGTCGACAGTCATAAACATTACATTTACTTGCAGGTACTTTGAAGGAATTCTGAAGTACCATCTCATAAAAATTATATAATTGCTTTTCCTTTCACACTGAAAAAATGCCCAATTTTTCCCCTATAGTACATCAAACTAATAGATACCTTAATCCCTATTAAAGAATATCTAGTCTAATTCCAGAAATTCCTGTTTTAAAGGATTTGTGATTCAAAAAACTAAAGAACACAAACTAAAAGAAAGAGAGAGGAAGAAGAGATTAAAACAGAGAGAGGAAGAAGAGATTAAAACAGACAACAATTAAACGATACTAGACATTAAAACTAGAGTATTTGTGTAAAAGTTTTTAGAGGGTTTATCTCTCATGACTATTAAAACTGAGGTAACATGGTAAAATTTCTTGGCTTCTATGAAACTTTAAAATGCTTTACATTCCTTGTAAAGCATTTTGGGACAATAAATTAGTAAGATAAGCAATTTTACTACTCAGATGCTTATCAGACTTATTTCTCCTGATGTTATTATTTTCAAAATCTGCAGTACTGCATCATGAGTAGTTCCACAGAATGCAATGATTTTACCTTGGCACTGGAGGAAGGGCACGAGGTGGGCACTGAAAGACAAGAGAGAGACAAAAGTCAACTTCTGCCAGTACGAAACCACCTCTCAGAAAACAGCTTCAGACCAGGACGTCCAAGGTATGTTTTGCTCTGTATGCCCCCTAAATGGCCAAACATTCCAAACGGAGCATAAAAGCATGATGTAAAAGATGCTGGAATAATATGCCTTTACCAGAGTTATGAAGGGCACTGCAGTAGGAACATACAGCTTACCTCTGTGTGCAAGGCACAGCTTGCATTTCAGCTTCAATAATTTTCGCTTTTCATGTAAGGTACCGCTTTCATTAGAAAGCTAATTAGCCATTCTATTTAAATAAATATAAAATATTGCAATAATTTATGCATTCAGTATAATTACATAGTATTCAACATGACTGAGTACATTCTGTTAATGAAGATGTAAATTTAGAACAATAATAAAAACAATAAAAGGAAATAAGCTCACTTATGAAAACACTTTTAAGTATTATAAAATATTGTTTTTCCATATAATATTGAACATATTTACCAGCAGGTCAAACACCAAAAATCTAAAAGTATTTCCTGATAATAACCTGAAACTGAGCTCATACCTTTCTCTCATCTAGAAAAAGGAGTTAACTTTCAGCTTTTATACTACACAATTATATTGAAAGAATATACACAAAGAAATACTTCCCAAGCTCAGAAAATTCAGATACCAGAAATAAAAAGGGCTGTAAGACTGGTAAGACTCAAGGATCCACAAACTTACCACTTGTTTCTTTCCCATATCATTTGAAGTCGTTCCCTGAAAGAGGCACTGTGAACTGGTATATGCTCCCTCACGCTGCTCACATTGAACCTCGGCTAATTCTGAACTAAAAATAAACTTCAGGCAGCCAGGATTAGCTGGATGTGAACCCTCCTGCCCCTGGGTCAGGACCCAGAGCTACTCCCTTTTGAAACAAAGGCAGGTTCTTCAACGGCAGCAAATGTTACTTGCACTAAAACACCCTTGATGCTGCATGCTGGTACAGCTTCCTATTAACAAATTTTACAGCAGTTTGTTTACCCAAAGCAAATGAGACGCCTCATACAAGGAAGGGTTGTGGGATTAGACCTCAAATCTCTCACTTGGATTTTGGCCGTGCTGAAGACTGACAGCAAGTGCCATTTACTCAGGTAGAGAACTGCACACCGTAAGTGGCGCCCAGCAAACTGGTGGGGATTGGTCACACTATATTGGTGCACCGTAACGGAAAAAATATTGGTAAAGGTCAGATCTCATTACTTTTATTGTTTCCAACATTCTAATGGCAGTAAATATTAAATATTTAAGATACTTGGTATTTAAAAAAACTAAAAGCAAAAAACACCTTAAAAACAAACAAAAGCCACAAACCTTTTATATAGCATTCACTGCCTATGCAGTAATAATTCTGTACTCTGTAGTACCTCTCTGTTTTATTACCCTCTACAAAACAACTGGCAAGTACATTGATTTCTGCATCATTTATTTCTTGCAACACAGGAAACCACGTGCAAGCAGCCGGTCGTGAACACTCATCTGTCCATCTATGTGACAGTCCCCAGCTCTGCCACAGAGGTATCAGCTTTGGTCTATCTGCAGTTTCACAGAGCCTGAAGTAACTCACGCCAAAGTTCATAGGAAGGGTGAGTTTGGGGACAGGTCCCCATGGACATTTTGTTACGGACAGAAGAGCCACTGAGTGCTCTAACGTGCCCCCGAAACCAAGAGACTCCCACAAACCAGGCAGTCGCTGCCTCGGTCAAACCCTGTGTTGGCACACCTGAGCCAGGCCACAAGACAGTGGGGACGCACCTGGAAACTCAGGGGGAAAAACGAAACTACCCAACTCCCCGGGTGTCCACTGCAGGATGCTGAGAAGGAAAGGTTTAAATGTCCAGAATGTTTAAAAACACTGAAGCAGCCTTTACAGATTTGTTAAAGCCTTGCAGATTTTCTTTTGATAGATTTACATGAAAAAGTACAACGAGGAAATGCTTGCTCTCTTCCGCAGCAAAGGTGGGCAGAACCGGTTACATCCCCCCCTCCCCGCGGGATGCAGCAGGGAGCGGAGCGGGCATGTAGGAGCCGCGCTACCAAGGCGCTCCGCTACCAGGGTGCTCCGCTCCCGCGTCGCGCTTCAGCTCCGCCTCCCCGGAGCGCCCCGCCACATCCCTTCAGCAACAGCGCTCAGGCGGGCCAAGCTCCCGCCGCCCTCCAAGCCCACAGCCGGGCCCCCCGCGCTGCAGCCCCACGGAGCCCATACGCCCCCCGCCCGTTTCGGCCCCATCGTGCCCTCACCGCGCCGGGGCCCGCCCGCCGCGCCGCCATGGGCCGCGCCCGCCCAGCTCCGGCTCTGCGGGGAGGAGCCGCTGCTCCTTCCGCCCCGCGCCGCGGCTGCGCCCCCTCAGCGCCGGGAGGTGCGGCCTCCCCTGCCCTCCTGCCTGCGTCTTCTCGCCGCCTGCTCTCTCACCGGAGCGAGTCCAGCCCCGCAGTCCCGAGTGGGAGTTGTCGTCTCTGGGGCTGCAGACAAGCAAAATCAAGGGGAAAAGGGTTCTGCTTGTAGCCAGGGTTTCAAACTGATAAATTAGGCAATCATTTAAAAACAAAACACCAAAAAACCCCCACCAAAAGAGTAGGAAATAATACATGGAAAAAAGGCAAAGAGTCGACAAATGTTGGACTAGGCAGAAGTGGGGAAACTGGCCATGGACAAGCAGCACAGAGCTGGCTGCTATCTCACCCCTACATCAATGACATATTGGGGCTTCGGTCTCTCCCTTTTTACCTCTAAAGGAAATAACAAGCCCCGGCTCTAGAAAAAGCAGGCACCCTGACGGCTGTAATATTGCACTTTAAATAACCTCTTTCTCTAGATTCTAAACTCAGTTAGGTTGATTTTCCTCCAAGATGAGAGCCAACAAAATAACCATCTGTTTACCGCAGGGGGCAAGACAGCTACAAAAAATACGAGGTGAAGAGAGTGAGGAACTTAGTTGCCACAAGCACTGCACCCTTTGACGAGGAGACCGTGCTACCACAGACCAAACCAATAAGAGAAAGGGTTTATGGTGATTTTCCTCTTTGGTAAGTCCACATTCTGTTAGTTTGTACTCACTTGAGTTGAAAGAGCAGAAGAGGTATATTACATGTATTACGAAGATAACTCGGTCTTGGAGTAATTCATATTATGCCAACACCACTCCTATCCTAAAAGGTAAGAAGGATAAGCAACAAACCAATACCTTAACAAATAACACTGCTGACAGACACCATGGGGGAAAAAAAAAAAAAAAAAAAAAGCACAGGCACATTCTGACTTAATATCATTTGTAAGGCTTCCAGAATGTAGAGGCATCATAGAACCAGAATATAATAAAAAGAAACGAAAGGACCTTTCTGAACTTATGTGTAAGTAAATAACACAGAAACATGCAAGAAAATAGATTTTTCTTTATTTTTGTCATTGAGTGCTCACTATATTTCCTTTCTTTTTTGTACAAAAGTGGGTAACATAAAAAGCTCAAGAGCTACACAGAACATAGTATGATTATATCTCCCATAGCAGCTTCTTTCCTAATCCTCTTCCAAATCCCTCACATACAAAGATAAATTCTTACAATCCTGACATTAGGATTATTCTTGAAGTAAAACATAAGCTGTAATCTTTCTGAAGCTGCCTGCTGCTCAGAATTAGGGCTGAGTGTCTGAGCATATCCATACTGCAGGGACCCACTGGGGCTCGTCCTGTGCACGATGTACTGCAGACAGCAGCTGCGCAGATGCTTCTTGTAAATTGTCATTCACAATCACGTGATCAAAGAACTGACCAAACTGGGCTTCCATTTTCTTAGCCGATTCTTCCATCTCCTGTAAATCTTCTTCCTGTGGGACAGAGTAAGTCCATAAAACTTCAGAGTTGTGTAGAGAAACTTACTGTACAGCATCTGCAAAACACCTTTGGCCACATAAACAAGAGATGAATAGATAATGTCAATCTGCTGTATTTCATTTACAGTTTGCTGTAATAAAGTACATCCGCTACAGTCAGTTCCAGGTCTCAAAACCAGAGCTGCTTGCCATATGCTTCCCAAGGAAGTACCTTGTTTCTCATTATGCTCCATTTGCCCTAAAAAAGTTACTCTAATGATAAGTGCTGGCAGAGAATGTTAGGGTCTGGAAGGTGAATCTACTAATGGTTGTGTTCTTATTCCAATTTTTAGTTTATTTCCCCAGTGTCCATGTTACTTTCTGTCATAGCAATCATGAACCGTTTCCACATAATTATAGACTGAGGTCTCCAAAATGTTAAGATGCTAAATTTGATGATGATTCACATGGAAACAATTGTGTCAAAGTGCTGTATATATCTAAACATAAGACATGCGTTTCCTGCAAGCAGGATCTGTGTTTCATCCACAGAACTTAGTATAGGATTGATACTATCATTAAGCATACAGGAAATAATAATACATTCTTATAACTGTGAAAAAATAATAATACTACTGAACAAAGCACCTTCCAAGTATTTTAGTGCAAACAGTATATGTGTGTTGACTCATATATTGACACAAGGCCGCTAATTAAAACAAAAATATGCAAAATAGCTTCTCCTTTTAAGACATTTTGAAGCAAAATGTCTCAGCCCCCTAGATTACAAATTACAATCTTATGCTTCAAAGCCAGTCTGGAAGGGGGAAAGCAATCCCAACAAATTCCACAGAAAAAGATAAGAATAATTAGATTTGATACTAAAGACACAGTAATATTTTTTTAAGAGTTAACAGTGTAGCATAGTAGAATGCATTATGTTCTAATAACAGAATCTCAGATTAATAAATGCAATCTCTTCTTTCCAAATCTCACCTTGAACTTCATGTTCACATAATAATCTGTAATGATCCTGGCATTTTTACGAGTCTGCCTCATGCAACTTATGCTGGGTGGCTTGATGAATATAATGTAGGGCTTTAACTCATGGGTCCGGGCTATTTGTATACCCTGCAAATGAAGAGTAAAATGAAGTATTTCAAGTGTATTCATCCCAGTTTTACTCCCATAAAAAGCCAGTTGTTTACAAAATGCTTACCCCCAGACCTAGGAGGCACTTATTTCGGGAACACTTACTTGAAAGAGATCTCACTAATAATCTTTGGAGCAGACATCGTTGAGTAAGTGTAGCATTCAATCACTTAATTCTGCTTGGTAGCCTTGTAGGAGATGCTTTCAATACCAGTGAATGATGGAAAAGTGTCATTAACAGATCTCTACAATCAACCACATTAAAGATGCATTTGAAACCTGTTCTTTTTTAACTCTAAGGGAGCTACTTTTGGAACAAGTACCTCTTTATTGTTCCATGCTGGAAGAAAGTATCCTGCTTTCAGAACTCCTTTACTGTGTAACATTTCCTAACGCTAGTATTTTTATATTACTGCAGAGCAGTGGAAGGGGGGAAAAAAAAAAAACCCACATCTGTCCGAGTGATAAGATTACACATCCTGTGCCCCAACAACCCTCTTTTACCCCTTTGCTTAAAAACCTAACAGAAGAAACCCAAAAGACAGTTTTAGATGTGAAAACTAAGGTGTGATCTCATCTACCTCTTAGAGCAGTTTCAGTTTTTGAGTAGCACCCCACAAATACTGTAACTTAATTTCTATTTTAAGCAGCACAAGCCACTGCCAGCCTAAGGCTCGGGCACATTGGCTCTGCATAATTAGAGGGAAATATCCAAGAATTACTGAGTTACGGTGTTGCTCTTTACATTCTGTTAGTGGAGACGTTGAAATAGCATAGCCCAAACAGCTCCTAAGTACTAAATATGCAAGTAAATCGGAGAGTGTTAGCAAGGTTTAGCTAGACACAGCTCTAAATATCTTAGATATTTATGAGCTCAGGCTTTTATTAGCTTTGTCTTCATCAGCAAATTCCATGCAAAAAATAGAAGGTAAAGAAAAGTTAATAGCATCTAAGTGAAGAAGCAGGTTACTAAGAGCTGTAACTTCTGGAGAGAAATGCAGGCACAAAGGCACACTAAAATTTTCAGCCTTTTCTTGATTACTTTAACTATTGCTGCTTTTACCAAAGGGTGTTCTGAGATTGTTAATAGAAGGACAGAATTCTCAACTAGTAGGGCTTGGAGAAGGAAGAAATTCCATGCAACAGGCCTCCATGTGAAAGACTAATCCTTATTTTAAGTAAGTATGAAAACTCATTTCCATTCCATCCAAACTGATAATGCAGCTGCTGGCTTGGTAAAAAATGCACTGTCTCAAAATACGTGTCACTGTAGTACCACCACCACCCCCTAAGACACGTGAAAAGAATATTCTATCATTAATAAGCACACGACATAAAGTGAAAAACAAGACAAAGCAACTAACACTACCAATGGCTCAAGAATGTAGAGAAAATTATTTTTCCTTCCAGAAGGTTCCCTGCCCTTTACCACTCACCTGTGGTTCTAAATCTATTACACAGATCTTCCCTGCATCAAGGACTGTCCGCACTGCATCAATACTGGTACCATACAGGTACCCTTTGTACTCCCCATATTCCAGCATTCTGCAACAGTGGTGAGGAAGAAGGAAAATGAAAAAGCATTTGAGTTTTAAAAAGGTTCCATTTAAAGGTGAAATCTTCAAATATAATCCAGTGATCAGGACTGAATGATCATAATACCTAGTGAATACCGTTCACTTTTGCTCTGCCCTGCTACACCGGGCACAAAATCCATTACAGTTCAACATCTCCAAAACATGCATTTTTTACTCATCACAGTTTTATGAATTTTGTGTCTAGAGATTGTGATTTTATGCTGTCAATGCTTGTCAATTACATACTACAAATAACTTCTTAAATCTGAAGATCTCAAAGCACTTGGTACAGCTCAATGAGTGTCACTTCTGCAGTGCAGAGCTGGTCTGTCTTAGACAGATTATTGATGCATAGGAAGGAGCAGACACTTTTGAATATTTAGCCCTTACAGTTCAACTACTCATGTGTCATCACTGCAGAGATCCTGCAATGGAGTTGTAGGTCAAGAACAGGTGTGATTCACTGCTAAATTTTCAAAAGCAGTCTGGTTTCTAGGGGAGTTAAAATCATAACTTACAAACACATCTAATGAGCTCAGGACTAGAGAGCCCACTTCCTTTTTAGAAGGATTCTGAGATTAATTGTGGAGGAGCTATTTGCAACTGCACAAACACAGTCTTCGAAGAAAAATCTCAAGTAGTTTGACCCAAATTTACACCACACATACACAGTAAGAGTGGAGGAGCCCAAACTTGGGACCTAACTACAAAACTATTTTCTTGGATCATGTTGCATTTTAGGTAATAAAAATGTAATTCATCTCTCCTGCTCACCTGTGGCTATATACCATGTTTTCAAAAGTTTCTTTCGATATGTAGTGATATTCACGACCATTCATTTCATAACTTTTCTGAACACGAGTGGTGTCTGAAGGAAGATATAACACACAAACACAATCAGCTGCAATAAAATTATTGTGACTTTATAAGTGAAAATGAGAACGCCGTGAAGAACTATCAATCAGTATTTTCATAAATAATAATATGAGTTATTTCCATTTGTTAATCCAGAGCAAAAGCCCCATATATTGTAATGGTTTGCCAGTGACAAGTCATTGAAAAGTTATCAAAGCACAACTGTATTTCTTGGAATGCAAGAGTAGCTTAATCCAAATAGCTGTGATTCAAAGCAATCAGGAACTGTCTTGGAACTGGTTGCACAACAATTTTTACTCGTCAGAGGCAAAATTTTTTCAAGTTCATTCAGAAAAATCCCATAAGCTTAGCACACTTGCACCTTCCCCTTATCTCGGATCTTAAGCACTAAGTCCTGAGTTTTCAGCTACCTTCAGATACATAATTTCCAGTTTGGTTATCTAAATTACAAGACCAAATAAGCACAGGTAGAAATAATTTCAGTTGTTACGTCAGAAGTTAAGCTGCATAAGTCTCATCTGAGACTAGAAGGCTAATAAGGAAAGCTGCAAAGCCTATTAAGCACCAACTTCTGTTGTCTTCATTCTCATATCTGAGCACTTAAACCCTTAAGAACTTAAAATATCTCCAAGAAACGTTCTTTTTTTTTTTAAAGTCTAGGAAAAGCAAACACCAAAATTAACCAAATCATGCAGGTAACTTTTCACTTCCATAAAGCTTTTAATGGTTTCAGAAGCTAGAACTTGAACATACCTTTGTCTGATTTGCCAAAATGAGATAGTATTTTAAACTAACCCTTATGAAAGCAAAGAGTACTGGCTTTCAGTAGAGCTGAAGAAACAGCCATAGAGCAAAGAGAGTATGAATACGCAAAGGGCAAGAGGAAGGTACTTGGCATTTCCTATTCATGTTTGAATTGGGGGAGAGGAGGAAAGAGGAAAAGCATTGCATACGAGGTGTGGCACTTTGAAACTCTCGTGGGTTACTTGTGATTAGCCTTCGCCGCAGCTCATTCACACCAACTCCTGCGGGACCTGGAAAGTTGGAAAAGCAGCAAATATTACTGACAGGGTATAAATCACTCCCCAGCAATACAGCCATACCCAGGAGGCAACTCAGCAGTACTACTTTAAAAGAAAAAACTTATCAAATACTTCCAGACTTAGAAAGGACAGTGGATTTGCCTTTACTCAGTGTGCTTCATCAGGACCATAGAACAATGCAAAACAGCAGCTTCCCTTCAGTCACTACAATTAAAGTCTCCTTGAGAGCCTGCAGACCACTTAATACTTAGTATGTTCTATAACAAGCATTATTAAAGGCATCTTTCCATACTCTCCATAACTGAGATTGTTCTAGTCTGGAATTAAATATCCTTCTTATTATTGTCATATCTATGCATTTAAGACTGGTTGTAGAAAAGCCTCCTGTAAAGATGTTTTCTATTAAGTTACCAATGTTTTCTCATCATTTTCAGTCCCAGCTGAATATAAAACCAAACCACTTCCCTAATGAAATCCATTATCAACCAGCATTCGTAACTTTATGGCTTCTTCTAAGGACTTTATTATTGTTATTTTTAAACACCCACTATCTCTCAAGCAAAGATGATAACTACGTTAAACTTTAACCCCAATAATAGGGTCAAATTACAGTAATTCTTGAAATGTTGCTTTGAGAGCTGCCTATACAGACAGCAACCACTGCAATCAGCAGCAGGAAACCCCAGTGGATCAGAGCACGTGCGACTGTTTCCTCTCCTCTGGCAGAAGAGGGTGGAACGTGCCAGCGAAGGTTGTTAACCTCTTACCCACGAGGATAATTAGTCTGTGTCGGTCTGTTGGGTGCCGCTGGTACCTGACCACCTCCTCATAGGGAGCTGCCAGGGTGCTGTAGCAGCTGCTGGGGCAGCGGGAGTAGCAGGACTGCTGGTTGAGCCGGGCCTTCCTGCGACACAGCCGCAGGCTCCTGCGGAATCCAGCTGGAGGGGACAAAGGCACAGTACTGGAAAATACACCTGACACGCAGGCAACTAGTTCTTTAGCCCAAAGGGCCTCTTTCTAAGCCACACAACATACTACCTTTTCTGAGCTTTTTGCAAGGCGAAGGTTAGTGAATTTCATTGATATGACAGCTTGGTAGAATCTCTGAGCATTAAAACACAGCTACAGAGTAGGTAAAATCCCGCTGAAAGTCACCTGAAAATTAGCCCAGAATTAAAGACTTCCAAAAGATCCCCAAAACAAGCTGAAGGAGAAAGTTCTGACTACCTGAGTCATCCCTAGGAAACAGGTCAATTTTTTTGGTAGTATAGGTGGTTTGCGCTCATGAGGCAAGTCTGGAACCAAAAACTCCAACAGCTCCAGCCTCCAGAACGTGTATTTTAAAGATCATTATAGTTTAACAACCATAGAGGCAGGTTTGTTGCTCCACTTGACCATCCAGCTCTGAAAACTTCACATATAGGTATATTTTTCTAATGAAAGCCCTCATGTTTATTCTCAGCGGATGACAGATACTACTTTTGAGCAAAATTAATCATGAAGTCAAGTTTAAATAGCAGTGGCCATGTCTCTGTAGAAACCTAGCAGGATGAAAGAATTAAATGGAGAAATTGAGCATTTATAGGAGGAAAGAGACTTGGAAAACAAAGTAAGCTGTACTGGAAAAAAAAATAAGCTGTGTTCCATTTAGTAAGTCTTCAGGTGATAGAAAGAACAAAGTGTTTTATTTAACTTTAGACAAGCACTTAATCTAGATCAAACCCCAACAAGCACTTAATCTAGATAAAGTCCCAAGCATTTTACTTATCTTTAGTCACTGCATACCAATAAAGACTCGTTGACCAAATTCACCAAATTCTTCCTCTTCTAGAATACAAAGAACAAATATTCATGAAATAAAAAGGAACAGAGAAAGATTAAAAGCTAGTTGATGAACAATTATTGCTGATCCCAAGGAAAAAAGGAGTTTCAGTAAATATGTGGAAGTATGATGCCTAATATAATTTTAAAAGCATGATACTCCATAATGTGAAATATTAAAATATTTCATATAACCAATGACCAATTCAAAAGGGTTATTGTAAGGAAAAAAAAATCCCAAACAAACATATAAAGTCGTGGTATTTTCTAAATTAAATTTGAAATTTAACATTCTATTTGTTTCATTCCTAAGATACCAGACAATGTTTCAAAATTGAAATTAATGAACAAAACCTCCACATATTTTAAGCTTTTCAGGTGAAATCTATCTTACAAGAACTCTTCAGTTAAAACTAAATCTATCTAACAAGCACTCTTAGTTAAAACAATAACTAACAAGTCAGTAGCTCAAAATCAGAAAAAAACCCATTGTAATTCAGTTTCTGCCCCATAGCATGTTTGGAAAATGCAGCTTGTGTCTGCTCAGATCTTTCAGGCAAAATGAAGACCTGATTTTATTATTTCTTTTTCTTAATTGGATTAGTGATATTTGTGCTCCAGCATGTGAGCCTAACCTGTCTCCTCCAATTTTTTTTTGTCCTCATTCTCAATCTGTTCCTCATGAAGGCTTCACTATTCAGGTGAGACTTCTAAAACTCCGCATCTTTTTTTGTTTTTTTTTTTTAATTAAATCTCTTGTATAAGGCTCAAATGTACCAATTTTCCAATAAATCAATGTTCAGAAAGTTTATAAACTATTTGAGAAAGGTGACTAGAAAACAAATAATGAGGGAAAAATTGTATCAGTTTTTAGCTTTCTTTTCAAAAAGGACTCCTTATTTTCCCCTAATCACACATGTAATTTTCCAAGCTGTGCATTCCCTTTATTTAGGCCTTGTTAAAACAAGAATGAGATACCGAAGACATAGGCATGTCTTTAAAAACAGTACCTTTGTTCCAAGGAAAAACATTATTTTCATTTTTTGGAATGCTTTTAGCACTAGAAAATGCTTTGAAATGCTTTTAGCACTAGACTCTTCGATTTACAATTATCTCATAAGCATGCATGTATTGAAGCAAAATTAGATGCACATTAATTGCTCTTTCACGTCTACACATTCTTCATTACTTGTACCTTTACAATACAGTTTCATTCCTACATTTCTGTATGTACTAACAACTAGTTTATGACTATGAAAAAAGCTTCTTGGAACAAAACTGCTCATTCAGGGCAATGTTGAGAGAAACTGTTCAGCTGACATGTGCCCATACAATTTCCATCTTCAGGTCTCTCGAATCATCATTCAAACATATTTACATATTTCTGCTTTATCTACCCTCTCTTCTGTGGCATAGAGAGCAGTGTAGAATCCTACAGGGAACAGGCAATTCAGGTACCGTGTATTGCAAGAAAAGTGCTAAAGCATAAACACAGATAAATTCTATTAGATTACTGATTACAGGAGACAGGGAGGGAGAAAAAAGTTGGTGTTACCTTCCTTAAGCTCCTCTGCACATTCAGATAGAGACAGACATAAAACAATTAGTTTTGAGAAGACAGTCTATACTATGATCTAACAAAAAAAACCCAACCAGCATTGTCCAATGCCTTTAGAGAATGTAGAAAACAGGTACTGCAGATATTAAATCTAAAATAGGCTTCTTTGAACATGAATTCTCAATTCCCAAAGAATGCAAGACAACTGCAGCATCTGTGTCAGTGCTGTAGTGCAAAATACATCTGCAACTACTGGTTAAAGTGGAACGCAGGATAGCAGATATTTGCACCTTTATTCCTCTGACTGAGCTGACTCAGCACTGAGCATCGAGCAGGATTTGCAACAGTAATCCCCAAGTGCAGCTATCAGAAACATCCTAGTTTGAAGACAAAAGACTGCCCTGCAGACCTGCTCATTGTGCCTTAAAAGCCTTGGGCACTCCTTCAGAGGTAGAAGAAAACAAACCACTTGTGATAAGAGAAGAAGGTGCAGAAAGAACTGGCAAGTAGAGACCTTGTGGAGAAGAGCAAATGTAAGCTAAAATGACCCTCTTCTCCACAAGATTACCACATACCTCAAATGAGAAGTTTAGCAGTAGTTTTATTTTAGGGGAGAAATTATTTATTTTAGAAGACTTAGGTTTTGCAGAGCTCTCAATATGCTATAAATAAGCAGGTGCTTCCTAAATGAAAAACAAAACCAAACCAAACATCCCTATATCATCTTGGTTTAAAAAGAAGTTCTTATTGATTGTATTTTTTATACATAAATGATGAATTTTATAAGCATTTTTCTTTCCTGCATGCCAGCCATGCCCATAATCAGGACTCCAGAAGCAGCTTTCCTCTTTACCACATCAGCTCCTACAGGCACTGGGGATTCAGGCCTCCGTATTACGGAAGGTAATCCAATTATCTGCTGACATCAGTGCAGCCCCTGCTGTCACAGCTTGCACGGGTACAACTGACGAGGGCTGGATAAACAGGTCTGCTACTGATGCATGAGAAGAAACATTCATGCTTGTGGGATAAGAGGACAGAAACCTTGCTACTAAGGTAATCAGAGAACAAGAGGAAGACTTAAAGCAACAGGATTTTACATAATGGCTTTTCAAGACAAAAAGGCTTCTGAAGCTAAAGCGGCATTTTGGTTTTTGCCACCTGCTTGTTTCTAAGACAGTTGTCTCTGGACACCCTTCTCGCAGCAGACCAACAGCAATGAATTTAGAGTTGGGTCAGAGGAACTTACCTGACTCAAATGTTTCTTCGTCTTGTTTAGTAATCCAGATAGCAAAGATATTAAAATAAATTCAAAATTTAATTCTTTTCCTTCTAATGAATATCAGAATCAGAAATCAGTTTTCCAGCTTCTATCCGTCTGTCTCACATATGCTTTTCCAGCTCCCTCAATGCTGAGGTGGCAAAATACAGCTCACCATACTTGAATTAACTGCTTCATCTCTTTTCATACAGTCTTACAGGATCACATCCCTCCATGAGAGCTTCTGAATTACCTTGGAGAAGGAGGAATGAACTGCACAGCTTTAGGGAGCAACTCAAGCTACCAATCTTTGCACTCAGTGTTCACAAATAATAACCCCTTCTTGCTCCTTGTTCTCCCAAGATCAGTTTGACAAGAAATCATGTGGGTTCTCCAAGACCACAACAATCTGTGGCATTAAATATGCAATAGGAAAAAAATGATGGTAACTTCACAGCCACATCCAACACCTGAATCAAAGAGGCTGGATCTCATTCTAGCAAATATTTTTGTGCTGGTCAAAACACTTGACTATAAGCACTGTACACCAGAACTGCAAACAGCTCATTTTAATATACTAATACTAGATGAGGTTTCCAGGGTATGAAAAATAGCATTTTCTACCATTAAGCTCACTAGGAGAATGAGTGGTTTTATCTAGGAAATGAGGCTTTTAACTAGCTACTGCCTTGAAGCAAATAAAATAATCTCAAGTGAATTCAGTTACCTGTTTCCACACACTTTTCGTCAATCTGCATGTCGTCCTCTACAGATCAACACAAGGGAAAAAAAATTCATCTGAATCAGAAAAACACTGGGGAGGAAAAACACCCTTACAGATCTTACAAGACTGAACTCAGACATTATAAACAAGATATGTGAAGCTCAAATCGTCTTTCGACATCTTTAAGGATTTTAATTGTTAACTCCAATTTAGTGATGTTTCTTGTGTACAGTGAGCAAAAACTCTTAAGTGAGTGCTCTGAAGGGCTTCTGGCAGAGACAAATACATCTAACTTGAATTCTCCTCTTGAAATGATGAAAGGTTTAACATGGCTGTCAATCTGTTTATCCAGTAGATATCTATTTATTATTATCATGAGGAAATATAATTTTCTACCTTATAGCTTTTAAATATCTTTCCAACATGCTACACTCAAGAAAAGTGTTTTGCTTTATATTTTTATTATTACTTTTACAGGGAAGAAAAGGAAAAGATCAATTCAGCTCTTTCTCAATCCCAGACCACATCCATTCATGTGATCACATGAGCTCACGCAATCTCACAGGCTCACAATACAGCACTGTTTGTGTTTTGTTCTTGCATGCCCTTCCAGATAGGCCCAATAGAAGCTATATTCCAGTTACTGGGCAATTGTCAGAGTATCTGTCAGTCACATTCTGCCCATATGTATCCTTTAAAGAAATGCTCTCTCAGAGCTGCTCCACGAGCGAAAGAGGGAGAAGAAAAGAGAAAGAAGAAATTTTCTTTCTTTCCTCAAAGAATCCATCCAAACATGGATGGACACCCATCAGGGTCACTTCCCTGACAGATAATGCATAGCTAGGTTTCCACTTTAAGACAATGTATGCATCTACTACTTCAGGTGAAAAAAGACTGGATTTCAATTGTTAAGCACACAAAATACCAAGAACTTGGGCTTCTTCTGCATGTATGTACCAAAATGCACAAAATACCAAGAACTTGGGCTTCTTTTGCATGTATGTATCAAAATGCCTCATTTCTGACAATTTTTTAAGTCTGTAAAACCATGTGATGTATTGGTTCCAGGTACAGAAATGCAATGCTGTCCAGATGTGATTTCCTACCTTCTTCCACAGTGCTTACTGCTCACAGCATATCCATTGAAGCAGTTAAAATGCAATAAAATTATGGTGAAAGAGAGCCTCAGCTCTAGCTCTAGCAAATAAAGCAATCAATGCAAGAAGAATCCTAAGGAATGAAACACATTCCCTCTGGGATTTATCATGAGAGAAAAAATTTATACTTCCATAAAGAACCACAGAAGAAAATGGGGACAGAAGAAACAGGAAGAACATTCTTTTTCTGGGAATAATTGCATATTTACAGGTAATTATAGTAGACAGAGGATAATATTTCTGGATTGTTACCATGAATAAATTAAAGGGCAGTATAGTTTATCTTAGACCTCAAGGAAAGAAGTTCTGTTATTCTCTCAATAGCTTTGATGGCAAAGAAACATTCTAAACATTGTCTGGCACTTCTCAGTGTAGAGCTGGTATGTGTGTCCCTGAAAAGTCAGGCCAGTGCAATTATCACCTCAAGAGTTACAGCCAATTCTCCTAGAGAAAAGTGGCTGGCCTAGTGAGCTCCTAGAACTTAGAGACTCCAGAAGTAGTTCTCAGAATTCACAGCTTCTCTTATGGTCAGATCCCAAGTACACTGGAGACAACCATCTCCACCATCAGTACTCCAGGTGCAATTATCATTAAGTATTTGTTTTTCTGGGGATAGTTAACACACTTGAAAGTTACAATATGACTCCGGAAACAATGTCTTTGAATTAAGCTGAATTGTATAAGCCTCTATTTCAGTATCCCTGAAACAGAGACAAGGTCTTTCTTTCCTGCTGTATTGCTCAAGTAGCTTTTCACTCACACATTGATGATTTGAGACAGAGATGGGGTTGGAAAGGCTGAGACCACCAGAATTCTCGCTGCTTCCTACATAGAAATAAATTTATCATAGTTAAAGAAACAAAACAGTCCACAAGCATATTGTGCTCCAGTAAGATTCACTGCTTACATGTAAGATTGATAAGTACTGAACTGAGAGAAGACAGCAAGAACTGAAACATTACCAGTGTTTTAGCCCACTGCAAAGTCCTGAAATAAAACCAACATACTATCAGAATTATTCAAATTTCCAAATCAGCAGCCCAGAAGTATTAAGAGTTTATATAAAATTACAGGAAGATAAGCCATACTGTGATACAGACTCCTGGAAATAGAAGACTCTGCTACTCTAAGGGTAGTAATACTACTGCCTCCATTACTACACAGAGCCTCTTGCTTGCAGCCTGAGTCACAACCCAGTTTGATTCCACCTTGCATTATACAGACTACAGGAAGGTTTATATTTATTACAAAGTGAAGTTTATCATCTGCTATTGCATGGCCTTATGTTATCCTGGGGGTACCACAGGACCTGTGGTTAAAGGATCAGATTGGAAAGTTGGCTACTGCCGTGTAAGAACTCTGATTCTGAATGCAGGTAGTGTAAAAACAATGGTCTATTTATGCAGAAAATAATGAGCAAGAGATCACTGTTCTCCCTTGAGTGCTTGGGGTTTTTTCTCCATTCTTTTAATCTGGTCTACTCAGTTTTGACCAAAGCTGAAGAGGTCACTCATGCATCATTGGACATCTTTAAGAAAATACAATGCTTTTAGTGTCCCGCTCTTCCCCTTGATTTTTTAGTTTTTTTTCATCATAGATGATAGTCCTTTAATAGTCAGGGCCCTCAATTTCCACACATCTTTCAGCTACTACACTCCACCAGATGTCTTAGCAACCAGCATGGAGACTGAGCAAGTGCTGCAAATTTCCTAAATGGCAATTTGAGATTATAGTGCTGCTTTCAAAACCTTGTGCTCACACAGGTGCTCTTATGAGAAAAAAAGCAAGAAGTCAGAGATCGAAAAGATGAAAGATGTTTGTCAGATGTCACTCTGAATCATACACAGCTACAAAACTTATGAAAAGTTCAAATAAAATGTGAATAACTGGCTAATTTTTTAACCAGAAATCAGGAAAGTGATGATTTCTTTACCTTTTAAGAAGATGATTTGAGGGTATGAGTCCAGCACAGGCACTGAGATCTGAAACTTTCCTAGCCTGCCACCAGAGAGCATCATTCTGGTCCACAATCTGGAGTATTTCACCCCTCTTAAAAGGCAACCCTGCATCAGCACATGGTATGGCAGGATCTTGCAAGGGCCAGTAATCTGCCATTGCTCTCACATAAAGCTGGTAAAGCAAATACACAAGAGTGAGCAGAAGCCAAGTTTAGAACGGATACAACATGAGCTTTACAATCACAGGGCCAGATATTGCTGCAACTTCAGTCTAATGATGAAGTCAAGTTTTAAAAACCAGATCAAGCCTTAAACCCTCACTGTTCATTAAATGAGGAAAACCCCCTATTTGCCTCATGCATTATAAGAAGAATTGACCTTCAACCTGTAGATCACTCTGGAAGCTTCCTCATTACACAGCTACATTTCTACTTACTGTCTTTACTGCTCCAGCAACAATATATTGATGTCAGCTGAGAGGCAGCCATAAAGGCAAGGTAACACTTTAGAGATTGCAATAAACTTCCAGGCAACACCATGTCTTTGTATCACACAGTTAGGCGCTACTGCTACCAGTCTGGAAAAAGAATGTTGCTTACTGTTGTTTGGTTGCTGACAGGCCGATCAGAAACTGGAATTAATTTGAACATAATTGTCCCCTGAGACAGGGCCTAAATTATTAGAAAAGAATTAAATTATGGTTGATATTCACAAGTAATCAAACATAGACAAGACAAGCTCTACACAGCATGGCTTTGAGGATACTGCAATGTTTGTGTTACAGATAGAAATCAGGTAGACAGAGTTAACGTGACAATACCGTATTTTTTCAAAACAGAAACTCAAGAATGAAACATCAAAGTTTTGCTAAATATTTTTTAATTTAATATAACCTGTGTTTCATTGTAAGTATATGTAATTTCTGCATTGATTCATACCAAACTTTGCTAATGAAATCTTATTTAAATTAGTGGCAGGATCTGGTTAGATGGGTGATAAAGGGGAGGAACATAATTTAGTAATTAAGCATTGCAATAGAGTTTGTATTTCTTATATCTAGAAATGGTACAACCAGGGCAATAGCACATAGACTTGGTATGATTACACACAGAAATACCTCACTGGCTGGCACTTAAAACTTTGCAGTCAAGAACCCTTAAAAATTGTAGGCAAAATGACAAAACAGGGATGTCTCAACATATTTCTTCATGAGAATTTTGACAAAAGTAATTACACTGCCCCTTTTCTTGCAAGGTGAGGTGTGTAGCTTACATGGTCATTCACTCTGCTTTAGTGCATTTTCTAACATGAACTCTTACTGGAATAGCAGCTTTCCACTACTTTCTTGTGGCATATTAACTGAGTGGCACTTCTAGGAAAAACAAGGAATCAGTGAAGTCTGAATAAATTAGTATTTTTCTGAGAAGCTGCAGATGGAAAGGTCACAATTAAGTTAACTTCTGTCCAGAACAGAAGTTAGATTTAATTCTGGTTTCATATATTCTGATTTCATGAGCAGTTGTGAACTGCATTCACAGAAAGGAAACAACCTGAATTTTCTGTTAAAAATTTCAGGCTTTCTCATGAACAAGAGTATGTAAAAGAGCGAGCATAAAAATAATCTTAAGGTACAAAGTAGAAAACATGTTTTAGAAATATTAAATACCAGAATATTAATGACTTGCTCAGGCTCAAGTCCCTCAACAGGAACTCCATTTACTTCCACCAGTTTGTCTCCAGCATACAGCAACCCTATCATGAAAACAAATATGAAAACAGCAGTAGGAGTTTTATCACAGCATGATTCAGCTTGGATAGGGAAGGCACCACATATGGAGGAAGGCATTTTGGGTTCAGGCTTTATTGCCCCTGGATGGGACTGCAGTCTGCTGTGGGTCGCAAGGAGCTTGCATGCTTCAGCTTTCTTAATCCTTCCCACTCCCCCATATGACATCTTTATAATCCACTGATGATTAGCCTTAAAGTTAGCATAAACATTTTAATGTTGCTCCATTTCCCAAAGTAACTTATCCTATATTAATAGATCATGAGACTTGGAATCAGACCCCTAAAAATTCCAGGTGCAGTGGGTGGTTCTGGGACTCCTCTCTGCCCTCTAGTGTAAAGTCTTAACAATATTGTTTTCTTTTCCATGTTCCTTTAACTCAATTAAAATATTAGTCAAACTGGAAACTTAACTAGCTATTTTCTGTAAGCTGGGTTTTCTTCTCTATACAAAGGCCAGGAAATACTAAAAGAAACTATTTTATAATGATTACAGTTGAAGCTTACTTCTGATGTTTTGCATTGTAATTACATTATATTTCCTAAGGGACATGGAACACATTCAGTTCTAGGATGACAAATTAGTAACATGTCCAAGAAAATTCCTTGCAAGGCTGCTTAGCTACTAGTGGTAAGCGAAGTGTTTAGTAGAGTATTATTACGTATTCCTTAAAGCCCATTATCTTGTAGAATCACTAGCTACTGATGTTTGCCATTTCTCCATTAGGGAATGTGCTGCATTTCATATACACTGCAATTTGGAATATCCAGGTATTGGTGCCAAGAACACATAACGAAAACTGTATTTCTACCTCAACTCAAATTGATCTGAAAATTTATGAAGACAGAATCAAAGTCACTGCAATGCATCACTGCTTACAGTGCTGTCCCATGTGCACATCATCTTGGTCTATAATGGAACATTAATTGTAGAAGCTAAGGTATTATCTTACTTCAAATATCTTATTTCAAGCTCACTTTTATGTATCAATTTGCTTCAAATTCCACATACCACTTCTGTCTGCCAGCCCACCATGGATCACACGGGCAACCGTTATGTCACCTGTTATCTCATGGCGTTTAATGGTGGCTCCCTGGCAGGTAAGAACAAAGAAAAACACATTGATCACCAAAGGATCCCAGTAAGTTTCCTTCTATATCACAAGTCTGATCTTCACACTGACACAAAGGCATTGAGGGATACAGCCTTTTTACCCCAACATGGATATAGCAATAACCACAGAATCATGGAATACGATGAGCTGGAAAGGACCACAAGGATCACGGAGTTCAACTGCTGGCCCTGCACAGCACCATCCCCAGGAGTCCCACCCCGTGCCTGAGAGCATTGTCCAAACTCTTCCTGAACTCTGCCAGGCTTGGTGCTGTAACCCCTTCCCTGGGGAGCCTGCTCCAGGGCCCAGCCACCCTCTGGGTGAAGAACCTTTCCTTCATATCCAACCTAAACCTCCCTGACACAACTTCAGGCCATTTCCTCAGGTCCTGTCACTGGTCACCAGAGAGAAGAGATCAGTGCTGCCTGCCCCTCCTCTTCCCCTCACAGGGAAGTTGTGACTGCAGTGAGGTGTCCCCTCAGTCTCCTCCAGACTGAAGTGACCTCGGCCACTCCTCACACAGCTTCTCCTCAAGGCCCTTCACCATCTTCATGGCCCTCCTTTGGACACTCTCTAATAGTTTAATGTCTTTCCTACATCATGGCACCCAAAACTGCCCCCAGACTCGAGGTGAGGCTGCTCCAGAGCAGAGCAGAGGGGACAATCCCCTCCCTTGCCCAGCTGGCCATGCTGTGCCTGATACACCCCAGGACACGCTTGGCCCTCTTGGCTGCCGAGGCACTGCTCATGTCCAACTTGCCATTGACCTGGACCCCCAGAGCCTTTTCCACAGCACTGCTTTCCAGCACCTCATTCCCCAGTCTGTCCATACATCCAAGGTTGCCCCATCCCAGGTGCAGATTCTGGGACTTTCCTTTGTGGAACTTCACATGGTTGGTGGTTGCCCAGCCCTCTCCTTTGTCGAGGTCTCTCTGTGGGGCCTCCCTGCCCTCAAGGGAGTCAACAGCTACTCCTGGTTTTTTATCATCTATGAACTTGCTCAATACCCTTTCCAGTCCTGTGTCTAGGTCATTCATGAAGATGTTGAAGAGCACAGGACCAAGGATGAAGCCCTGCAGAACCCCACTTGTGACAAGTCCCCAGTCGGATATAACACCTGTCATTACAGCCCTTTTCACCCAACCCATGAGCCACTTGCTCACCCATCCCATAATGTGCTTATCCAGCTGGACATTTTGTCCAGAAGGATACTCTGAGAGACAGTATGAAAAGCTTTACTGAATTCTGAAAGAATTACATCAATTGGCTTCCTCTGATCAGCTAAGCTGGGTTACCTTGTCATATAAGGAAATCGGGTTTGATAAACAGGACTTTCCCCTCATGAAGCCATGCTGGCTGTGACCAGTGATGGCATTGTCCCTCAGGTGTTTTTCAGTACCTCCCAGAATAATCTCCATAACTTTACCAGGCACTGAAGTGAACCTGACAGGCTGTAGTTTCCAGGGCTGTAATGTATTAGTACTAAGTCCTTCAACGTCTTCAACTTCCATCACACTAAAATAACTTCATTGATGGACAGTCAGAAATCTTTTTTATCTCCAATATTACAGCTATCTTTTCCTAAAACAGATTAGCTAAGCTGTAAAATGTTTGCTGCTTGTGAGTACAAATGATTTCTAAAGAACTTTCAAAGTCTCTCCTCCCTTCCTTTCTGTTTTGGCCATGGGTATAACTCTCAATCCAGTTTGATTTTATCTCATATAATGAAAATACATCTGCCAAATGTTCAAACCCTGAGCAGACAAGGCACCAAACAACCTACTCTAGTTGCACCCACACTGTGCAGGGCTTGATGGTCTCCTCAGGCCCTTTCCAACCTCAACAATTCTTGTGATTTTGTAAAATCTGGACAAGAATGCACACAATCCCCATAACACCCCTGGGAAGAAAACTATATGCATCCGATGCATTATTAATTCTAAGTTAAAATAATTTGACAGACACAAGGAAGGTCCCTCACCAGAGGCTGGTTGTTTTTCACTAAGCAGACAATCCTCATAGCTTCTTCATTTTCAGGTATGTTGTCTGGCAGTGGTGGAAGAGTTGGTTCAAAATCTTTCTGGGCCACAGTATCGTGAGCAGATAGCAAGGCCTGTGACAAATAAAACCAAGCAGACCAACCAACCCATAAGAAAAGATCATACAATAGCAGAGCTTTAAACAGCAACTGGTCAGAAAACAGAAATCACTGAATATGTTCCTTTGTGAAAACAGATGCCTTGCACATATTGATGTTTTCTTCTTTCCAACAGGAAAATCAAGCCATGAAAGTTTTAAGAACAGTTCCTCTGTTTCTTGTGGAAAACTTACAAAAGATAAAATATTTCTATTTGGAGCTCTTGGGTTAAGAATGTAGGTTTTGCAATTTCAAGGAAAATTTGATTTATATATCTGCATTAACTGTTTTAAATTATAAAACTTTGTAAGAAACATCTTTCAAACACAGCCGTAAGAAAAATGCAGCCCACTGCAGGTACTTCAGATACAGTCCACATTTGATCTCATGATCAGATTAGCTCATCGTTAGTTAACTATGCCTCTTTTGGTTCCTTTACCAATTCTTGTGAACAGCTGCCCATCCATTTCCATTCCTACCGCAGACAGCTCCATGAGCAAATGTTTTCTTTCCTTATGCAGAACTTACCTTAAAGTGCGGAGAACGCAGTAGCCGTCTTAGCTCTTTGATCTCTCCCGACTGGGGGGCTTCACGCAGTAACTCTATCACCTGATAAATGTAAGAAAGAAAGCAGAGGTGGATTCTAGAGGACAATCTGTTCAGAAAGCTCTACACTGAATGTAAAGGAATATGGTATGGAGACAGTGTAAAGCCCCCGCCACGTTATATGAGTCAGAGGATGTCCGTGTGGTGTGCTCTAGAACTGGACAATATGACCACAGCTGCACAACACTCAGCCAGGCTTAATTTAGTTCAGGCACAGTGCCATGTGCTCTAAATTAGTTTTTGCTCCCATCTCTCAACCAATTTGATCACTAGTCTCGGTTTCTCTACTTTGTCATTAACTCTCCCACTAACTAAAAGATTACGAATTCAGCTATTATAATTAGAAAAATCTAAAAAGCTTTTCAATATCCTCACTTCAGTCTGCTTGATTGTAGCCATAACACTGCACCACAGAGTTACATGGGAAGAAAAATACACGGTCAGAGATTAAACAATTAATGTTCGTGTTCATTACACTGGCCAGGATTTGCGTAGTCCAGCAACCACAGCTGTGCCCATTTCTCATGCCCCCCCTCTCACCATGGTAAGGGCTGTTGAGTAGTTTTACAAATGTGCAAGGAAAGTTTCAATTTTATATACTGTACTTAGACATGAGACACACAATAAATACCAGAACGCTTAACTGCAGCAGAGTCCATTTGGTAGGAGTAGGTAAAGCAATAAACCATGCATACAGTCTCACCTCACGGCTCAACGCACGTGCCTGCAGCGTGACAGGAGCTGGTCCTTTTCCAAGATAGTGTTGGAGGCATTCATAAATCTGTTGCATGCCATGACAGATAAAACAAGGCAATGATGACATTGACCAGTTCACATGATCATATAGATACCTACATGATGGCAATGGACAACACTATTTCTGGAAACTTAGTCCAACTAGAGCCCCAGAGTCCGCAATCTAAATTCTTAATATCTAGTGCATCTAGAATTGAGTCTTGAACTCAATGCCTTTCCATATTATCAGGTAGCTAGCCAGTTGGTACGGCAGTTTTGAATTTTCCTAGAAGAAAAGCTGTCTACATTGGTCAATAGCTTGATAGTCAATTCTCTGATTTGTAGCCTGTTTCCTTCCTCTAGTTGAAGGCCTAATTGCTTCATTTAAAATGCCCTTATGGGCATTCCTATCCAGTAAAAGCTCTTCTTTAAAAATCAAAGATTTTAAAAATCCTTCTTAAAGAGGAGCAGAATTTGTACAGTATTTGTCTCAGAGAAAATTCTTCTCAAGATAGAAACACCAGTCAAAACTCTGTTCTCTAACAAGACAAGATCTTCAATTACACATCAGATGAATGGGCTGCAAAATAAAACAATACAGTGTCACTGGCCAAGAAGTGGAATGCATGGCCATACAGAAATTTAAGAACAGGAAAGAGAACTGAACAATTATGCATCCAGTCTCTGTCCCCTGCCCTTAATACAGGCAGGTAAAGTAGAAGAGTCTAGATGCCTAGGACAATATGGAAGAGAATACTTTATTTTCCTTTAAAGCATTAAGTAGTTTTGTTGACTGTGACTGCTGATGTTAGAACCAACATCAGGACCATCAGCGCTTAGTGTAAATAAGCATTTATTGTCTTCATATGGCAAAATCAACCTCTGTTCCCTGGAGGCTGTTCAGTAGGTGACCTTTGCTGTCCCAGCTGTGTGGTACCTTACCTTTAGCAGTGCTTGCAGCCAGCGAGATCTGAGCAGGTCATAGAGCATGCCAACGCCGTTGACATCTCTCTTACAGAGCAAACTGAGCTCTTGCAGCGCTAGAGTCAGAACATGAGATACACCTGAGCCCAAGAAACAGAAAAGCGCAAGACGCTTCAGTACAAAGAGAGCACTGACCAAAGCCAAACAGTGACCCAGACCTTTGAAATGCACCTTTCCTCAATTGGTACTTCTAAGAAATGCACAGACATTTCCTATCTGCTTTGCTTTTTTTTCCTGCAATCAACTCTGTTGCACAAGAGCTGTTTTACCATGTTATTAGCCAGCAAGGTTAGGTCAATACTAGCAATTTGCAACTGACCTGCAAGAAAACCATACAGGCAATCTCACACATAACAGTCTGGGTTCAAGCTCATACTTCCGACTGAGAAAAGGTGAAACGATAAAAAACTCCTTGGCTTTAGAAGCCAGAAACAAATGCCAGGTATTCTCCTCTGATCCTCTCTTAAGTTAACTGAACATCACGAATTATTCCAATTTTTAAGTGGTAATACTGCAGACACATTCATCTTTCTCATCACTCAATGGAAGAAGAGTCACAGAGATCAAGGAATAAAACTTTTTTCAAAGAGAAAGAAAACTGAAAAAGAGATACAAAAATTACCATTATCTTTACTGCTGACTGTTGGCACCTCCATCTTCTCCTTTATTCAAGGAGATTCCACCCACTTTGAATACTGCATTCACATCACGTTGGTTTCACAAAGATAGATGTTGAACTAGGGAAAAGAGCACCCTCATATCAGAACACTGTCAGGTATTTGATAAGAAAGCAGAGTTTAAAACAAAGGAAGGGCTAGGCAATAATTTGTATTTAACATGCATAATGGTGTCAAAAATATTAAATATATGAGTCCCACCTGTAAATTCAGCTACCCAGTAGCATCCAAGATGCAGACAGACAAACTTCAACTACAATATGACATTTTAATCTCTTTATGGAACTGCCATTTGCTTGCTTCATTAGGTCATCTAAAACAGAAAGCTGTTTGGTCCATCTTCTGGCTCTCCAGCTTCTTAAGTGTACTACCACGGGAAGTCGTCATTTTTTCTAAAGACTTAAATCTTGGTTTATATCCATATAGCTTGAAAAATAATCATAGTCAAGCACACATTACATTCAATTCCTCTTAATACTGACACAATATTAAAACTGAAAGACTGGAGTTTCTCCTGAATTTTCATTGAGCAAAGACATGATTTTGAAAAAAGGGATCCCTGACTCTGTCACTAATAGAGTTCAAAGTCTTTGAAGGATTTGTTCCACAGAGATATCATTATTTTTCTCTATTTCCTCACAGTGAATGAAAACACAAAAACCCCAAGCCCAAATAAAAACCCCACTCCTTACCTTGCTGGTATCATCATCTCTCTCAGGCAATTTGTACTGTCACTCTTAGAGATGGAATCAAAGAAGTTATTTGCTAATCTAAAATGTGTTGTTGATTAATTATAAAAAGCAGCATATACTACCTTATTTTTTTTCTTTAGATTTTAAAATCAGGGGTTTTAAGCAATGCAGGAAGACACCACTCACTAACTAATACCTATCCATGTTACATGACATTTCCACATATAAAATATGCACCTTCCAAAACTTTCTTTCAAATTCCTTCCCTCCCTTAAAATTATGTGACAACCTATCACTAACCTATAATGCTCTCTTAAACTAAAACTGGAAGAATTTCTTCAATCTGCTGTTCATGGCAAACAATGCAGTACAGGATTGCTTCCGAGAATTCTCTGAACCCTTCTTCTCAACGTAGTATGGAAACTCCCCAGGGAACACCACACACTGCATTTATACCCTAAAGCATCAAAAATCTATGTATAAAAGCTCTTAAGTAGTTCAAAATCTTCATTACGTCCTAGCTGATTCAACTTCAATTCATGCTTGACACAAGTATAAAGATATTTTCATAATTAACAATATTGTTGATTACTCTTAAATAATTAAATATTTCAATTGGCCACTCAAGAGATGATTTAAACTACAAGTAAAATAAAACGTCTGAGCACCTCAGCCAATAGTGAACCCCAGTGTGGCACAGTGAATGCATTACCAAATTCTGTTAAATACCCAGTAGTTTATCCCTGGGATTAATAAAGTAAAAAGGCAGCCATTTTCCTCTAGATTACTCTGTAGACAGAAAACAGCAAAGGTACAAGCAGGAAAAGTATTATCTTGATCTGCTTACAAAAGCAGAAGGCATTACTGTCACTTTTACTGCACTTAATACTTATTTTTAGAACACGCTTCCTCTCTCTCCTGTTAAATCATCAAACTGCTTTCAAAAGGCAGTGGAAATTGAGAGAGAAAACCATCAAATTATGAGATTATGACTCAAACATTTCATTACTCAGTCTTGTCAATTCAAGTTACTTCTACAGGATACTCAATGGTACATCCTTACTGAAATTCTAATCTGAAGACCGCTTTTAAAATTATGATTTCTTCTTTCAAAGATTGACAGAAATATAGTTTGATCCTCCCCCAGTACAACTGGGGTTTGAGCTGCAATTATTTAATATTTTTCAATTGTCTCAGTTCTTTTCCTTTAAGAATTTGCCTTCTTTGTTTTTAAGCTTAGTTGATCTGCCTAATGATGGATTTAACAAAGCAGGACATATACAGCTATCTAGTCATGAAAACATGCTTCTTAATCGAGACAAAGCACTTGGAAATAAAGAATAACATTTCTGGAGATGCTAAAATATTACAGATTCTGCTAAAACGAACAATATTGTTGCCCCTTTAAAATATTCAAGGGATTATTTTTTCCCCATAGAGCATTGCAGCTTCTGGTATCAGTACAGCTTCCATAGAGAATAGATGTGGGAGCAACTTGAGCGTGTTTAGAAATGTTGGACACAGTTTACCTTGAAGGTTAACCTCAGATTTCCCCCAAAATCTGGAAAAGTTACTGAAGGGTAATTGTTTGCTGTGTTAGGTAAAACCCTCAGCTACAGCTGTCAGAGTTCTAGGAATAAACATGCAGTAACCTTTCTGTCCATTGCTGTCATCTTAAACCACAGAGTTTATGCTCACACTAACAGAAGCGACATTTAAACATCAAAATCTGTCAAGTTCTGAACACAGCTCACCTCAGTCATAAATTAATAGCCGTTTCATATTTACACACAACAAAAGGAAAACAGCTTCCCACTGTGAAGCCTGGTTTCAGAGGCTGTCAGTAGCAACAGATGGTGAGAAAGTCACTAGCAGAAGAGAGGAAGAGTTGCTTCTTTAGAAAGAGACCAACTGGATTGCTTGCTTAAGGGCAAAGGTCAGAGTTTAAATAAATGCAGTGAGTACTGTGCCTTTATTTCCTAAGACTTATATCTACATAGACTCTAAGGCCAGAGCTCAGGGTCTCCTCATCCAGGGATCTAAATAAATTAGATGGAAATTCTTGCTAAAAGGCTTACCTGACTAATCTCTCAGGCAGTAGAAGGGCCTTCCCATTCACGTGTATTGCAAGCAATTACAGACGCTCATTAATAGAAGCCATTTCTCTTTGCCTGTTGTTACAGACAGAACTGGATATCCACACAGAGCGCGCCAGAATTTGAGCCAAAATGAGTCAGTCACCTCAAGTCTTCAAACATCAGCTATCCCAAATCTGGGCTACTCCTTCAGCAGCAGAGTATAAAATTCCTTGTCCATAATTGTCAGACAGATCAGAAGGTCTTATTGATACAAGGCTAGAGCTGTAAGGGAACCTAAGCCCTGTTTTAATAAAATTTCAGGATTGTCTTAAGTGGACAATTTTGCATCTTGTCAAGCCTCTAAAGTAGACAACACTAGAGAACCCAACATCCAGAACATCACTCCCCTGCTCTTACACACTGCTTTGGTTAATATGTTAGACTTGAGCACTTTTTACAAGGAAAACTACTCCTGTCTTTAAACTTGCCAAAATTAATGATTTGGCATACTGAAGACTGCAAATTAGCTTGAGGGCAGGAAACAGTCTGAGAAAGAGTGGCTTATTTCCAGCAAAATCTAAGTCAGCAAACTGAGTAGGCAAAAAATGGTAGGGAGAGATATTCAGCAACTCAAACCACAGGCCCTGTTCAGGACTTTTGTTCTGCATTAAATAAACTTATTTAGATCAGTGTCATCACTGAAGTCTGACAGCTTCTTTTCTAGTCAGTGCAAAGAACCATCTTGGTTTTTGTATACTTTTTGAGACTTTAAAGAGTTTTAGCTAAAAGAGCAACCCTAAATTTTAGTGGAATAAATTGACACATTTTAAGCCTTTGAAACCATTTATTCTTATTTCATCCCAAGCATCACTTGATGCAAGTCAGAGGCAGTAGGGTTAAAAAAAAAAAAAAAAAAAAGACTGAAAAAGTGTTATGTTCAAACCAGGCATTGAGATTTCAGAGAATCACACCTGCATCTGTGAGGTAATTTATGCTGTTACTGTCTGTACTCAGATCTATTCAGTGTGGTTCATTCTGCCTCCCTCTAAAGAGCTGCAGTGGTGGGGAGAGTATCTTGTTTACATGGGTAAGAACTGCCAAAACATCGCTCCCCAAAAGAGCAGCATCCAGAGAACACCTGGATGCAGCACACTGCAGTCATGAGGGGCAGCCAGCTTTACTTCCAGATGTTTACTGCCAACAGCTTGGGCTTACAGAAAAGAAACCAAGCAACCAAAAGCCCCCTATAAAAACAATCAACTACTGTATTGATACTAAATCAACTTAGAAGTTTGTGGCTAGGTTGTGCAAAGAAAGTATTTGTTTTACAGTCCTGTATCAGTCACATATTCTTCTACATTACCTCGCAGCATACCAGAACAGGTAGTTTCCTAACCTACTTCTAAAAACAACTACAGTTTTGTGAAGATTAGGACTGAGGAAAAAATTCCCTTCCAAGCTCCTACTCTCCCTTCATATACCCCCCTAATATTTAACTAACAGGAATGAAACAGGTATCAGAAGTTTAAACAGCTTTACTATAGCTATGAGAGGAAACTAATTTCACACTTATGTGGGGGAAATGCATCCATGCAGTACAACGGTTTCAGTACAGTGCAAATTTTCTTACCTGCAAACCCCATGGAGTACGCCATGTTCAGCTCATGCAGAATTTCCAGAGGGAAAGAGTTTGTTGGATGTTAGTACAGCAAGTAACCTCACTGCCCCAGCTAATCTATGGACATCCTCTCCTTTCTAATCCGCACAAACCTAACCTTAGAACTACTCATTACCAGGGAGAAGAGAACAAATCCCCTTAACCCTTTTCTTGCATAAAAAAACCTACTTTAGATTGTCTCTGACTTAAATAGTTTCTTATTCTCATCAACTTTCCCAACCCCAATAGAGTGCTATCACTTGGGGTAGTCTGCAGCTACCTTGTGATTGCAGTGAGAATCTGTAACACGAGAGCATTGATCTTCTGTGGCTGGTTATAGGATTTCTGCTGCAGTACAGGAAATATCCGGCTTTCCATTTAAGAAAAAAAAAAAGAGAGAAAAAAGTAATTACCCTGAAGCAGTCCAGCTGGAAAGGTCCTGCAGGTTAACTCATTTCTTTGTTAGTTACAGCAATACACAAATCAAAGCTGGTCTGTACTGATTTCCTAACGCATCACAGCCCGGATCGGCTGTAAAGTGGAATCTGTGTCAGAAGCACATTTAATCCTGGGATTCTCTTCAGCTAATAACTGAGCTATATATCAGAAGGACCAAAAATAATCCTGCCCAGACTGTCTGCTTTCCTTAATCAGCCAAGCTAAATTCATACGTGATACCACTAGTTTTTCTAAGAGAATGAGTGTATATATACATACCTCTCTCTGTATTTATTTATGTAAAGGCAGATGTATCCTTCAGGTTTTGTCCTTTGCAAACCAGTTGGGTTTCTCAGCTTAGCACCAGTCACAGTAAATGAAGTTACACCATTAAAGTTGCTACATATTTGTAGCTACACCTTGCTCTTGGAAGGCAGGAATATTACAGAAGAATTTCCCATCTCTAGTTACATTTTTGGTTTAAGACACAGAATCCATGTAGGACTTAGGTCATATGAAACAAAGCATAACATTAAAATCCTTTCTTCTGAAATATCCAAACAGGACAAATGCTAATTCAAAGCAGTTACAGGGGAAAAAACCTATCCCAAATCTATTTTTCATGGTTACATTCCCACAAAAGGCAAAATAATTCCTGAATTCAGATCTTCTGCAGATGAAAATTATTGCCATTGATTTACTCAGCTGTTCAGCATAGCCCCTTTTCAAAGGGCAGTTCTGGTTCCTACAGGCTTCAGTTAATTTTTTTTTTTTTACATGGAGGTCCAAAAGGTCACTGCATGGAAAGGCTGCATCCAGTGCAAGGTGAAGTATTTGAATTCCGCCTTATCCTTCATTATGCTCTTCATCCCTAGTCGTGCGTCTTCCTCCCTTCTCAAGTATATTTTTATAGCTTCCCTTTTATTCATATTATTGCTTATCTCTCCTTGAATTATTCAGTATAATTTAAAAAAAATATAAAGCCAACACTAAATTGTTTGTAAACATGAACTCCACGCTATATTCTCTTATCACTGTAGTCTGTTGCAAGTTTAACAGTAGTTTTAAATGTCATTGTTCCAGAATTACTCTTTCCCCTTCTCTGATAAAACTAGAAATAATTTTGAAAAGACCAATCACTTTTACATTATTATGAAAATTGCTACATTATAGCTGTTGTTCAACACAACAGTATTTTGGCATATGGGTTCTTTCCATTTAGATGCCAATATAAAAGCCATGACCACTACTTCAAAATATGATAAGCATCCCCTGTGGCAGTCTAACGTAACTTAAGCCATTTATACCATTCTGTAATATACATTTCCCCTCCCTTTCTTCTTTTTTTGAGTCAGTCCTGGCACCTACAATACTCAAGTTACCCACCAGTGTTATTGGTATAAATGAAGTTAGCCATAAACCACAGAACTCAGACACACTCACAGATTCCCCAGGGAAATGACTCCTTTTCTGCAGCTTCCGAGGTGAACTGCTCCAGCAGGCATCATCAGGATCGCGCTAAGGGACTGCAGGGAGCTTTCCCAAAGTGGGAACACCTTGTAATTAGTGCCAAGAGAGACAGCCCAGTGTGTCCTGGTGCGAGCGGGAAGCATGGAAGCACTGAAGCTCTGCCTCAGAGGCAGCTCTGGCACTGCAGAACCAGGAGCAGGGGCAGCAGTTCCGAGCCCGCTGGAGCAGCCACCCCAAGGCAGCCTGCAGGGTGAACTACCCGGGAGCTTCCCTGCAGCGGGAACAGCTTGGCACTGGCGCCAGGAGTTCGCCTCTGGGGCAGCGGCTCTGCACGCTGAGCCCTGCTTCCCGGGCAAGGGCCCGACATCGCTGCTGCTGGGGAGGGGAGTGAGAGAGGAGCCTGGTGGGCACCCGCTGTTAACCGAGGTCAACCCAGCACATCTGTTCCAGAGCATCCTTCACCCTTCTCCCCTCCTAGCACAAGGGCTGACACACAGTGTTTGTCCTCAGGGTAAGCAAACTGAACACGGCACGGCATTTCATTCAGTGCCAAAATCTGAAGTGGTCAGTGTCTTTTATTTATTTCATAAACAGAAAGAACGGTAACTGCCTGTATATTTACAATTCTAGTAACCAGGGAAGTCCATAACAGTGTGATTATTTCCACGACAGCACATGAATACTGCATTCAGCAATGCTGTTCAACACAAATGCCTCAAAACCGTTACAGCCGAACACACTATAGGTACCCATTATAAATACTAACATATTTCTATTTTTTTAAATAAACAAACATACAGCTTAATTCAGGAATACCAAATAGTTCTGTGGTGCAATTCATTCCCTTTAAACACTTCTGCTGACAAACCAGGAATAATTAAAACAAACCCACTGCTTCAGAAGCCATGCGGTCCAGACTCTCGCATGTGTTCTGTGTAGATGCCGTGCCTTTGTGCAGCATGGTTAATTTAAAAGGAGTAAATAATCTTTCTCTTAGAATAGGAAAGTATTTCTTCTTGGTAGGTACTTGACAAACCAAGTCTTTAACTTCATTACCACTTCACAGAAAGCTTCTGGCTCCAGTTTTTGAGTCTTAGAACTGAGAGTTCAGAAAAACCAACTGAGTATTTTCATCTGTAGCAGCAGAACTATA
Source organism: Hirundo rustica (assembly GCF_015227805.2). Classification (NCBI taxonomy): domain Eukaryota; kingdom Metazoa; phylum Chordata; class Aves; order Passeriformes; family Hirundinidae; genus Hirundo; species Hirundo rustica. The sequence goes on along the minus strand of NC_053456.1, from coordinate 26,788,664 downwards.
ACCAAGTATTTTCTAAGGTCCATTTCAGGGAAGAAGTGGTTATTAGTGAAGTTCCACTGAGCAGATTATCCCACAGAGGCAGGCTGTAAATGATGGTCTAGGTAAGCTTTTCGTGTTGAATCTGGTAGTAACATGCCTGAGTTAAAACAAAGTTCAGATTAGCACAAGTGCCAGTTCACAGCAAAGCATCACATACAAAAAGGTTGATTTTTTGCTATGCAAGAAAACAGAGGACAAGGCTCTCTACAAGCAGTGATGCTTCAGTGGCACTCAACACATGAGAAACTTTTGATGTGTAAGCTAGCAAAATGAGCAACAGGAGACTAAGTTACAAATTCCCAAATTATGCTATCTTGCTTGATTAGGAGGTAATCAATACTTTCACAGCTCCCAGCTATGCCAAGATGAAAGTATATTTTTGGTTATAAGTCTCTTTGCCCTTTGACAGAAGGACTCAAAGAAAGGAAAATTTTTTTTTACAGAACAAGGATGCAAGGATGAAGCATTTCAAAAGCACTTAAACTGAAAAGCAAAGGTTTCCATCGCGCTGACCTCCTGTTGAGAGTTATTCACTTCTACATGCTGGTTCAAATATGCACTGCGTCAGGTCAGCCAGGATCAGAAACTTAATATAAATATTATTAAACTAACAGGTCTTTAAAAAAAATCCTCTGGACCAAACTATTTTGAGTTTTCACAGACAGAAAATAGTCATGATAACCCAACACTTCGGTTTAAGATTTTTACCTAAGTTTCAGATTGACAGCCTTCCTCCAAAACAACACCACTAAAAGGCTCCACACAGCTGAACTGTCCCAAGATCCAAATGATAAACAGTTTTGAGGTACCAAACAACATATTTCCATTATGAATGCCTTAGTGTACAACAGGATATTCTTCCAAACACACTCTCTTCCTTTTCCCATTCTTAAAAAGATAAGAATACTTAATAAAATGTGTAAAGTATTTTTTTTTACCATAAAACCATGTTCTTGGAAAGTTTTGATTTAATGTTAAGCTTTAAAGAAATGGCTAATCTCCAAAGAAGCACTTAATTTCAATTTTTATAGGGAGAGTAAGGTTTGTTAAATTGCAGGGGAATGACAAGCTCCAGGTGAGCAGAGAACAGTTCAACAGCAACCAGTATTACCTTTGAGTAATCCACATTTGCACATTGCACCATTTTTTTTAGCGGCACCTGAAATTAGGGGATTATCCAAAGCTCTACATTAAATTTCCTTGCCTATCCTAGTAAAAAAATTCAATTAAGAAAGTCAAAGAAGTTATAGCCTAATGTTTGTATAATTGTCCTAAGCTGATCTTCACTGCTAAAAGATGATTATTTCCAAAGAAAACCTTTAATAACTCTGAATAACTTTCATACCTTCAAGGTAGTGAACATGATGCCTTGCTCCCCATGCTGGAGATAGGGATCCATCAGGTCTTCGATTAAGTGCACCTCAGATCCCAAATTCCTTATCCTGCCACATGTGAGAGTGGGAAAGTGAACATGGGAACAAAAATTGCTAGTATAATGTTCCTTAATTCTGAATTCAGGGCCTTTTCACAATAACCTGTTCAAGGCTTTTCCAGGCCAAAGCAAACAGTCACATTGGAAAATTTATAGTTACAAAACGTCAGCAATTAATCCTATAACAAGCAGCAGGAGTGCTTAACACAGAAGTACTTGCACTGCCTATGCTCAGCTTATGACTGATGCCACCCTTAGTGCCTACCTGGCTCGTAGCACCACATAGAGAAAAACGGGAAATAAGTCATCCATGGACCACAGGAAATCTTCCTGAAGGGTCTCAAGTACACTCTGGGAGATCTCTTCAAAAGTCTGCTGGATCACCTTCAACTTGTCAGCTGGGGTAAATGTGGTACTATTTGGAGAGCAAAAGCAAACCAGGATAAGAGTGAGCAGTGAGAGATCTGTATCTGCATTGGGAAGGGTTCGCTGGCCCCCCCGGCCCGTGGAGTCAGACACTGACACTGCCGCAGCCAGGGCTGCCAAGGCTGCACAGGTTACAGTCACCACACCAAGGCACACTACTGCAAGTGAGACTCTTCACACTTCTATGCTGTTTTAATACGGTGGAAAAAGGGGGAAAAATCCTTTCTAAAACATTTTTAATTTCTTAAATTCTTGCATAACAGACACAGAAAAGCCTCCCATGCTCAGGTCACTTTACCACAGCTGTACCAAATACATGTGTATTTGATAGATATCCTTATGCCTTTGATTCTAAATAATGCTCCACAGACAGCTCTCAGTCATGTTTATGAGGAAACACTTCCAGGAGAAATTGCATTTTTACTCAGAACTGGAAAACGTCTTAGTGACTTCTCTTACAAAGGTGAAAAAAAAAGGTTGACACGTAAAGGATCCCCGCCAAGTAAACCAGATACTACTATAGCAGGAACAGTAACAGACAGACAAATGGCAGAGAATTACCTGATTTGCTGTAAACATTCCACGGCAGAGGCAAAGCAGGCATCTTTTGTGTTTGATGATACCTGTGTAATCATGGTATGATTTATCAGGCAGGTTCAGCACCCCCACAGTTCAGTGTTGAGCCTCTTCCAACAAGATAACGATTAAGAATGTAAACTACACTGTTTTTCTAATCAGAAAGCATATAATGATATAACCCTCTTAATTAAGCAGCTTGAAGATCTCCTTGCTAGCCTTTTATTCCCCCACTTTCATAACTGGAGACCAGGCAAAGGTCTCGAATTCATTACCAAGTCAGTCAGCGAGTGACAAAGCTGGACTGATGGGCACTCTAAGAATCACAGAATGGCTGGGATTGGAAGGGACCTCTGGAGATTACCAGTGCCCCTGCTAAGTCACTACCACAGCATTTAAATAGCAGGCAAACTTAAGGGAAATAGAATAACATGGCATATCTTAAGCAAAAAGCCTGGCCAAAAATTCTTTCATCGCTTTGATGATTTCAGCTTCTTGAAAGAAGCACTGGGCAAAACACATAAACAAAGCCCAATGAACAGAACATACCTTTCTACTCTCTCCAAGGATGGATACAGTTCCTGGCCAAAATTTCCTGCAAGAAACCCAACACAGTCCACTGAGAGAATATAGTCTCAAAGTATTTTTCACATTACAGGAATGAAGTCATCATGTTCTGAGACAACAGCCCTTCCTACAGGATCAACTACACCTCCCACACGTACCCAGAAAACTGTCTTGTAGCAATGTCAATATTCACCTCCTTCCCATCCTTTCCACCTCCCCATTTTGGAAGAGGGAAGGTTTGATTCACACTCTCAACCCTTCTAGTTAGCTTGAAGACCTTTTTAGATGCATTTAAAGCAGAGAAAATACTTTAGAAAACTGGGGCTTTGTTTTAGTTGCTCTATCCGATTACGTGCCATAACCTGTTCCGGTTTCTGTTTTACTGTTACAGCATACTCACGCTTGCACTCCGAGAAAGCTGAGCAGAGCCAGATCTGTTTGTTTGTTTAGGCGTAAAACGCATTCCCAGTAAATGTCCTCCTCACGCTCGTTGTCCAAGGCATACAACATAAACAGGGGGGGATAGAGGCGTGGCAGTAAGACAGGGAGCAGCAAGCCAAAACTGGTCACCACGTAGCTGCAACAAAAAAAGAGAGGGGCTGGTTTGCAGAGGAAGACATAAAAAACAATCTATAAAAATTGAATGAAAATCATTGGAACAAATCTTTCATGTAGCACGAGCCTATTCTACAAGGGATAAGAGTAAGAAAATAAGTACAAATCCATCAAATAGCAACTGATAAGAGAAGATTATAAATTACCTCCAATGCTCTTATCCCAAATACTTTTCTGAAGCCCGGGCCCAAAGCCTTAACTTGCTTATCCATAACAGACAAAAGCAAATTTTAAGTAAAGAACCATTACATGGAAAAGCATGAAATGCTTATTACAATCATAACAGTGAAGTTTGCTTATCAAAATCTGTCATCAGAACCAAAGGGGAAAAAAAGACACTGCTTAGATCCATCAGTTGAATATCGTTTATCTTTCTTTCCCCACCCAAGAAAAAAATTGCAACAAATAAAATAAAGGCTTCATTAGCTTTGATTTGTTCTTCCTTTATGTACCCTGGCTCAGGAGATTCTGATCTGGAATCAGATTTCCCACTGCAGAACGATCGCCTTCCTTTCGGCTCCGTTGCCAGAAATGGAATTGTGCTGCCCTCTTCCGGGAGATCAGGAAACAAGAACCTAAACAGCAACACACGTAACAGCATTTGAGGTCACATCAACGTGTTTCCACACATCTCGGCACAAAGGCAAGACTGGAGAGAGCAGAAATGATACATGCTGGGCTAAGACAGCACAGCTAACACACATACAGGACCAGCTCCCTGGAAGGAAACCTAGGAAGGCCGACCCCTCCGATGCCAAGGACACCTTCCCTCCATTAAGGTCACTTTCCTCCAGACAAAGCTTCTAATTTGGACAACTTCTGCTTCCAGATTGTCAGGACACAATTAAAACTGTAATTATTCGCAAGAATCCAAGCCAGCTCTTCATAGGAAGATTGCTCATCCACATTGGCAAGTACTTTAAAGCCATATTGGAAAGCACTTTATGGAATACACTGAGATTCCCCATCCTCACTAGTTCTAATACCCTTTGGGCACTGTCATTGCACAGCACCGATATCCACAGACACTGAACTGTAAATCCATTTCCAGGTGGGCTGCTTACAGCCACATTTTGAAGTACAATGTAGGATGTAACACACTAGGTGCAAAGAGTTTAGGTTTTCCATTTCTGACAAAATATTCAAGACTCCTTAAAAAGATTAGGAAAATACAAATAAACCCCAAAACCAAGTAGCAACGCCAGCACCTTTAAGGTGTACAACACTAGACAGTTTCAGTACACGGGACAGCTTTAATGAATTCAGCAGCTGTTTGATTTGGAAATGAGTCTCGTTACCTGACCAGCTGGAAGATGCGTTTGAGGTAGGACTTGATCTCTCTTACAGCCTCCTGCAGCAGTCGGCGATTTGCTCCTACTCCAACATAGGTCATTCTGTAGACAGCCACCAGTGTTTCCACCAGTTTGCCCAAGGGATGGAGAGGAGTATCACAAGCCTGAGACAAAGGATATTAATTGGCCAGTCAGAGAGGTCAATGGCAGACAAGTTAAAAAAATGGAGTCCAAGAGACATGGGTGAGAGATCCAGCAACAGGCTTTCAAAAAATATTACAAATATCTCAAAAATGAGCTATATTTAACGACTTGCCATTTGGATTATAAAATTTCTATGTCAACTAAACACAATTTATAGGAGTACAAGACAGTACAAGAACTTGTGCTACTACTCAGACTAGTCATCTGTCCACTGCTCTTAAAATTAACATGCAAAAATTAGCAAGTATTTCAAGATGCTTTGCTGGGATCCAGCATTAAAGAATGAAAACAGTAACTGAACAGAAAGTGGCTTTAAGAGAGTGTTCATTATTTTAGTCTTAGCTGTGGACATCAATATATTGAGAAGTGATGAGCAAGCATAAACTATGGATTACAAGAGTGCAAATATGGAAGCAATTGGGGAAGCTATTACAAAGCAAGCTTGATGTCGTGCCTTGCCATGCCTTATTATGTGAGCATTTCAGTCACAATACCTTTATCAAATATTTTTTTATATTTTCATATTTTTCCAGGGTGAAGGCACCAATGTGTTGTGGAATAAACTCCAAACTTTCCAGTGTCTGAGTATGTGAGCGGCTCAGTAATTCCGGGCTGCAGTTTAAAAAGACAAACATTGTACAGCTTGAGACATACAATGGGGAAAAAACCCTGACATTAACAACTCAGCTAGTAATAAACATCAGCATGTCCCTAAAAGGGTTTGTAGTGCAGAGCAGTAAGGTTATGATTTCGCTTGGGATTTGCTGTTGTTTTAACTAAAACTTTACAGTCCCAGTTTCTAGTTTAGAGCTGAGTGCAATTCCAGTTTCCCTCTCCACCCTGTTCTGCTTGCTGACATTCTCCAGAAGCCAACCTGTCTTTGTGCTGCCGTCGGTTGGTGGTCAGAGCCACCGCAATGTTGTCCCAAGCCTTCCATCTGTCCCCCTGGCCAGGGCTCTCACAACCAAGCTGGTTCCAGCACTCTTCAAATACTGCCTTCCACTTCTCATCTGGAGACACTGCCAGGATCCCAAGTTTCCGCCTAATAAAATGACCAGTGGGTCTGTTAAAATCAAATAGCAATGAAACAACACGTTCAGCTTGAAAACCACCATGGCTAATGACAGTCTAATCTCTCACACTGTTTTACCAAAAGCTGAGGGACTTAGCAGTCTCTACTGTGATGCAAGTTTTACCACTAAGAATAAAGTTGAAGCCTACTCCTAATACCTACATGAGAGAAGAGCTATGAACCTCGCTGGTTTTACTCTTTCTTGCAGCCTTCCAGGAAATGGTACAACAGAGGGCTGGTGCTTATCTTCACTACTGGTATTCATTCAGAAGACTCAGGATGCATTCATGTAGCAAGGACACAGCACAAGTAAGTCCCCAAGTCCCTTGCTGTCCTGGAGCGTACAACTAGCACAGCTACCTACATAAATACCAAGGATGGGTACAGAGCTTCTGACCCTGAAGTAGTAGCTACAGATAACGTTGCATGACATGTTAGGGACGTGCTGATAGAGAACAAAACCAGCTCAGGCATCCTTTCACTGCCAGAAAATGCTCAGGGATCATCTATAGCCAGAAGAAAACCAAGAGCTCTTCTTCCCATGTATACTGATAAAGATGTCTTAGACATATAATGAAATTTAGGGCTTTGAAAAGCTTTCTCAAAACAAATAATTGCTGTCAGGGTTAACAGTTCTATCTTGATTTAAATCGAGTGTCAGAAACTGTCAGACCTTTCGTTAATATTTCTTCCAGCACATTTGAGATGAGAACTAGCAACACAGGTATTTCCCCTGCTGCCAGTTACACAAAGCAGAAAAAGTAGGCTCTAAACCTTATCTGAAATTATACCAGAATATTTTCAACTTGAAGACAGTCAGAAGAGTGTATATGAAACCCTTATTTCACAAGCAATCCTCAAAAATATGTACATACATTTATTCATAGACTCCCTACTGGGGTAAAAAGCAGACAGCTGCGAAGGCTGCAAGTGTTCAGTTCAGCAGGGAGGCCCTGCTTAACTTGCATGCTGTTGTAGGTGTCAGCACTGTCAAAAGAAATTACCAGTGGAAGCTTCAGGAAGCCAACTGAGAAGTAATCTATGCAAAAATATTAGAGCTGTGTTTCCCATTTTAATCTGAAATTTCAGAGCATGCTTCCAAGATACTGAATCCCACACAGCAATTGCTAAACCATTACACAGTGCTCCCACATACCAACATCTCACCATCAGCTCTTTACTTAGGCTTCTTCTACTCAAAGACATGTCAGTCATACTTTAAACATGTTTTGGTTTTTTCCCCCAGAAATAATTAAGCAAATTGCCTTAATGCATCTGCTTTACAGAGGGGTTTATGGACACTTTTCAAAGTGATCTTTGCCAAGGTATTAAAATGCCCTTTTCCAAACCAACAACCTTCTATTTTCTGACACACTCTTTGGAAGAGGTGGAGGATCTAGTCAATTCTGTCCAAATATATCCCCACCGACATTATTAAATGATACAATTCATTAAGCTGCTAACAAGAAGAGAAGGCAGAGAGGTCTGTGATTAACTTAACTGCTCTAAGGGAACTTAGTCTTTCTCAGGAGCTCAACAGTCAGCAGCAGCTGTGAACTCAGGTTCTATCAGTCAGTTCCAATACAAACAAAAATAACTGAGACTGCTACAGCACAGTAGCAGCACATCAGCTGTCCTGTAATTTCATGCCACTATTTGCATATTCAAGTAGTAATTAAAGCAAGAATAATTATAAAAATATGCTTATCTTATTTCCTGAGCAGCAAGAAAGAGGAAAAATGTTTTTACAACTTCACTGTTTCTTTGGAAGAAGTATTTTTGACTGGTCTTTGAAGAAAGACAGTCATTCTGTTCCTTAGTATTACTGAACCATATGAGAAATTATTTATTATACAACACTCACAGTGCTTTAGGCTTGTCCTTCTCATTCTCATACAAACTAGGTTTGAAGTAGGTTCCTGTGATTTTTATTCCAGATCCCCACTCTCCACTGAAGAGACCTTCAATATAATCTCCATTTGGCAAGGTCAGTGTTCCCTTGAGAAAAGAAAACGAAAAAAATTTAACTAAAATCCATTGGGAACCAAATTACAAACTTTTTATTTTCTTAGATGGTAACAGTTTACAAGCGACAACTGTAATACTGACCTTTCCACTCAGAGTCCAGTTATCTGAAAATTCTCCGTCATAGACTGTATCATCCTCAGAAAGCAGAATTCCAGTCCCCTACAAAAAGAAACACAAAGAACACAAAGCAGTGATTATAACAAAGGCCAGACTGCAGATCTAAAGACGCACTTTAAGAAAACCTGTTAATAATTCTTAGCAAATCATAACTTTTAAGCTCTGTCTGAAGTAGTCCTAGGTAAAACAGAGCAGGGATAATGAAGACCATTCTAAAAGCATGGACAATAGATGATTGGGAAAACAGAAGGTTTCCACAGCCTAACACACACTCATCTGCCTCAGAAAGCTGCCACACTCAGGGAAGTCCCTAAGCCCAGGGCCAGCATCCAACTCACCATCATTTTGTTGGTGCTGAAGGCTCCTTCATAATACAGTCCAAACTGAGTAACCACAACACCGTTGCCTTGGCAAAGATCATCTTGCCACATTCCCATGTACTTTTCTCCTCTGAAGTAAAATGAGGTAGGAAAAACAGAGTCCAAATGTTAAGTCTTTCTTTGGCTTTACAACCACATTTAACCATTACAGAAATCATCAGAAGAGAGTCATGGAGCACTTGCTTTGGGTCTGTCAGTTCAGTTTCACCAGCTCCATGGAAATACAGACTCTTTTTGACACAAATAAGTTAAGAGTGAACTTTCTTTCCTAATTCACATTTCAAACTGGCCATATCCAAGCAAGCTGATGAGTTGAAACAGTGCTGAAGCCCAGTGCATGCTCCAAGGAATCTGAGCAGTTTTTGTTTTGCCAAAGTTTTTTTTTTCTTTTAATAAAGTCAGGTGAACTGAAGAGAACAAAAAAATAAACCAAGCTGTTCTTCTTTGGGAATAGGAAGGAGACCTAGAAAGTCATACATGACAGTTTTGAAATACTAAGAGTGCAAATATTGTAAATAAACCCTTCATATTGTAGAATGTTTCTGTATAACAGCCCAAGAAAGGTCATGATAGCAAAAAATTAATTAGACAATTAAAGATTGTTTACAAATAAACATCAGCCTCTTTCAGACTACATACTTTTTTTTACGTAAGCGCATAGATGTCAAGCTAGAGTTGTTTGAAACTTAGTGCAAGTCCCAAATATTTTGAAGTAACCTATTTTTCCAGTTGTTCTGAAAGAGAACGTGATGTTTTCACCATGCAATTGATAACAAATTAACTTGTCATGGCCTTTTTTTCTGCTTTTAGGAGGAAACTAGCAATTGGTTTGATACAATTCTGCTTGTTACCAAGCATTTTCCTTGAAATGTACCCATGAAAAATTTTGTTTATAGTAAAGAAAGTAAGCCCAACCATTAACCTGAGCTCGGGGGTCTCTCCCAGCTGACTGGCCCCATAAGGTGGCAGGGAACTTGTCTGATGATTCACTCTGCCAAGCACAGCAGCTCTGCTGGGTGAGGGCCCCTCGGAGAGATTCCGCACGTGGTGGAAACTCAAAGTCCCACTTGGTCAAAAAACTGGTTTGCAACAATGACAGCAGGCCTCCCTGAGACCAGAAACAAAACTACAGCAGGGCAGCTCACGCACGTTTGAGGCGCTCTGGAGTGAAAAGCAAATGCCACACTCCTCCTTCACTGTGAACTAACACTGCATTTACAAATTCTGGAGGTGAGAGGATTTGCAAGAAAAGCTGCTATCCATTTGTCCTAAGTAAATAAATGACTAAAGAAAGTATGCAGAGACATCTTGGCACTACAGTGTAAGAACCACCACCACCCCTGAGCAAGACTAGATGCAAAACTGACATCAGGAACTACCTAGAGATGTTACAAAAGCTCCGTTTCAGAAAAACACCTCCCCTTCACACTCCAGACTTTGCCTGCTTGGCTTTTGAAGTGGGCATTCAGTTAAATCAACAGCAGTTCCTTGGGCTTTCACCAAAAGCTCTTTCTAGAAAAACAACCAATAAATTGGTGACTGAAAGACAGACTACACTGATGTGTGCTCAGGGCTCATTTACTGCATATATTTAGTGCAAGTCTGTCTCTGCGACCATCATTTCAGTAATCCGCCCTGGGAGGAAGCATCTTCCCTCCACTGCCTTGGCAGAATAAGCCAGTGGAAAACCTGAGCATGAGGTGAAATTCACGAGCACCATTATCTGTCACTGAACAACCCAGTCTCATAGGCCTGAGATGAAAGAATACTCATGAATTCATAATGCTTTCAGCACATCCACAACACAATGCCTCAGTAAGACACCATATTCAGGGCTGGTTTTCAGGCAGGAGTAGGACAAAAAAGCAAGACACAAAAAACCCCAGTGCAATTCTTCTACCACACTCCAGAAGCAGCACCAAGAAGCAGTTCCTAGACCCATTTCTTTACACCATCAACCCAGAAAGCCCAGCAATAAAGGAGAAAAAAAGAGACATGCACTGTTACTGGTACTAACAAATCAAATCCTTTCCTACTCTTTTTGCAATTGCACGTCATACCCGAGTTTTAGGTTTTGTGGAAGCATTACCTTGTGATGTCATCAAAAACTCCATATCCACTCTTCTTGTCCATCACCCACTGTCCAATGAACATGCTGGGAGAAGAGGAGGTCAGCTTCCCACTGCGCAGCAGCCCGTGCCCGTGCCGCATGTTATCCTGAAAACAGCCTTCGTACACCTCACCGCTAGCGTAGCTGCAACAGCAACAACAACACAAGAACGAGGGAGAGCCCTATCATCGACTGCTCCATTGGGGGCTGGCTTTGGAGTTCTGCATTGATTTTATTTCCTTCTGTACTGCCTCCCCCCAGACAGATATACCCTCTCCTTTTCCTTTTAGGAACTGCATTACAACCACACCAAGCAGCAACTACAGTTCAAGTACGTTTGGGATAAAAGTGATCCTTTAATACAAGTCTTTGGATGCTTTATTGTTTTAAAGCCACACTCTGCCCAACAAGCAAGGCCACTGGAGGTCATATTTATCTCTCAGAATAAAGAATCCTCTCTTACTGCAAGGTGGCAGCAACGTTAGAGCAGACATTAGTAACAGACCACTGTACAAGCGGCATTGTGAGCAAAGCAGAAAATTAGCCACACTAACTACCACCACAAGTCTGCAATATAAGAAAGCTACACACAGAGGCTTGGTCAGAGCAACAGCTCTGCTCTCCTGCAGCCGTGCTGGGACAGCAACACAAGTGCCACAATTACCTGTACACTCCATGCCCACACATTTTGCCTTCCTTCCAGTACCCCACGTAATGGTCCTCTTTATTCAGTGCTTTGTTAGGCACTCTGTATTCACCATACCTGCCAGGGCACAGATGGAACACAAGCAGCTGTAACACCAATACATTTTGTTAACAGAGAACATACACATCACAGAGCCAATCTAAAATCAGAATGCTCTCTCTCATTTTTGTGCATCTCCAACTACAGCAGTCACAGATGATATTTTTTACAAGAGAAAGCAGGAATTCCAGCATCGCTACATCAGTTTAGTCCACACTGCTCTGTCCTGTTTGATTGTGATGTTGTACACACTGCTCTCACAACCACACTGCAGCATTTTTCCCAGGCCATGAGTCTTTTTAAATCTTAAGACTGCTTCTACCTTTATTATTTTCTTCAGCTTTTGATAATTCAAGTGCACTCTATTCCAGGGAAAGATGAGGATATGTATTGCTACAGAAAAGACTTTTTCAAAAGAGACTAGCTTCCAATTATGCTCAGTGATAAGGAATTATTCACGATTTCAGTATGCCTGAAAATAATGAGATACAAAACTGCATTTATTGATTTTAATCTCCTGAGGAGATAAAAATCCAGTTCTGAAGGTTCTCCTGAGAGCATGTCCACCTAACAAGACACTGTTAAGTGGTGAGACTATAACATGCATGCTGAAATACTAGTATACACATTTGATAATTTCAGCAATTACATTTAATACTAATCCATTTATTTCTGCCTGGGACTTGTTTGCAGTATTTCCATCTCCAACAACCCTAAAAATCTCTAGGATTAACTATACTTACTTACAAATGACCAAAACTAATCTTGTTCTATAGTTTGACATAATACCAATAGCCAAGAGGAATTTTAAAAAGTCGTCTGCAGTCAGGCCCCATTTCAATATCCCCTCCAACCCAGTATTATGAAAATAGCTCTGGAAGCCAATAGGACTCTTCATACATTTTTATCCTGCCCAGTACAGACATGTCTGCTCACAAGATGCTTATAAAAATGCCTCTGGAAATAAGTTAATCTCTCAGCCTCAACAGTGCTCTAAGCAGATCCTTAGCAATGAAGTCCACAGATTAATTCAAAGCCATGTAATACATTAAGTTATTTTCAAGTGGTTTTATTTTTTTTTACCAGATAACATGATAATGTTCAGACCTTCCATTCAGCCTGCTTTCAGTCTCCTCTGTACTAGTTATCTTCATCATCAAGATCACATACTCTCATTGGTTTTCACCCAAACCCCTGAAGTCTCAACTCAAGATTTTGTCTCTTTGCTGAATTACTAAACCTTTGCTCTACCAGAAACATAGCTAAGAAAACACTACAGAAGATGCATCACTATGTTGTAAGAAAGGCCAGTAAGATTCACTGCAAAACCTTTAATTAAAAAGGTCTTGTTGTTTTCTCCTACAACAAAAGGTACTTCTTGCCTGGCTCCACAAGTAGTCAGAACATCTTACCCATCCTCCAGCCCAGCTCGGAAAGTCCCGGAGTACATTCGGCCATCTGCCCATTTTAGGATCCCTCTGCAAATATATAAGATAATCAGTTCACTTTGCACTTTCCAAATACCTTCTGTGAGTGAGCCTACTTGTTGTTACAGCAACCACTTCATTTTGGTTTCAACAGCTCCATTCCAATGCTTTTACCTTCCATGGGGTTTTCCTGAAAGCCACCTCCCATCATAAACAGCATCCTTGAATCGAGGGTCCTTGTAGAAGGTGTATTTGGCACTGCGAGAAATAGGAGGTTCCTGTCTCGGCACGTTCCCACCAGCTCCATAGAGAATCATGTCAGAAGTCCCTCTAAGGGCCTGATCCACTGCTTGGCTTATTGCCCTCAGCCACTTGGTCTGAAACAGAAAGTGGTTCATGACAGAATTTAGCCAACACCTGTCTTTGCACCTTTAGAGCAAGCACAGCCGTGTCCCTGGCACTGCTCAGCACAGTGCTGTGCACTGCAACAGTGCTACACTCAGGCATCGTGTACAGCCAGCCTGCACACTCAGCTGCAGAAAGACTCCATTCCTGGGGAATACTCAGGCAATCCTTCTCCCACATTGCTTTCACAGTAGGGGAAAAAGCCTCATTTGTATCACTGAAGCCATGTCAAATTTGTAGAAATGCCCACCTTCTCCTGTGGTGTTGAAGAAACAAGAACAAATTGTTCTTCGGGTGTTGTAATCTTCAACCCGTTCCTACATGGGGGAAAAGTATTTTAATCTGTGAAATTCCATCCGGAATCCCCCCAGCTTTCTTAGAGCACTGAGACTGTATCTTCCCTTCCCTACCCCAGCTAGCATTCCCTTTAGGTTCACAACAAAAAGCAGCAGCAGCAGCAAAGACTTGCTTCCCTCTTGACAATCTTATTCTTTCTGATGTTCACACAACATTTTTTAAGACCTAGAAATACATTTTCTGAAACAAGAAGAAAGGGTAGACGTGGCTGCAATCACTCTATTCAACTCCAAGTTCACAATAATTGGTTACAAAACGCTCATCTTCTCTCCCAAAATATCAGACCATTCCAGAATCACAAGCAAGAATACTCACACATTACCAGCTTCTTCTGAAAGAGCTTCTACCCACAGCGTGGACAAGGGAAAGATATGGTGTGTTGAGAACTGTAGGAAAGGAGAAGAGAAACATCACCACTTACTGATCCATTAAGCTGGCCCCATTTTTCTTCCCAAATGGTTTCCTTTTTCCCTTTGTTTGAGAACTAGGAAAAACTGAGCATTAGGGAATCTTTCTACCACTTCGCCTCAAGAAACAGCCAACAGAAACCATGCCAGCCACAGGGCAATGCAATCAAAGGTTGAAAAGACACATAATTCCAGATTTATTTTTACACCGCAAAAACTTCACTGTACGAAAAATATGCAATGTTGTTTGAAGCAGAGCAGAGGTTTTGTTCCTGGCTGCAAGCTGACTCACCTGAGCATGTACCAGAGCATCGTTGAAGAGGATGAACCAGTTCACAGAGAACCTTCCCGCGTGCTGAAGGGACAAGCCCCGATTGCTGCTCTCACAGATCAAACGCCGCTCCGGCTTCCGCAAGGAGTCCTACGGGGGTCAAAAGCAAAATGACACAATCCCACTTCTCATGATGGTGACTTAAGGTCAGGGATTCAGTCTTTCACAGTAAAGGCCCAGCCTTTCTGAAGTGAAAAGTACCACAGCAAGACCAGCTGGAAAAAACAGCAAGTGCAACTGGGACAGCAGCACCAGTAACAGACACAGGCACTAAGAGCAAGAAATTCAAGCTGCTAATGCACTGGCAAATGTCACCATACCGTCATTTTTCCAGGAAAGGTCTTCCAGAAGCCAAGGGTGTATTCTGCTTCTTTAATTTTTCTGCTAAGATGGACAGCAAGGCTCTCGTAACATGAACTAGAATCCTGCAGCTTCTGGTATTCTGGAGATGCCTGTAGGGCACAAAGTAAGATAGGAGCTGAACGCGTTTCTGAACCCCTGCACCAACACCACCAACCAAGCTGCAATGCAACCACTGGTTTTACTAAGTCACAGTTGGTCTGGGCAATAAACAGAGCAGACAAAGTTATCTTCTTGGTCACATGTTCTGTTGGTGTGCTGATAGTTTTTAAAAATCACAAGAAGGTCCCTGAATGTTACGAGGAGAATGATTAATACACAATTACCATGATCTACCATCTTGCAGCTTAACAAGTTGTGCCAGAAGTAGTGTTCATAATTGCAGGAACAATATTCCAAATTACTATAATGGGTTAAATGTACAAGTAGCTACTGTTCCAGTTTAGTCATCTTTTATTTCAAAACAAAGCAATTATATACAGCTGAATGGGTGGTAAAAGTCTACCTAATATATATGTAGTGTTTTTAGTAGAGTATTACAGCCAGGGGTAGCTACAGCAATGATGCCAGATGAAACTGAAAAGCACCAGACAAACATCAAAACAATATATTTGCAATTAAGCACTCAGGCACACAACCAAGGTCTGGCAGGGCAACAAGTTTCTACCTGTCACATGATCTGTGCAGGTGGTGTAAGATTATGCAAACAAATCTACAAGATCTCCTCTTCACAAATACAAGTTTGAAGTAGCTCCTCTGAGGAATAAACTATTTCTAATTACCTGGCATTTGCTTCACACAGTTACTTCCAAGCTATAAGTTTCATGTGTTTATTTACTGAACTATGGATAGAAAGACCATCCTACCACTTCAAAACACGTGGCAAGCTTCAGCAAAGTTCTGGCGTAATTATGAAGTCGTCCGAATGGCATGAAAAACAGAGCATTCAAAACTTCCACTAGCTGGAGGTTTTCCTCATTCTTGTCAGACAGTTTCTGTAACAGGTCCTGATTTTTACTCAAGAAGTCTCTAAATGATGGGACCATTGGGAAACAGAGAGACAAGAGAAGAAAAAGACATTAAGACATCAGTGCTGTTTTATGAAATAAGCCCAGATCGTCCCTTTTTGGATGATCATAAACCAATTAAAAATTTAAGAGCAAAGGCATGCTGCTTATTCATCTGTTCACAATTTAGTTTGAGGAAGTACAGCAGTAAAGACATGTAGTTAAAACTGCAACACAAGACTTGTTTTTTACTTCTAATTTCATAAGCTCAGTCATCAAATTGGCTGAAGGAAGTTGACAATGTTGCTCCCTTGGAGTGTAACCAATTGCCTTTTTCTTCTTTACCACTTGATTAGTAAAGATCAAACAGGTGGAAAGACTTCCCCATTGCTTTTAGAGTAGTAAGTTTCTAACACTGTTGAATTATACAAGAAGGCCTGAAGGAATCTTGATTTTGCTCTAGCGCACTTCCCTAAATATACTGAAATGATTTCTTCCCCTACTGTTGTTCAAGACAACTGAGCAGTTCTTCCCCTAACTACAAAAATTACATCCTACCTCAGAGAAAGGCAGGAAATCTGTTCAATCCTCAGTCTGATTTCCAAGAGGGAGAACTAATCTAGTTCAGAGAAGAAGAGGGAAATTATTCTGAAGCTCACAAACCCAGGATTTCTTCATTAAAAGGAAAGCACACCTATTTTTCCATCTCCTTCACTGTATGGGTGTGCTCACTGGTGTTGGCAGATGGGACACCTGCACTGAAACACATCCAGCTGGGAAACATTTAAACCACAAGCTGCAAGAATCAGGTGAGGCTGAGAGAGCAGACCCCAGGGACAGCAAAACAGATCAGAGTTCACAGCTGCCAAAGAATGCTACACGATTAGCGAGATGCCACCTCACACAAAACACTGTACCTAGTCCAGGTCTGCTAGTGGTATTCAAGAACTCTGTCATTGAACAAGTCTAGGAATAAAGTCTTCTTTAGAGAGAAGACTGTTTTTCCTGATTTTAAATTTATGCCTCTGGACAGCTTGGTATTTTTAATTTTGAGATCCTCACAGGGAGGTTTCTCAGTTGAAAAGCATCAAACAATAACAGACAACACTTACTGGAGCTCGTCTACTCTTTTAGAGGACATGCTCAAAAACCTGCCAACTGTGGAGACTTCCACTGAAGCTGCCACTTTTTTTAAAGTCTACATCTAATGCATTCATGCTGCAGAACATCCATAAAAGATGGGCTGACACCAGTAACCATTTACTTAAGACAGTACTTCTCAGGGAAGAGTGGGGGGAAATTCATCATTAGCAGCAAAGATATTCTTAACTTTCCTGTGCAAGGAGCAGGACAAAACTTGCAGGACCTCTCTTTCCTGAGGTGTTATTTACCCAGTGGGACGTGGCTGCAGCAGCAGCTGCGACACCCAACAGGGACAACTGATGTGATGAATTCAGCATGGGCGATTTCAGTATGAATTATAAACAAGCTTATACTTAAACTAAGATTTTCTCTAAGTCATCCTGAAAATCCTGACCAATGAAAAAAGGTTTTCAGGGTCTCTCTGCAGGAGGATTCTTTATTTAAACTTTGGCACTGGTCCTCAAGGGCAGAATCTTCTTCATCCTAGGTACCTACTTTTCCAAGAACTTCCAACACCAGAATTTACACTGCAGTCAATGAACTCCATAAACATTAATGGATTTACTCCCAGGTTACAGAATTTGTGAAGGCAAGGCAGCAATTCCACAGACAAATTAAAAATTACCCTCAGTACAACAACTTCTTCAAAGCACTAGGGTGAGAGATTCAGCATCACTACTCTATTTCCTAGAAAAAAATACTATAGAAATGAGAAAAAACTTTATGATCTAGAAACTTCAACTGTACTGTCTCAGGCCTTAACATACAATTCCTCACATCTACACCATCTATGCATGAAATAGAGCAAAGAAACCTTGAGAGGCAGAGAAGATGCACGTGCAGAAATGTTATTTTTGCATCATTTTAAAGCGCTTCTAAATTTAAAGAATTCAAATGAAGGTGAATTCACATTGTCTACTGTAGCTAATTCTCTTGTTATTTTCTTGACAGCAATGTTTGAAAGAATAAACACTAACACTGAATAATGATGAACATTTAGCCACATTTATTTAAAGCTTTGGAAAAAATTATTATCTGAACTCTGTTTCTTCGAAGGAATTTCCAATAACAAGATTTTTTCCTCCTTTCTCCAATTAGTGACCAAGTCTCTGCATGGTCATTACTACACACATACACTCTCCATTCCTTACAGCTCTTTGCTAACTGATAAAAATGTCCAAAAAATGGTAAAGGTTTGCTTACATTGCTGGCTTTGCAAGGAGCATAAATCCTCCCATTACAAGGAAGTTTGTTACTGAAGTACAATACCTAATATAGGGAAGAAAAAGTTCTTCAGTTACAAAATGAAAACATCCCTGAAAGCAACTGTTGAATGTCCAAGAGTTTATAATGACATCTGTAATATCTTTTACAATACAAGTTATATAGTACTTGAGCAACACACAGTGTTACTGAACACCTGGCATTCACCTTCCACATGGAGCACTGAACATGCATTACTACACATTTCTGCTGCCATTAGCTCGATGCAGAGAGCTTGTTTTAAATTTATTTTGGTTTCTCTCAGATTTGGGCATGTACAGAATAAACCTCCTGTTTCAACCACTTAGTACTGCTAGCTTCTAATTATAATCAAGATGGAAACTTAAGAGAGGAAACCTCTCTTTTCCTGCTATTCAACATTCCATCTATGACTTCTCCCCATCACCATTAAAGAAAAAAACCAAAACACCTTTCTCCAAGGAAAGAGGTGTCTGCTCAGCACATTTAACAGATTATACTTGGGTTGCCTGACTGACCCTTGAAACATGCTCATGGCATAATGCTGAGGTTCTGATGCCATAGACACCAAAAAATGTAAGCAATAGGGAGCAAAGGGGGAGAGCAGAAGACAAGCAGTAGTGAGACTATAGATTAGGTATTTCAGTCCCTAAGGAAGAAGAAATTAGAATCTTCTATTCTGCGTAATGAAAACCAATTTTGAAAATCTGGGTTACAAAAAAAATTCAAGTTGAAGACTAAGTAAGAAAATACATATTTAAAATTATATATACAATCTCCATGATAAACGGAGATGGAAGCTTCTTTCAGGGCGATACAGCATAGAGTTTGTCACTGATCTAGCAAAGATGTTATCAGTTGTGCCTGTGTTCAAAAAAATGCAACCAGTTGTCCATTCAAGCTGCTACTGCATAATGAAGTCGACAACTACTGCATAATAACTGAAGCTGATAATCTTAAAATTTTGTTTCTTTAGATATTTTCAGATATCTGGTAACCAATGCTACATTCAGATACGACACTTTAAAACTTTCTGTTTAGCCATTATTTTTCACAAAAAATTGTAAGTATTAAGTATGATGAGACTTCTGTCACATTAAATTGTCCAGAAACTAGAAGATACTGATGAGAAAGACAGAAAACAGGTTGACTGCATAGATCTTCTCTCCCAAAAGCATTAAGCCAATAAAAACAATAACCAGGAAAACCAGACAGAATTCTGAGTACTAAAGCAGCTCCAGCTTTTGGGTGACAGGTGCAATGCCAGCTGTTTAGTAGGTATGAGGACAGAAGAATTTCCTTCTAGAAGACAATCTTTAGTTAATGGCTATTGAAAAAAGCATTCTGTAACCTCCATAAGCCCTCAAAGGCAGCTTTAATTAGCATCCTAGCAAGGGTAAGTCTATCACATTCTATTACAAGATCTTTAATAAGTGATGAGTATTTAGGCCTGAAGGCAGCAACCAAGGAAGAGTCTGTACCCAGAGTTTTACACAAAGGAAGGTGATGCTGTTCACGTGCTCCACTGGGGAAGACTCGGAAATAACAAAATGAATCCATTTGTGTAAAACTCTCCATACATTTCTAAATCACAACAATACAACAGTTACATAGCTGTTCTTATGACCTACTTTCCCTTAACTCAGGGCTTGATGCAGTCAGTAGATTAAGCCTGCAGAGACTCAAGATGAGAGGGAATTGGATACTTGCTCAGTGTAACTATCCAAAAAGAGACTGGAATGCTTCAGGATGGCCAAGCTCCTGGCTTCTTTTACTCCATGAAGAAAGCTTGTTAAAGAAGCTCCATGTTGACCAATGAGATAGCACAGCTTGCTGAACCTGCTTGCCATTTCCTGCAACAACTGGATTGTATTCGCATTGCCCAAATTATCTGTAACAGACCACAAAGCGATTTAGCTCACCTTATGAAAGGGCAGCACCCATTAACAGAGAGAATCTCAACATGCTGCTGCTTAGATGTTTTATCAGCACTTTCACCTCATGGCTACGTTATCCAGAATCAGAAATTCAACAGTTTTGGACTAGATATAGCTCAAATACAGAAGGTACTTCAGGTGAAACCACCAGGGAAGTGCAAATATTAACAGAATCCACACTGTCAAAATGCAACGGTCTTTCACCTCTTCATCCGAACAGGGGAGAAAACAAGGCCTTAGTTTCATCTCAAAAATATATTATTACTTTAAAATTTTGCATAACAGAAATTTGTTGTGAAACGTAGGGGAAACAGCATCAAGGAAAACATTAAAAAAAGTCTTACCTAAACCTAAAAGAGGTCTAAGAACCTGAGATTTGATCTCGCTCAGTTTGAAATAAAACCTTCTCTCAGTAGCAGCCAACTCGTGCAAACTGGCAATATATCCCATTACGTTTTTGTCTACCAAGGCCAGACAGTTGTCACCACCAGCTATCACATTGCTTATGTACCCTACCTGAAAGATGAAAACGAGAAAAGAAAAAATAGCAGCTTTAATGTTTTTCTTTTTACACTCCAATTTAAAAACAGAGTAATGCAAATAAAGCACATTTCGAAGAGCACTAAGTGGAAGTAAGCATTAATTACCTTCAGTGACAAACAACCCATTCAATACTGGCTTAATACAAGATTGACAAAAGTTGAAGAACATTTATAGCCACTGCTGTTCACTTTCCTGACTCTGACAGAGCCAAAAGACAATAAACAGAACACGTTTTAAGGTGGCTCGTACAACCATTCCATGTTTAAGAGATACTGACCTTAAGTTCAGTCACTTTAGAACTGCAATATGCTTATATTAACAATGGTATTAAATAGGATCATTATATCATACATTTCTCCTATTAAATACAAAGAGAGAAGAACAAGCCTTTATTAGAACAATGACTGTGCTCTGGACAGGTCCTTTCTGGATCTGGAATAAGTCAATTTATTGATAAGAGTCCAGTTTATTGATACTGCAATATTACTAACAGTAGTAGTTGCTTTCCACAACAGTTCAAAGCAAAATTCTTCTCTGAGGTCAGCACAAGTGCCACTGATGCACTATGGTTCCTCACTAATTTTGGCTCCCATGCAATGCCACAGAGTAATTCAGAGTTTGAGCTCTACTTTTATTTCCTTGATTGCTAAATAGAGGTTCCCTAGAAACACTGAACTGAAGTTGTTCAATAGACAACCAATTCTCCTATGCAAGAGCCTTCCAGTCACCCTTAAAGAGAAGGGAATGGCTGGCAACAATCTTACAGAAGGAATACAGCCTGTGTATCTGCAGGCACAGACCCTGAGTCTCAATCTGTCCCTCCTCAAAACACTGCCCAAACTGCTGTTCTGCTCAGCTTAGGGAAACAGCAATGACATCCAGAGGAGCTAAGGCAGAGACACTCTCTACCCTCACAATTTCCTTTTTGTTACCTTAAATTCATGTTGGTCTGAAACCATACAAACAACTTGGAAGAGGAAATGCAGTCAAGAGTTCACACCCCTACCTCATGCCAACCTCCAAGGCACAGGTAAGATTCAGCTTCATGAAACAAATAGTGTAGGGGCACCTCCTGTCTCCCATTAACATCAAATGCACATTTTTGCTCAGATCCCCCTTTGCATTCACGTGAAAGGGAAGGGTAGGGAAGGAGATGGTGCAGAACTCACAGGGATCTTCTGCCCAGTCACAAACAAGAGGCAGAATATTGGAATGGAGTAAGAGAACAGAGCAGCCAGCGGCCTCAGCCAGCTGACAGACAAAGTGAAGAGCAAGAGCAGTGAAGACTGAACACGAAGACTGGTGAAACAGAGCACAATAAAAGAGTGCATTTCTGCAGCACGCACAGACAGAAGGAAAAGGATCAAACACACCAGAAACACCTCCTTGTCCCCCAGACAGAAGGGAAGGCCAAGGAACAGGCAGGGGAGAGAAGAGCATTAACTCGGCCTCCTCTCTGCCCTCCATCCAAAGTGCTCCTCATGTGACTACTAGGAGCCAACCATGTGGCTTGACACCCTTAAGGCTCATTGAGCCTCCAGCACTGCGCTGCTCCCTGAGAGCACCAGTGTGATGTGTACTGACTTAAAGGAAATAACACTCACCTTACTACAAGCTACTAACAAAACTGGACTCTTAGTACAGCTATTTTCATTCAAATTGTTTTCTGTTGATGTCTCCTGGCCACAGTAATATAATCCAGGTTGGAAGTCTTTCTCATCTGCTAAGAAGAGAGAATAATCTAGTCCTGCTGCTGTAGTCCAAATACCATCGCCACACACCTAAAATTCAGGAGGAAGGAAGACATTAAAAATCATCACCCAAAGCTGGAAGGAGAGAAAAGCACATAACTCTTCTAGTCACACATGTACATAATATACCTGCCAAGATAAACTATTGCAGTAACCAGTTGAATTTTTCAACTTCAGTGTCTCATAACAAACTCCTTGCACACGTACTGAAAACTCTTTCTTTCCAGTTTTTTTTTCTAATGGCTGTTTTTTTTGCCTTCCAGTTACAAATCAGTTGTATTTTTAAATGGGCATCAACTGAGCTTGATTAAAGTTGGAACACTATTCTCCCCTCTACATTTAACTGTGAAACCTCTATAAACTTGGGAGACAGTTAATCTGCTGTACATTAAGTTGCATAAGGCCTAAGCAGGAAAGTTGTGCAGCAATTAGTTAATTTTCCATTAAGATGAGCAGTAGAAAACATGGGAAAGGCCGTTGTCTAACTCAAAAATCGTTATTTTGCTATTCACTCAATGTGGTGAAAAGTTCAAAACAAAGAGAAAACCCACTGCCAAAACTCTGCAAAGCTCTGGGAATATGGAAACAAACAACAAATGTGGCTGTGGTCCAGCCAAGCTAAAAACATTAGAAACAATTGTTTAGAATTAAAACAGAGTTCTGAAGTATTGTGAAGTTTCAACACTGCAACACCAACATCAGAGAAACCAAACAGACGGTAAAAAGGGAAATCTGATAGGAAGATACAACCAGTCACATTTCTCATTTCTAGAACTTCAAACTGTGGTCAAAAACCAGAAGTCTGTGTAAATGATTTCCTGGGTAGATTTTCACAAGCTCATCTAAAGACCATTTCACAGCATAAGCCAAAGCAAATCAAGGGCTCTATTACTAAACAGCACCTCGATCCAAGAACAGGTCATTCTCAGAAATAACTCTGCACTCACTTGTACAAGAAGAGACCCTAAACTGAAAGAAGAAAACCACAGAAAACAAAGTACCTTTGTGAGACGAGGGACAGTTGTTGGGGAGTTCAAGTGACCAAGCTGGCCAGAGATATTACTGCCCCAGGAATACACCTGCAAGAAGCAGAGCTGAACATCAGCATGTACATTTATACACACAGAAACATACTGAACTGTGGTAGCACAACACATCAAGTGTGCAAACACACAAGTCAAGGCTGTAGGATTCATGTACCGACAAGCATTTCCTTTATTTTCACTGCCTTCCTACATTCTCAGATTGTCTTCTCACATTCAGAAACTGAAAGCACCAAATCAAGTCACAGCAATCTTTAAACATAATGTTGATGGTACATGCAGAACTTGGGCAGAAATAGAATTTAGATTCCACACTACTTCCATGCTGCCTCCCGCACACGGGAACAAAAGTTTAGAAGCAAAAGAAACTAAAAAATAGAAAAGACCAAACATGAAAATTATGTCAGAGATAAACAATAAATGCTAACAATCACTCGTACCTGGGATTTGGCAGTGAGTGCTAAGGAATGATGGCCACCTGCAGAGAGGTGAATCACTTCCTTACCATCAAGGCTTTTCACACACAGTGGCTGCAGCCTGTCAATCCCCAGAACCCATAAGGTGAGGGAAGAGGGGTAGAAGGTGGGGAAAAAGAAAAAAATATTATCAGAGGTACTGTTAATGCAGAAACACTCAAAGTTTTATTTTCTTCCCCAAAACAAATTAGAAAAAACCAAAGATATTTGGAACCTTCTGGCAATAAACCAGCTTAGTCAAAATGGTGAGGAAGGGCAAAAATTGATGACAGACCTCAGCCCAATTTGGACAAAGTCAAAATATCACCAAAACTGTTACTGATTACTAAGGGAAGAGTCGTAATTGATTGACGCTCGTAACAATACAGCATAAAGCACGTTACTTGGAGAAACTTAGGTCACAACACTTAGAAGAACAAGAACACAACACATGGCAGATGTTTAAATTTGAGAAGCTGAGACAGTTCAATACTCAAAATTACCTAGCAATCTAGTGAATAAAAAAAGCATTTATCAAAGAAATCTCACCTTGGCAGAACATCACCATGCCCTAGCTGTCCTTCCTTGCCTTTCCCCCAGCTCCACACCTCTGTTCTTAGAGAGGGCAAAAGAGCATCAGCTTCACCACTGTAGGTTGGAGTCAGAGCCACAGTTCTCATTTTGGCCCGTCCTACCTTCCGTAAGAGCCTAGGGGAAACTGAGCAAAGGCCAAGAATTAGAAATATTTCTGATCTTTTGGTAAATGTATCACTCAGGTTGTGTGTCACACAGCAACAGTGCTACTTAATAGCAAGTGATCAAAACTGCTTATACCAGCTTTAATTCAAGCCCAAGAACAAAGGTTGACAGGTAAGACAACAGGTTATGGATGCAAAGAAGTAACATAGGTACTAAAACCAGAGATGTCAAGTAGTTTTTACAGGTGCTAAAGGACAGCATATGAGAACCATGCAGTTCTAATCAAGTAAATGAACCAAACCAAGTACATGTTAAAGTGTTTTGAAAGAAAATATATTCTTGCAGTGAAGAGAAGACTTCAATATTTGCTAAAATTCCCCTCAAATCCAAGATCAATATAGAACCAAACCATATACACGTCCAGAGCAATTAACAGCACAAAAATCGGTGAGGGAAGGACGTCATTAACTTTGAAGTTCAGCAGTGGGAACTGGAATACTTATAGGTCCCTGGCTCAAAACCAGCTCAATGCAGTGCAGATTACAGACCACACAGACTTTTATCTGCTACAAAACCAATATGAAAGATTCCTTAGCATCATTTGGCAATATGACTCCTCCAATATGTGCTCACCTTATCTTAATTTAACAAGAGAGCCCGTTTGTAAACACACCATTTTTGGTTTTCTTAGCACACGGTGTCGGCTAGTCTTCACTCTCCCCACTGCGTTCAAGTCCTAAGATATTGTTTAGAATTCATATGCACCTTTGAGAGATCATTAGAATTGCATTTAATAAATATTTGGGGTTTTTTTTCACGTATAAACCTCCACGTTATTATAAGTTTTCCAGTGTTTTTTCCCCAGCATGCTTGTTTACCTTGCGACAACAAGCCAGGCAGGGAAAGCCTTCGACTCCCTCCTTCAGATTCCTCTTCTCTAATATCTACTAAACTGGAACTCTTCTTCCCCTGCATGGACTCCAGTCTGACCTGCTCCTCTCGAGTGTCCTTCAGAGCTTCGGGCCCCGGGGACCTGCTGCCCGACTGCGATCCCGGCTCACTCGAAGGCGTGCCATAGAAGTTCATGACTTTCTTCAGGGACAAGGCTCCGGCCTCGTAGGTGGCAGCGACTCTCACCCCAACTGCTGAGGCACAGGAAGCCACCAGGCTGTTCAGGGTGGATGTGCTGCTGCCAGGAGGGCCAGGGATACAGGCACCGAGCTGCTCCTCTTGAGTTGGCTAAAACCAGAGGGAAATTGGGAACTATCAGAGCAGAGAGCACAGAACAGCGGGACGATGGTGCACATTCACTATTCAAACCACGGGCTGGACTGAACACCGTATAATGTTCATTATAAATGTTGACTGTAAATTATAGCTGTGCTTTAACTGTATATAATAAAAATTATCTGGGTTTTATGCTTAGGTGTACATCTATTGCTCAGAATAATTTTTTTAATGGTAGCACCAAGCACCATTTCTAAATCAACTGGGCTGTGTCTGCTGTACCTGTCTTGTAGCTCGTCCATAAGGGACTGTAAATCTGAGGTTTTTAAATATCAACAAAAAAGGATCTTTGCAAATAAATATAAAAAGGGATATAATTTTAAGCTTATTACCAACTTCTTTGCCACCGATGAAAAAGCATCAGTGAGCATGCTGTATTTTCAGAGAGACAAGTTCTCTCTTCAATATGGTAAAAGGTAAACAGTAATTCATGGATTCATTTTGTAAGGCCTATCTTAAAACCAGTCTGGTTGTGTTCCTTACACCACTGTTGTGTCCATATAAAGCTCAATCAATAACCATCAGATCACAAGAGGAAAAACTGACTGGAGACAATTATTAGTCCCAGCACACCATTACCTGTAATAACAATCAGCTGATCCACCAAGTAAGAAACAATGCCCAAAATTATCTCTGACAAATAGTTTGAACATTTAAACAAAGACAGCAAAGTCCGATTTTCTCTTGTACTACACAGTACAAAATAGTATTATTACAAGTATTACAGCTCATTTTATTCTGACAAAATAAAAACAATCTGACTTCTTTAAGCTTCTTTAAAGCTTAGGTTGAAGGACTGGGATTGGTTCTATTTACTTCATCCTGTTTCTGAAAGCCATACCTAGCAGTACAGCAAAGGAACTTCATTTGTGTAGGAAAGCAAAGAAAAATGAAGGATTTTACTAATGCTGAAACGTGACATTAGACCTCATCTCTGCTCTTCACATATATGTGAATTGTGAAAGATTCAGTGAGTCGATTCCAGTCTTGATTCCTAAAATTGTGCAAGGATAACAGAGCTCTGGAAATATGCCAGGAGCAAGGAATTGAGAAAGGGAGCATGAAACTACGTGTTTCAGTCATTTCCCAATACTGGACTTCTTGCAAAGAGTCTGAGGAGCCCACAGCTACTAGAATGCATTTGTAATAGCAAAAGGCAAAAGAGCAAGCAGATGTATTTACACAACATTCATTTCTCTAAACTAAGTTTTCCCCAGAGTAAGAAAGCATAACTTGCTGAACTACCAAGTTCCTGGACAGATTTTAAAACTAGGGGGATTTTGTAGCCATCAGAGGCAGTAACAAAAAATGACTATTTTTTAGGTATTGCGAAATTTATTTCCCAAACCACTACGGAGAATGTCTTACTGCAACTATTAAAAAAATAAATAAATTTATGTCTGCACAGCACTTTAAATGACAAAAGAAATTTTCAGAATTCTACTATCAGTTTTGTAAATGAGGCCACAGAGCAGCACGGTTCCTCACAGGACAGCAGTTAGGTAAGGACTGCCAGACTGTGAGATTCTGGATTAGTTTTCTGTCTAGTAACTTTTGGGTTCTATCTTCTTCCCTTTGTCCCTAATTACATTTCCTTTTTTTCCCCACGTCTCTAAAAACCAGAAATTAGTATTTTGTCAAGGACCCACAAACAGCTCTTGAACTATCATGTTGAACATTTTCTGATGTTTAATAAGAGATGAGTACTTGACTGTTCTTGCTGTAGCATCAAAACAGTCTTGTTGAATCATTTCCCACACCACACAGAGTAGTACTTACACATCTCCTATCCCTCGTTATGAGTTTATTGCCACCCTTGTATTATTAAAATTAGAAACCTTTTGGTCAAACCTTTTAGCAATTTGCCATCCAGAATTTTTAACTGATTGAGACACTAGATGGATTTGTGAGGAATTAGTTCCAGGTACAGAAACGAAACCTTTACCATAAAGGTAAATCAGATGAGTACCAGTAAGATTCACTGACTCTGACTGCCCCACACAAAGGGAAACCCACGCACCAGGAAGCAGAGCACAGAAACTGGCTTACATGCTGCTGGTACTGCCAACCACGATGAGGAGAGACTAAAGCACTGTCAAGGGTGCCCACAATGAAGGCTCGCAATTGAACAACAAAGGAGGACAAAAAAATCTTCTAAAAATTGCAAACCATCAGTGAAAAAACCACTTGGAAACTATGAAAACACCACAGCTATATTAAAGTAAGTTTGTCATTTGTAAAAAGAGTAGTATTGTCCGATATGCAAGAGAAGTTACAGCAAATTATGAGCTAGTGATTAGGTACCAACCTGTTCAGGCTCTCCATGGATGTTTTTATTCAGGCTCTCACTTAATGAGTTATCTGACAAACCAATTAAGTACTCTTTCACTTCTTTTTTGTCCGAGAACAGAGTATTTCCCGAACTAGAAATTCCACCCTCTTCCCGTCCATCGCTGCTGGGAAGGCCACTTGGTCCATCAGACTGTAAACCAACAAGCCTATGCTGTTCCAGGGGAGGTTTCTGACAGTCTTCACTCCGGCCAGCCGTCACACTTCTGCCTTCGGAGGTGTCTGATGACGGACAGAAAACGTGGTCTTCTGGTTGGTTCTCAGACAGTGCCACACCCAGCGGGCAGCAGTGACTATCTGAAATGATGACATGATCTTCCTTGTCCGTCATGGTAATGAGAGGCTGACTGCAGTGGTTGCATCTCTCTGGGATAGGCTTCATTTCCTGCACAGGGAGACATTGTACCAGAGCCAGGCTGTGGTAGGCTCCACAAGCAATCTGGAGCACAACGCGTCCCGCCAGGTGCTCCACCTTCTGCGGCTTTGTCACCGGGAAAGCGGCGGTGATGAGACCGAGCTGGCAGCCGCTCCCCCAGGCCCATATCTCTCTGCTCAGCGACAGCGCCAGCGTGTGCTCCTCTCCGCATGCCAGCTGCAAAATCCGCACGGATAACAGAGGGCTGGTCTCGCAATCACAGATACTGATGGGCTGGGGCTCTGGCACACACTGCTGATCAGCAACTGCGCACTGGCCGGCAGAATTGTCGCCCCACATGTACACCACACCGCTCTCCGTCACGGCTCCGCTGTGGAAGCTGCCGGCTGCCACCGTAATTATACGATGTCCGAGCAAAGCGTTTTCTAAGATGGGACTGTTAACGCATTCCTCAGGTCCTGATCTCCAGGGCAGCTTTCCAAAACTGTAGACCTCTCCAGCTGGGAGGGGTGAAAAAAGAAAAACAAATCCTAGTATGAGTGTACAAACAATTGTTAAACCAATACAAAAATACAAAGACTGCTTCAGATGAACAGGTATGAATTCCTAGCTTACTCCAGGCACAGCAGAACTACAGCTATCGATATAAGAAGGCTGCTTGTTGCTCTCTGTAATTGCTGCTAAGTTCTACACCTCACGTTACCCTGTGCATGCGTGTACTGTTAAAGTAATGCTTTCTGCTGAAAATTCTATTATACTCAAGTCAAATGAGTTAAGTGTACTCATTGGTCCTTTCTAATTTAAGAACATACTAAGGACATACAAATCTGTATGAAGAGCACGAAGTACAGTCCTCATCTTTCCAAACACCGATCTAGTACCACTTCTAAAGGAAAACAACCTGACAATAACTGAAGATCGTTGCAGTTAAGGTGTCCATTACCTTCTGTTAGAAGTAACCCATGATGGCTCCCAAGGGCTGCCTGTAACACTGTCCTTCCGCTGAGGCCTGGAAGCCTTTCTGGAGTTACAGAGCGGGAACCAGCCTTCCAAACATAGACCAGGCCTCTCTCTTTGGCTCCTTCTGCCTCTTCTGAGCTACAAAGATTGGATGAAATTGGAACACAATCAGGACAAAGTTTTCTGTGGTTCAGTAATGCCTGTGTGGGAAGGGCTTAGTAGTTCAGACATTAGTTTTACTTTCAAGCCAACATTTAAAAATTCTTATTACCAAATTGTAAAGTAAATGCTATTTAAATGAAAAAGCAAGCGTCCTCTCTTTGAAACCATAAGCTTTTCTCTCATTTGTACTTTACCGTGTTCCAATTGCTCCCATTAATTGTGTGTTTAAAACATTACACCTGTAAGAGCTCATCCTTTATACCCTTTCATTTCTACCTCTAGAGATAAAAACAAGGTTTTGATTGTTTGGGTTTTTTCCCTTCTTTGTAAATTCTTAATGAGTGTCTCAGATTCAAATGAGCCAGTTATTCAAATCAACTGAACCACAAAAAAAAAATCCTGAAATAGTGTGCAAGTATCAGAGCTTGCAGGAGTGACTGGAACTATCCAAAACTGGTTTAACGCCTCAACACACTGTGGTTTGAATGCTCAATCAGCAACTTCTCCAACTCAGCACAAAGAAATTTCTCAGAACTTTGACAAGCCCACAGTTTTTACAATTTGAAAAATCCCTTGATTTAAATACAAAAAGTTGTATTAAGCATCAATAGAGACTGGCTTAAATTAAGACTAGACTTAAAGTTAAATTAACAGTCATGCTTACATTTCCTTAGAATTTTATATAGACTAGACTGTTATCTACTCAGAAAAAAAAAATAGGTTTAGCTCCTTATTTGACAACAGCAAAGTCACTCACTCTCTACATAAATCAGTTCTTGCAGCTTGACATGAACTTGTGAAGTTAAAAATACTAAGACAGCCAGAAAAACTTTGATAGAATTACTGTCTTTGTCTAGAAGAAAAGGCACAGAAAATAAAACGCACTCCCCTTTACCAAACCCCCAAAAAAGCTATTCTGATGCACCACACTGCAGGCAAACTCATGCAAGTAGCCCTATTCCTGCAGACTATGGATTTGTTAAACTATGTATGTTGTTAACTGTGGTGCACAGGATGAACATCTTTATACAATCTGCCTCTGAAACGTTTATATTAACAATAGCTAAGAAATCAAATTATCTCTCTTAGCTCCTCTGCCCATCCCAAACATCTTTTTCTACAAAACAGAAGGAAATAAAAAGAAAAAAAAATTAAAGGCAACAGTCTAGAATTAATCTCTTCTAAAATTCAAGTAAACAGTTTATTCCATAAAGCAAACACAGATTTAAAATGCAGAGTCCACCTTGCATTTCAAATACATAGGAATTGTGTTTAGAATAGAAGTAAATGAAAAAGAAACCAATCAAGTAATATATATGCAAAGAAAAAAACAAGGCTTAAAAATTTAATATCAATATAAGGATATTTCACCTAAGATAAAAAATACAGATTTTACACAGACAGGCAAAGAACTCCAAAGAACCCAAAATGATAATACTGAGAGTTTTCCCCAACATGCTGTATATCATCAAATCAGTTCAACGCCTGACATTTGATTTTTTATCCATTTAACTAGTCTTCAGAAAACAGTGTAAAACAAATTTGGACATTCACATAACAGGATTTCTGACAAAACCATCTGACCTCTGTCAAATATCTGAGTGCAAGAAAAGTCTACTGCAGGGCTACTGATCCATAATCAAACTTCACAGGGGCAGGTACCAGACAGGATCTACTGTTTGCTTGGCAATGTTACTTTCGAGTTTGCAGCCTGTGGCTACAGCTCCACAAATTACAGCTTAAAAGAGAAGTTGCTGTTGTAGGAACTTTAGTGTTCCAGACACAACTGAGGCTGAAGCTAAGTCACTAATTTTCCCTTTAGTGTAAGTTTTAAGACAAGTTACATAAAAAGTATGCTGATACCACTTAAATTTCCCAGGAATATCATGAGCTGGCCTACTTCAGGGAGCCTCTGTGGTTTCACCTAGCTGTTCATTCTCACCTTCTTTCCTGTGAGTCCATCTGTCAGTGGCAGCACTCCATCACCACCGAATTGTTCCTCTTTCAAAAGGAACAATATAATTTTCACAAACTGAAAAACATAAAAAACAGCGATTTATTCACAAATAACATAAAACAAAACCAACAAAACCAAAAAACTCCCAAAGTTTTAGCTCCTGCATTCAATAAATAAACACTTCCACACTGCTAGGATGGTTCAAGTATTTATATTTAGTTCACTCACACTGAGTTGGCAGACAGAAGCCAAACAGCCAGACTCGTCCTAAATGCTCAGCTCACAATGGGTCTATTGTAAGGACAGAATGAACAATTCCTCGTTCAAAGGCAGAAATCTACGTCAACCTCTCTATACAATTCTCATTATACCACTCAAGAAACACCAAACTGATTCATTTTCAGTCATAAGACAGAATTCAATACTCAGCTAAATTTCAGGTGAACAGATTTGCATGAGCAGAAAATGATAATGAGCTGAATTTGTAGCTCCATTCCAGAACCGAAGCACACATCACCATTAGAAGGTGCAATTCTGCCTGGGCAGAAAAGCAGAAAGCAAGTTCAAAACGTCTCTTCATGCAAACTGGTAATAGAGTGCCCATGGAGATAAAAGACAACCATGGAAGGTACAGGGAAAAGAGTGGCTGCTCTAGCTACAATTTCATCCTCTCAGATTTCGAATTTCGCAAGTTCACCCTCACACCTTTCCATTCTCATGAAGATACCGTTGTATTACTTTCCTTGGAACAAAAAACAGCTACAGTTAATCTTTGTTTCTTACGATCTGTTTGGCTTCTTTTTAGTATTAAAAGAACTGTAATTTCTCTGGATCTACTGCCTTACTGTATGAAGTACTATAAATTTTAGTTACATTAATGCATGTGCATAGTCACATTTATTCAAACCAAATTTCACATATAAATGCTTTAGAGCTGTTGCTTCATTACAATTGCTGTCTGATATCCACTGTAACAAAATCAGAAAGCAAATTAGTCAGTGTATGTCTTAAGACCCAGAATTAGGAGTCTGAAACTTTCTGCATACAGAAAACAGAAATAAATATGGCCAGTCATGAACACAAGAAACAGAATACATTCTGACCTGTAACTCTCAAACAGAAGTTTCAATGCACACTTGGAAATAGTAATCATCAAGTCAATAAATAATTAAAATAACAAAACCTCCAACACTTTCACTAGAGTGCTCTCAATAATGAATTACCAAGGAGACCTTCACTTATAGAAACAATACAGCAGACAAGCAATTCCAGTCTTTCAGATAGAGGACCCTAAAAAGAGTGTTTTGGACTTCAGAGCTGGCAAAGAATAGACCTCAAAAGTTAAAGATCTGACAACATGGTATTGTGGTAAGTCATAGGCACTCTGCTCTAAAAATCCCCAAAAACCTGAGCATACTTTCTAGAAACACAAAGACACACTCATCACCAGAGAGATACTGCTTCCAAGACAGCCTCTCCTTCCTCAATTACAAAAGAAAAAACCACAATTGTAGAAGTTAACTTTTAAAATATTAACAGTGGAAGTCCCACAAATATAAGGGAACTGTCATGCAATGCTTCAGTAGCAGAGGTGTTGATGAAATATCCAAGGAAAATGGAAGCACGTTTCTGGAACCATAATTTCCTGATGTGTTCTTGCTCAGAGTAAGCACATTCAGGGTTTTCTTTAACCTACTAAAAACCACCTAACCCTACAATTCATTCTCTTCAAAATGCTGGCACCTCTCCTTTGTCAAGGACTCTAGCTTCAAATAAAAAGACTCAGTGGGTCACTGAGCCAAAGAGATGAACACTTTGATAGTAATTTAGGTATCAACAAATATACCATTTACATTGCATATAGGTATTTGAGGTGAAGGAACTGAGGCTTAAAATTCTTGACTTCTAGAATTTATAGACTTTTTTTAAGGACTCAAAGAATTTTTTTCATTTACATGAGCCTCAACTGCCAAAAAAATTACTGTAATTGTCATAAAACCTTCTGACTGTAACAAAACAAAGTTAAAGACAGGCATTTGATTAGCTGTTTTCCAAGATCTCCCTTCAAGGTCAAACTGAAAAACTATTTACATAGTTATTAAGTAAGAAATCTGCAACAGTGGCGAACTAGAAACTAAGAGCATGATATGATACCAGTGATAGATTTTCTTTTCTTTACAGAAGCTCACACTTAGGGCTGCATTACCAAGCATTCAGGCATATAAGGAAACTGTTTTCTTTCCACAGATGAGACATCTTTAAGTTATTTTGAAATCACTTTCAAGTTCAGTTCAAGTTTTCATTCACTCATAGGACAGCACAATATTATTCCCACTTCACAGCTAACACAAAATACAAGTTGCTTTGCCACAGCTGCAAACTAAGTAAAGTAATTGTAATAGAAAGTTTCTTCCTCCCAACATGTAATTTTCCTTGCTTGTTCTCACATTGCATCTGCATTATTTCCTTTCCATTAAGACTGTCTGAATCGTTATTAGACTTAACATCCATGGAGGTGAACATCCAGGCACAAAACAACACTCCTGCATGGAAGGAAGCTCAGTGTGATACCAGCACCTTCACTGCTCTGCCCATACTTTTACCATCAACATTTTTCTTTCAGCGCTGCCAGTGGAAAGCAGCAAGGAGTGCCAATTATGAAATGGCTTTGTGCTACAGACAGATGGCCACTGGCATGGCACTGATGTCATACTCTCCACTTACAAAGTTAAAGGCTAATTCCCCAGAAATCAAATGCTACCACACCATAACAACTGCCATGGTTGGGAACGACTTGGAGCAAACACTACCGTCTTTATCATGGACTGTGCTCTTTGATGACCATTTTTAAGTGAGCACCACAGGCATGAAGGTAACGTTACGTTAAATGGTGAACAGCAACAGCTGGTATGCCCCTGACTTTGAGAAACTCAGAGCTCCCATGAGCCTCATGTGCTTATTTATCTGCTATGTCAATAAACACTGCAAATATTTCTACAGCTTTCATACACGTTTACTTACCCATTTCCAAACACATTTTTAAAAATTTTGTTGCATCACATTTAGCAATAACTTGCAGGACCAAGACTGCATGTTTATTATACAGAATTACCTACTCAGGTTCTGAAGAGCTGATCTCCAAGCTTCCTCGTTCAAAACAGAGTTGTCAACATCATTTACTGTTGGCAACTGTGGCTTACATACAATGTGTGACCAGTTTAGGAAGCCCTTGTGTTTTGGTCAGCACTAACCACTGCTTTTAACATTGTATGATTAAGACCTGGTCAGACTAGAACAAAACAACTGGCTACTGAAAGACGGCAGTGATTGCTCTGGATGAGGGTGCAAAGCTTTTCATGCCAGCTCCAGCGAATGCAGAATGGTAGCAAAATACAGCAGCAAAGAAGTCAGGGAAATAAAACCAACACAGCTGAAAATTATTTGCTACAGCATGCAATTAAAAATTTTAAATTTACCACACTCAAGAGATTAAAAAAATTCTCAATGCCCTTCTGCTTCTTTTTCTTTTGAAATTACACCTTAATTTAGCACATTCTCATGTGCTTTCCCTTCTGAAGACAGTTCACTCCACAGAAACTGAAAATGGTAAGTACAGCTAGTTTACATAAGCTGCCGCCCTGCATCTGCAGCGATTAACTACAGATCATTTACGACCACTCCGGATACTCTCGGTGCCTCACCAAAATACTTTCGTTCTGGAAGAGGAGGTCTGTGACAGTACACTATGTCACCTGTACAGAATACCGCAGCCACAGCGGTACCATCACTCAATACACCCCAAAGGCCGAACTGCATTTACGGCCCAGCAAGCAAGTCACGCAAAGGGACAGGACTTTTAAACGCCAAGTGGAAGGAGATGAAGGGTATATCACTTAATAGTTTAGGGGTCTCTTTCCACCAAGAGGGAGGAGACCTTACAGACCCTACAGAAATACACGTCGAAATCTCTGCTGTACCAGCTCATCACAGCGCGGTTAGAGTTGGACACCCAGGCTCCGTCAGAGCTGCTCGTCAGCCACTCCCGAAGACCCCAGGCGCAGGGCCTGTCCCGCGTCCCCGGTGCCGCCCGGCGCTCCCGTCCCGCAGCGCAGGTGCGGGAGGCGCGGGGAGCGCGGCTGCGCTCGGGCACGGCTCAGCCCCGACTCCGGTACGGCTCCGGCACGGGCACGGCTCAGCCCCGGCTCGGGCACGGGCACGGCTCAGCCCCGGCTCCGGCACGGGCACGGCTCAGCCCCGGCTCCGGCACGGGCACGGCACGGGCACGGCTCAGCCCCTCGCGCGCAGCCCCGCGCGCCCCGCACCTGCTGCCGCCGCGCCGCCCTCAGCCGCGCGCTGCCCGCGGCCCCTCGCGCCGCCCGGCTGACTCACGCGGGGGCGCGGGACGCGCACAGGGCGGGGCCAGCGCCGCGAGAGCGCCGACGGGTCCCTGCCCGGGCCAAAACACGCAGGGACGGGAGCGACGCGTGGGCGTGCGTCGGGAAATGCTCGCGGCGCAAATTTAAGGAGCCCGGGGCCGGCCCGTGCGGGATCCGTGACAGTAGTGGCGGCAGCAGCAGCCCCAGCCTGGCCTGGCCTGGCCTGGCCCGGCCCGGCCCGGCCCGGCCCGGCCCGGCCCTTCCTGCCCCACAAACCCGCCCGTCAGCCGCTGCTTTAACGGGGAGCGGGCCTGCGCCGCAGCTTCCGCAGGGCCCAGTGAAGAGCTTCCCCTCAGGACCAGGCTGGTCTGAATAGACGTGATGCCACAGGTGCATAGGCGTGTTTGTGTGAGTCATGCACGCACGTCTATGTGTGTTTTTC
This sequence comes from Hirundo rustica, assembly GCF_015227805.2. Taxonomy (NCBI): domain Eukaryota; kingdom Metazoa; phylum Chordata; class Aves; order Passeriformes; family Hirundinidae; genus Hirundo; species Hirundo rustica. The sequence continues at coordinate 26,752,045 of NC_053456.1, read as the reverse complement.
TACAAGCGCAGATTTCCCAAAATACATTCAAAACATATACACATCAATACAACAATACGTGTATATACACTGTATCTATATACACCTGTGTGTATACACACACACACTATACATATATATACACTCCCTATATGGGTATGTACATGTGTTTCTATTTGAACAAGTTTTGTAAAATGTACTTTTAATGTTATGTCACCTCTTAGTCGACTATTTTTTACGTTGCCTGAAACTTTCATTTTAAAACCATAGGTCCAAAGACAAGTATAGGCTCTCCTTTATAAATTCTTACATTTTCCAAGGATAGCTATTAAACATTTCTATTAGAGTGTTTCCTCCACTAACTGGAATGATTACTCCATATTTTTTTTCAATACCAACAATCAGCAGCTATAAGCATGCTTTCTTCATTTATCAACTCTGGCTACCTGGCAAAAGTTGGATTACTTATCTTTGTGACAGTATTTCCCCTCTACTCCCAGACACAAAACGTACACAAGATTAAAATTTACAATCTTCGTATGAATTTACACGTATATTTTATACTGCCCACTTTTTGTGCATTTATCTTCATATTTATTTTGAAATGCAACTATTATTTGGTCCTAACACTAAAAACTGTTTTCCAGAATAAAAGACTACATAATCAGTTTGTTACTGAATGTGTTGCATCTAGACCACCTTTCTCATGCCTGGACAGCGCATCTAAATTACTGCTGTTTCCTGCCAGCTCAAAGAATACTTGGGAAATAAAACGAAGACTGAAGTCCACAATGATAGCTATTTAGCAAATTATGGCTAACAGGAGTGCAAAGGAAAGTCACGTGAAGGAAATCAAGCTCCTTCTGGCTGTGCAAAGGCTGGGTGGTTTGGTTGCAACAAGACACAGAAATTGCTCCTGCCTTCCCAAGACAATTTTTTCTTTAAAAAATCCTTTTGCTCAAGGAAAGAGTGTTATTCTTGGACATCAAAACAATGAAGCAAAGGGAAGATTTCACGTGATGCAGTCAAGTGAAAACTGAAGGATCTAATGTGTCAGCACAGAAATACCACAGGACAATGTCTGCTCCCTCAGCCCTTGTCATTTTCGGTGTGTGGGTTGGGTGTTAGTGCTAGGAAACTGCACAGTGAGTCCTGCTCATGCAGGACTGAAAGAAAGGGACTTTTGTCTGTCCACATCCAGGGGCAGTCCACTGTGTGCTCCCTGCTCTACAGAGGGCAGGAATAATCAGTTTGCTCTGGTTACTCTGACGTATGGACAAGACTGTTTCCTATCAGCTACAGCTCATCACATCCCTTAGACACGTAATCCAGCAGGGACAGACGGACCCCCATGCTGATGTAAATGCCAAAGCAAGGACAGTCAATGTACAGCTCCTGCAGAAAGCACAGCTCAGCCACAGTGCTCAGAAAGCTCACCTGGGAGCCTAGAGGCTGAAGTCTGCTACAGGCAGGGAAGGACATCAAGGCCCGTTCCTGTGTGAAACGTATCCCTTCATTATCCAACCTACTACACTGAGAGTTGCTTAACTGAAAGAAATGTGTACAGGCAGAAAGTTTGGATTTATTAATTCTCCATCTTCAGGTATGAAAAATGTTGGCTGTTTTTGGAGGGCATGTACCAAAGGAACTGAAATCAATGGAGCTACTCCAGGGGTGCATTTGGACTTTCAAAGAAACACTGCAGAAATCACAAGACTGTTTGAGGCAGACACCTCATGCAAGTCATATGAGCTGTTATTAGAGACACAGAGGAATCAGGAGGAGCAAGGAGGAAAAAAGAGACACAGTTTAATTTAAATGGGACAACATGGGAGACATGCTGTGTGTAAGTGCTGAGAGACCAGGATGCAGCAGCTGCTGTTCAGAGAGAAGGGGCTCCCAACAAATCCAAGGCCTTCAGCACATGGAAGCAGTGACTACAGCAGAGGTATTTAATATCACATTGTGATGCTTCTGCATTGAGATAGGCTAAGCCTGGGTGCTTCCACTTGTGGGAGTGTCACATTTGCAAAGCTGTCACATTTGCTTCTAACCAGACAGCATCAAACTTTGCAGCTTCAGGCTTGTGAAGCTGCTGAAACAGGAATCTGTCCCTTAGATGGCAATAAATGCCTTTGATGTGATGAGCAGGGAGCGAAGATTGCACTCCAACGAGTTCTATGCCAATGAGAGATTGTAAAACAGGGAGGCAGCCAAGAAGCTACAGTTCTGGAGGAGGCAGCATGCCACAGTTTGCAAATCCTGTATTGTCAAACACAGGCAGCATCCACAGAGCCAGACAGAAGATATTTTATCCTATCTGAAGGGCCTATGGTTATTCCAGCCATGAATCAGTACTTAGTTACTGAATGACCTGCTAGTAGCTTCTTATTCTACCCAGCAATCTAAAACATGTACCAATTTCTTCAGGAAGCAGAGCCAAGGCATCCCGTTTGGAGCTGCCACATCCTATGTAGACCTAGAGAAGTTATGTGAAGGATCCTGTGCAACTGCGTATAAGGGGATCAGTAGGTGAGCAATATTGCCTTCCCAGTGCTTGCTGTAAACACCTCCTGTGGGAGATAAACGCAAATCAAAAGTCCAGTTTTGCCTTTAACCAGGATATTTGCAAGGCCCCATCCCAATTTTTCCAGGAACTCCTCCACTGCAGCCATGGAGGCACTACAAAGATACTTTGACCCACAGCAGTGTGCCAGGAGATTGTCTGTCTGAACCAGGGAAGGGAGGGAGGGAGGAAAGGTTTTCTTTGAAGTGAGGGATCTCTGCATGGTTGAAAAATTGGGCGTGAGGTCACGCTGCCATCACACAGGGGCAGGAAAGCTGTGAGAAGGTGGAGTGGGGCCATGGCTTAAAGCCATGTACAGCAACACCTGGACTGGACAGCAGCACAGTGCTTCTCTAGGTAGGTGGGCTGGCTCCCAGCTCACTGCTAATGAACACAAGATGGAGGAGATTTGTAATTCCCTTCCAAGCTTGGCCTCAGTGGGTTAGCAAGCCCTAGAAATTTTGCTTGGGTGTTTGCTTGGGAGACTGATAGTGTTATTATGCCAAGCACTGAGAAGCTTCATGTGACCTTCTTCTGTGACCTGACAGGATCAACAGCCAGTTGGTGGCACTGACAGTGATCAGGCTGGAGGCAGAGGAGGGAGTGCCCTTTACAGCCATTCGGGAAGGTACAACATAGAGGAGCATCACTCTTGGAAAGCATTTGTTTCAACCTGAAAAAGCTTCATGATGTCTCCCTCAGTCCTTTCTTGCTTATTCAATGTGCTGGCTATCCTTCTCCCAAAATTCTCAGTGTCCTTATCCTCTCCTGGAAGACGTCTTCACTCTGGGCTGGGCAGGCATGTAGTGGACAGAGGAAGAATCTCTGGTGTATGCACTTGTGACAGATGCATCCATGCCTGTGATAAGCAAAGTGCCAGCTGCAGCCAAGAGCATGTTCTTTCTAGCAGTGTCAGGGCCCTCTTGCACCTTCTGCTTGCTGTCTCCTTCACAGTTGCTTTCTTACTCCCTCTAGAAACTACACGGCTTTTGCTACTGCTGCACTGGACAGTTGTGGACTTGTTATTACAACCATTACTCTTTCCTAGCTGATACCTGGAGCATCACAGATCCCAGCCTGAAGAGAGATAGTTCCAATAAAACTGATGTTTAATTACATCTTCTGTGTCTTCACAGTCCAGTGAGAAATTCTTCTTATCAGTCAACTTCGTAGAGCACTGGGCAAAATGTCTGCAGATTTCTCGATTTCTTGGAGAAAGAAATGCTTTTGTCCAAGTGCTTGACTTTGGCTGAAAGTATTTACATTTCCCTACAGACTAAGTTCACAAACCTGGTTGACCGAGGCTTGTATTTTCATCTGCTGCACAATCCCAAGAAGACCATAATCTATTTTCTTCCATACACAGAAATATGCAAGTGTTGTGCCGGTCTGTTTTATGGTATTAGTGAAAGCTGTCAGTGTAGGACGACACACATAGGGATTTTTTTTTAGTTGTTACTGCACTTGCGAAACTAGGGTTAATCTTTTCATGGGGATGGAGAGTCAGGGACCAGATGTGCCAGTTTTCAGAGCAGCACTAGCACAGAAAGACTCTCGTAACAGTCAACTCAGAATAGCAAGAGAGGTCACTGAGTCCACTCCAAGTTTATAACTGTAATTAAGAAAAGAAAGTTTACAAAGTCCTTAGTCCAGTTCTGTGTGAAAGCAGAGACACACCTAAATATGCCAATTTTAAAAAATGGCTTGTTTTACAGTTTCCTATAAACTCATTTGCTGTGGTGCTTTTGCTCTGCATTTACACTTGTAGCCCACCAGTAAAATAAGCCCTAAAAGCTTTATCTGCATTGAACTAATGATGCGCTAAAGATCAGCACCCCTTTAACATGCTCTACTGGACAGGCTGAGAGTCTGAACTTCATTCATTATGGGAGAAAACAAGGGTGCTCCTACGAAGGGTCTGCTTTAAGTAGGTCTTTTGTGTACTGCTGAGCTTTGCAGCATCTGACACCTCAAATTTACAATGTAAGTCAGTAGCAAAAACAAAGCACAAGATTTATTAACGCGGCGCATTCTCTGCTACCCGGGAGGAATGTGCTCCCCTGACAAAGAGACGCTTCACCCCAGGAAGCCCCGCAGAGACAAAATGTTTAAAGCTCGGTTCTGGCAGTAGCACCTGACACCCCAGCAGGGGGTTGTAGAAGCAACGAAGTGAGGAGCAGTTCCCAGAAGCCATCTGATGGAGGCTCAGGCGCTGAAGCCTGCATTTTACTGTGGACCCTCTGTGCTGTAACCTCTGGAGCAACAGCTCTGGTCATACGGAATTTTTGATGTGTCACAGAGTCAGGTTATCGTGTTCTGTAGCAGATGGGCTCTAGCCAGAGTATCTTTACTAGGTTCATAGGCAATTAGATGCAACGTGGAGCATGGTTAAGGACCATACTGCCGTGCGCTGGGAACATACTGGTGGTAGCTAAATGGACTGGTATCAGTAGCAGAGGTAGTTTAGCTGCAGCAACACCAAACTGTGCAAGAACTCCTCTGAAATCTGCTGTTTCCAGGAGTTGTGCTGAATCAGGCATCCCTTACTGCTCAGTAGTCTCAGAAGTGACACAGGCTTGGGCCACAGCTGTGTCATCCAGTGTAACTCTGGCAGCAGGGCTTTTAGAACCAGGTGAAATCGTTATGGTCGCAAAAGGCAAAGTGCTAATCCAGTATAAATTTGCTTTGCCAGCATGAAACTCCTCAAATATTTTTTTCAGACTGTCTGAAAAAGAAAAAAGCGGCTTTTGTGACCAAAACTGCCTCCCACAGCTTCCATGCTCTGTATTTTGTGCTGCAGTGAATTCAGCTGAAACAAGATTGTACGCCCAAGCCTTATTTGAATGAAATTTGTGGCAGTGCGTGCTCTGACAATAACCTAATTTGGATTTAATCAGCAGCAAAAAGTGGATTCTGGAACAGTTCTGAGGCTATTCTGCTATGTCAGAAGGGGAACTGAAATCTCGAGTCAGGGACATCTGCTTTTTTGGGGCTTCTCTCCGTGTAATTTGCGTTCCCTGTCCATGAACAGCTGGGTCAGATTCTTCAATTGTGCCAGTGACCTACAGGCAAAGTAATTCCAGCTTCACCTCTTCCCCAAATTCCTCCTCTGTACAGAGTCACTGCTGCATTGTCTCATACCTAAGGTAGCAAATGATTAATCTGCGCACGCTCTTCCCCCGTGAAGAGTTTCTGCTGAGAAGTTCCTTTCATGAGTGTGCTGGCTGGAGCCTGCTCTAACATAGCAAACCCAATGCACAGCCAAAAGGCTCAGAAGGCTGCAGCTTTTGTCTTAGCAAATCAGTGCTCTGTGGTCTATATGGGGCCAGGGACTCTTCCACCCGCCGCCCCCTGCATCACCACACCCTGGATGTGCCAAGGCTTGGCAAGGGCACGTCAGGACCTAAGGAGCAGGGACACACAGTTGCAATGATGCTTTTGGATAGTTAGGCTGAAAGAAAAGCATGCCTACATTTTATAAATACAAACAAGTTACTACTATTCACTCAGTAACTTCACCATCTCTGTTCTTAGAGTTTTTGACCAGAGACATTAACCAACATGCACACAACTAAACTCAGAATTTAGCTTATATCTACAGTGGTTTCTTTTTGAAGATTTTTGCTCTGTTGTTGCAAAACTGGAAACTGATAGAAACTCAGCTTTTCCCAGAGGTCTCTTGTAAGGGCCCTGCTGAGGGCACACACCAGGAGGTGGCTGGGAGAAGGAAGGGCTGGAGGATGCTGCCTGCATTCTGGCTCTGGGAGCTCCCAGGTCCTATCTCTCAGCATTTCCCTTGAAGAAATTACTTCTTCTCAACTTATAAACTCACACCTGGGAACTGCAAACTGTTATTTCTGACAGAGGCAAGATCCCACCATTGAGAGATGGATGGGTTCCAGCCAAGCCTGGAGCACTGATGCTTGCTTCTCTGCAGAGCTGTTCCATCCTCCTTCAGGCTCAGTAGCTGCCACTTCTTACAGAACTGCCAAGTCTGGACTATTGCTCCCCAGTTTTTTATTTTCGCTGCCTTGTTTTGTGCACGATCTCCTTCCGCTTCCAGCAGCAGTAAAGTTGATCTTCCTTTTGTGTTTTCCCAGCTTCTCTTCTCAAGTGTTTGAAACATGCCAACATTGTACTGCTTCATGACATTATCCAGACCAAGAAGACACTAACATTTGTCTTTGAGTACATGGTGAGTTGATGTTTTTGTAGCCTCCTGTGGAGCTCGTACTGGGAAGTCCTGGGAGGTGACTGCAGAATGAATTTACTGCACTATGAGACATCTACAAAGAAACGAGTTGTAATGCTTTAGTGCAATGATTGATTTTCCTTCTTGATCTCCTGCTTTCTGGCCACACAGCCTTACTCTTTTCTTTCTGTATATGCGACAGCTGTATGCAAAAATAATTCCATGTCTTGCATTCGCTGGGTAGCAGACATTATTTACCTCCATTTCTGCCTTGCCAACACAATAAAGTACTGTTTTTGAGCCACAGCAAGGGTAGGAAATAATGATTTGAGCTCACATCCCAGCTGGGGTCAGATTTGGCACTGACCCCAGCGGATTACCATGACCGAGCTGTGAGCTGCTCTCATGGGGAGACCAGGATACCAATAAAATTCTCCACGTGAATCTTGCTACTGCTCTTGCTTTTGCGGATAGCCAACCGAATTATAGAGAAAGTACAGAAGCTATGTCTTCTTATTGCAGCTTTTTGATTAGTTCCGGCACAAGTATGCATTCTGTTAACCAGCTGCTTCAGGTCATAAATGCTGGGTGAGATAACACGTCAGGCAGGTCCCTGATGTGACCCAGAACTTCAGCACGTGCTTGTGTGCTGCATCACACCACATGTTCACCTAGATGAAATAGGCACCTTTGTAGCAGTTGTGTATTTTTCCATTTACAGAAGAGACATTTTTGGTAGAGGCATTTTACAGCAGAAGCTTTGCCTCAAGTTCTTCTCTTTTATTTAGCACACAGATCTAGCACAGTACATGGGCCAGCACCCTGGAGGACTCCATTTGTGCAATGTTATGGTGAGTTCCTTAGAAGACTCGTATTCCTTAAGGCATGAGGAAGAGTTATTTTCCACTATGTATGGTCACTGTAGATTACTTATTAATATTTATTTGTTCCATATATGACAAAAACTTTGGAGAAAATCTGCCTTTGACGATGTTACAAGCTCCCTCTCACTCTCCAAGCCTTTTTTTAGTTAGCCCCTCATTCTATTTTCTGAACCTGCGAGCGGACATTCAGCTTTTGTGAACAATGACATCTTGTGGCAAGGAAACCTATCTCTACACAAATTTGTATCCTCTTATTGTTACAACAAATTATTCATCTCTCCAGTTAAAAACTCTCTCATCTCATTTGGAACTATCTTCATATTTGCAGTCATTTAAGTCCCTTTTATTTCTCTCATAGCTTTTGGGATTGGTTGACTCCATCTGAACACACCAATCATGTACCCTTACTTTATAAATTGATGTTATAATAGTCTCCTGCTCTCCTTTTTATGCATCTTCACATTTAATGAACTTTCAGGACTGCTGCTGCACGCTGGCTTAAGGTTTCAGTGCAGATGTCTTCAGTGAATGCCTAGGTCCTTTTCCTGAGCAACTTCAGTTAATTTATCTTACAGCTGTCAACAATAACTTTGTATTTTATCAAACTGTCTATTCATCTGGCTTTGTCAGATCTCTCTGAAGTTCCTCACTGTCACTTCTTATCACAACTAATCTAAATACTTCTGTCATCTTCAAATGTTGCCACATTGTTCACATCTTTTTCCAGATAGTTGTTAAGCAACACCAATTCGAATGGAGTTTTTTAGGGCCTCAGATTTTAAACATCGTTAAAGCTCAGATACATCTGACATGCAGTGTAGTAGTTTTGGCACACATCTCAAGGGATCTACTACCAGACATGCTCGTAAAGCACGGGGAGCACATGGCTGTAATATGTACTCACTGGCATTTCTGTGAGTAAACACTAGCCAGCTGCTCTGCTTTCCCGTGCAGAATCCTCACTGTCAGCAGGAACTGAACTGCAAAATTATTTACTGCTCCTTCAGGAGGGTCATCTATCTTGCTTCATTTTTGCTGGCAAATACTCTTTGTTCTTTTCTGAGTGATTCCTATGGAATATAATGTAAGTATGCAGAATGTTACAGGGACACTTTTCTGGTACAAAAATGACCTATGGGTGTCACTGTTTTTCCTCCTCTTCAAGTCAAACCTTTGGTGAAAAAATATAATTTCTCTGGTGAAGTCTTATTACTTTCACTGTGTTTTGTTTCTATCCACTGTCCAACTTCAGCCCAACTTATTTTACCCCAGGCTTATTTAGACTACCATGATGGTGGGAGTTAGATATTTATTTCTTGGCTTCCTTTCTCGCTTGGTTTTCTTCTTTCTTACTTGTTTCGTTCATCAGATCTGATTTGCTGTGTTTTTAAAATCAGGTCCTCATGTTTTCTCCAGCTTGAAGCCAGCAGTTCCCACTGCCAGGTCGGTCAGTTCCCTGCTCCACTGGTGGCATGTGCAGCAGCCATGGAACTCAGCCAGCTGGTGCCATCTGGCTCAAGGGGGCAAACCTTCCGCTCCTTAGGCTTTCGTTTTGTTTGGCTGTGTGTCTTTGTGTCTTTGTCTTGAGCACTGCAATCAGCACAGCTGCTGTTCTGAAAGCTGGGGTCTGTGTTTTGGCAAGCTGACCTTGCTCCTGCAATCAACAGTCCATTTCTAAAGAAAAGTTAAATTTCCAAAACGTGCATTTACAGACCGCAGTTAGACTGCCCTCCTGGCCAAATATTCCACCCTGAAAACCTCAGAAAGCTGCAGAGCAGTCATAGCCCACTGCAGTTTTCTCCTCCTCAGCCAGCTCTACTCATTTTGGGGATTTTTACTGGTTTCTTACTTGCTTTGTCTCTGCTTTGCTCCAGGGTTCTCCTGAAGTTCAGAGGAAACGTATCAACGCAAAGTCACACAAAATCATTTAGGTTTTCTGTTGGCTTTTTCCAGCTCTTCGTGTTCCAGCTTTTGCACGGCCTGGCTTACATCCACCAACAACACATTCTTCACCGTGATCTGAAACCCCAGAACTTGCTCATCAGTTGCCTTGGTGAGCTCAAATTAGCCGACTTTGGTGAGTCACAGTTTGGACACAGCTGTGTATCTGCTCAGACCAAAGCTGTAGCATATAGATCTGTATCCACAGCCAATTAAGGCAGAGAAGCATAACCTTTTCTTGAACTTCAGGAAACTATTTCTATGGTCAGTCCAGCTTTTCTTGTATTTATACTGATAGGTGCAGGGATTAACCTCATTTAAGTCAGAGCAATTACTGCCATGTAAAACTAGTTCAAAAGAATGAAGAATTGACCCTTCTCTGTTCAGAAAATAATGTAATGTGTAGAGTCCACAGCAATGTGTGACCCAAAAAGTGTTCTTGGCATTGGTTTGGGATAGCTGCTTCAGTCTCAAATGATAAAGCCCTAGAAAACACAGCCTATTACTTGATTTGATCTGCCCCAGAGGTGTATTCCAGAAACACTTTCTTTGTCAATTGCTTGTAAGCTGCATTGAAATTACTTGTGTTTAAAGAGAAAATAATGTCCTGTTTCCAATTATGATCTATGCACTATACAGGTAGAAGGACTGTCCTAACACAGCATTTTTTTTGTTGGTTTGTTGGGGTTTTTTTGCAGGCCTTGCTCGTGCCCAGTCCATCCCCAGACAGACATACTCCTCTGAAGTTGTGACACTCTGGTACCATCCTCCTGATGTGTTGCTTGGAGCTACAGCTTATTCTTCTGGTATAGATATCAGGTACTGACCAGTACCAAATTATCTGGGGTTCCCTGGGAAAAATCTTTTATATCTGAATTAAATTAAATCAGCCAAAGTTACAGTAGATACAGTTGTAAATAGAGGAATTAACACCTGTGAGCAGAAAATGTGTGAGCAATGTGGAGTTTTGTACAAGTTTCATAGAGGGCTCACAGAAGTGTTTGGGAATGAAGTCATTATATCTCAGCTATGGATTGATACAAACCTCACCTGCCAATATTCATGAGAGACATGCATCTTGTCTGGTAACATGGATGGAGCATTTTCATGTCTTGTGACAGAACACCTCTGCTCAATGCAAGTATATCTATGTAGTCAGCTGAGGCTGTAGTACCTCTGCAGAAATAGCTTTGTGTAAAAACAATGTATCCACACCTGCACCATCAATCACTTTGGCCTTGGTAACAGAATGTGACATTAAAGGGTTTCTCAATGAGTCTGGGGATAGAAAGGTGTATGAGATTTTAATTTTTTCGGTGATATTTTGTCCTTCTCAAAGACCATGTCTCAGATGCAGTCTGTATTTCACTCAGGAGAAGAGCAGTGTCTGTTAAAGCCTTGTTTCCTTCTGAGCTCTACCCCAAAATCTTGATGTGTTTGGAAATCAAAAGGAAACAAGCTGCACATTCGTAGAAGGGAGAGGAGTTTCTGAGAGTGTGCAGAAAACAGGAGAGGATGAAGGTTTTGTGGATCCCAGTGGCCTTTTGGGCTGGCTTGGATGTGTAGCTGGGGTAGCTGTTATGTTCATCAACCTTCTGGCTCATTTCTGCACCAGGCTGAGCCCACTTCCAGCAACACAGTCCTGATGTGCTCATGGACAGTGTGCAGCTCATGGCGTTGCAGAAGGCCTTCCTTATTCTGGGCAGTTTTACATCTGGAGATGGTATAGCTGCTTCACCCTTTCTTCAGACCAGTTAATCCTCTGCTTCAACCTGTCCCACCAGGACTTACTGTTAACTACTGCAGAGTCAAAGGCTGGGAAAAGGTAGGAGTGCAGCAGGCTGAAGAATGTGCAAGAGGGCTGGCTAAGTTTACAAACAGCAAAGCTCCAGATCTTCACAGGCTATGTGTCCCTCCAGAGGCCTGCAGCTTATCAGACACTGCAGTGACCTAAGTCTGGAGGGTAGGTCAGGGAAATGGAAGTTTTTAGATTGTTTACTTCCCTAGGACTGCTGCTAATTTAATTATTTAAAGACTTCTCTAAGGAGGAAAACCTTGCTAAATTCTAATGGCTTCCAGCTGCTAAGCCAGTCTAAATAGTCCTGTCTACTACCCCCACTACCTGTCACTTTTCCCTCCAGACAGTGTCTCAGAAATGTCTGCTGAGTTTGAAGAAGATGCCTGCCTAGCAGATTAGAGGGTTTGTATCAGGCATAAGCCTGTTGTTTTTTTCCCTGAAAGCTGACCTCTGTCCAAAGCCAGCTATGCACAGAAAGCGTGTCATTTCTGCCTATGCAAAACCAACATCCCCACTGCATAGCTCTGCTCTGGTGTAATGAATAGCAGCATAGGAGTGGTGTACAAAGATCCCAGCTCTAACAGCACAGTGCTCTCCGTCCCACTGAACTTCATCCACACTACAGGCACCTTTGTTACAATGCCTCCTTATAATAACAACATTCAAAGTGTTTGCCCCAAAGAAAGATGTCACGCTGAGAGAATAGAGAGTACTTCAGCGAGCTCTATTCAGTAACTTCCTCTAACAAGAGTCATTTATTATCTTGATGTACACTGCATTTAAGTTCCATTTTTGTCTATTAGGAAATAATGTGAATTCACACAGATGTTACTTGTCTATTGGGAAGAAAGGAAAAACCCCTATGTCTTTTGGATGCTGCAATTTACATGAAGGCAGGTCAGAATGCCCTTGGTAATGGCATGAGACAGTGGGTGTCAAAGCCTTGGTTTAAAGAAACCAATTATAACGAAATAAAACATTATGGCAATTCATGCATAGTGTGCTTGAGCAGCAATACTGTCAGTGGGAGGCACACGGGAAGTGAATGAGGCCTTGAATAGATGAAGAAAGAGATATAGAAGGAGACTTGGTCGCTCTTGGACTAACTAGAAAAGCTGCTTTAATCTCTCTGTATCTCTTTTCTCTCTCTTTCTCTCTCACTATCTCTTCAGGACTTTAGAAGATTCAATTAAGGGATTTCAGGGAGATTACACTGCATATCAGAAGGAGGTGGTTTTTTGGGTTTTTTTGGTTTTTTTTTGAAAAACACCAAGTGCTTTATGCACAGCCACATTAGTGACTGCAAACATCATGAATGCCTTAAGATGTCTTCTTTTCAGTCAAGCTTTCCTGGTATAACCTGTCATTAAAAAAAAAAAAAAAAAAAAGAGAGGAAAAAAAATCACAGTGATCTTCCCTGGTAGATTCCTGTAGAATAGGAGCTCACATCCAGTCACTTAACATGGACTTGCCAAGCTCACTACAGCCTTCTCCTCAGCCTGGTTCACAGTGCCCCACTATGCCAAAGTGGGAGATATTGGCTCAGGGCTCCACTGTACAGACCAGGCTTGGTGATGAACGAGAAGAAGGATATATTTCTAGTTAAATATAAAATTACCATCTCCTAGTGCCAACAAAAAACCCCAAACATGGAGAGGGAACTCTGGGATGGCATAGAGATACCTTAGATCTTAATCCTGATGAGAACCTTTGCACTGTGTGATGCAGCACTGCAGACTGAGGACAAAGTGTAATGTTCAGACCTTCCCCAGGGATTGCAGATGGATACAACTGTACTGTCTGAATAAGCTCTGCTTATGCTCCCTGAATATCCCTGCAACTTCTCCTACTTTAGCTGTCACTGTTTTGATTTGTGTGCATATCTGGCACTTGCTGAAATAACATGTCTAGCTAGGCTTCTTCCCTAAAGACCCCTCCCTCTTTCCAAGGCAGTTTTATAGGACTGAGATCCTCTAAGATATAGACTGGAAGGAGTAAGAAGACTTGATACATTATTATTAGAGGAGAAGGAAGGAAAAGGGGAAAAACAAAACAACTCCAGGTCTAAATATTAAGAAACATTTCAAAGTAAATGCCTTTGAATCATCCTCATTATCAGAAGGATCCTCATAATGCTGTCAGAGCTGTAACTCTCAGAAGGAAAGCTGAGGCCTCTACTGCAAGGCTGATATGACTACCATTAGCTTCCAAAGTTCCTGCTCTTGCCAGTCTAATGGTCCTTTCTAGCTAGGATATCAGAATGCAAACTTTGGTAGAACATCAGCATCACTTGTCCTAAAAGCACAGAGAGCTGTTTCTCTCCCTCCTACATATCAAGAGTACCTAAATTGCTTTGACCATAGACAGCAGAACTTGTGCAATGCAAGCAGCTGATTACAGCAGCCCCTGCGATTGCAAAATAGGGTGAGCCATTTGGGCTGTGAAAACAGTGTTGGTATGACACTGGTCTCAGTAGAATCTATCTGTGGGCTCCAAAGTAATGTCTAATCACATGGTAGCGCTATGAAACACCAGAAAAGTTCCATGTTGCAAAAGCTGTGGATTAAGTTTCGTGATGCCTGGACTCTGTAAGAGGATATTAGACAAGCAGAGAAGCTCATCTCGCAAGGCTTGCCAAGGTTTGGGTACAGGAAGCTAAGGGAAAGCGCAGCAGAGGTGTTTATGGAAACAGTGATAGATAACGGATCTGCAAACAGGCTTGGCACCACCACCTGGTGTGCAAGGATGACCAAAATAAACACCGCAGATGAGCTGCATGCCAGGGCTCCAACTGACCACAGCCAGGTGGGAAAAGCAACTCCAGTATTGCAAAAACAAGCTGCAAGGGGTAACACAGGAGTGCAGATGACCAGAAGAGATTACCAGTTATTGCTAAGCAAATGAAAATAATTACTTTCAGAGCCTGTAAGACAAAGCTGGGTTCTCAAGAGTTGAGCTTAAAGGACTCCAATATGATATAACCAAAGAAGAATGAGACTGAAACCTGAAAAGTTGCAATGGGACTTAGTGAAAAGACAGAAAACCTAGAAAAAAAAATTGAAGCAAATGATTTAAAATAAATAAGTGGAATTTTACACCATACAGTAAGAGATGGGAATAGTTGCAAACAGGCAAGGCTACCTTGATCACAACTATTTCATTTTTACTGCCCTGAGGAATAATCCACCTTAGTAAAATGAAGCAATTTGGCAGGTGCTGGGTTGTTTTTTTTTTAAACTGGCTGGTTTGTTTTGGCACAAGTGCAGAGCAGAGGATGACATAAAAATAATATTGTAACTTGCTGTTATGACCAAGTTTTTTATGCTATGAAATCCTGCCTTCAGCTTTCCAAGGAAGAGCTAAATGCTTCTGAAGGAAAATGGCCATAGTAGTTAGTGCCTCTGGGTATATCTAGTATATCCTTCAAGCCAATGAAGTATGTAGAACCTCCCTCTTTATCTTTCCTACTGTAAATATTCCAATTTTGTACCCTTTTCTCATGGGAAGTAACTGTACTCCATAGGATTCTGCCATGACCCTTTTTTCACATAGTTTGTAACAGAATTAATGGAGAGAGACTTGAAAAATTTCTTTTGGTACTGGGAAAAAAAGATAGTGGGTTTCTTTTCCAAGGATATCACCTGTTTTGTCTTGCTGGTGAAAAGTGATTTTTTTTTTTTTTTTTTTTTTTTTAGTGGGTGGTGCTGATGAGAAAAAGAAGATGGAAACAGACTTGTATGGAACCTTGATGCCTTCGGGATTTTTCTGAAATCTGAAGGCATGTGAATGTAACTTATCTTTGGTTTGCTCCTGTCCTGTTTGACTTCTGAGCTTGTATCAAGATTTCTGCATTTACAAATCAGAATTTCTAATTTCCATTCCAGCAATTATCTCTGCCTCTCTCCCCACATCCTTACAATAATATTATATAGATCATTTATGCGAATGAGTCAATACCTTGGGTTTCTTGCAGGAGTGCAGGCTGTATATTTGTGGTCATGATCCAGGGTCAGCCAATATTTGCAGCAACTTCTGGTACTCACGAACAGCTGGAGAAGATCTGGGCGGTGAGTAAAATACGCCCTAAAATGGAAGAGAAAAAGAATCCCTTGCTCCAGCCTACTTTATTTTGAAGTCCTAAGCATAGGTCCTGTGAATAGCAGAAATAATTTGGTCTAATCTGCCAAGTTCATAGCAGACTTTGTAACCCATTTTATATATAGCGACTTTCTCACAGACACATGAGTAAATCAAATGACTTCCCTTTGATGTTTGTCATCTCATCAAAAATTTAAAGCCAATTAAAGTGACATCAAATTGAAGAAGGCATAAAAGGTGTGCAGGTACTGCAAATTCTGTTGCTTCGTTTTAAATCCTTTACTTACTGTAGGATACAGCATACCACGTTCTCACAAAGGAGCTCTAATACTGCTCGGGAACTACCTTGAAAATGGCAAGACCTTGAAGTTTGTCAGGTTTCTTCATTTTAACTTAGCACATTCTGTATCATCCACTTTATGGTGCGGCTCTAGAGAGTGACTTGGCATAATGGAAAGTGTGAAATTCCTTTATAAGGGTAGCAGTGAGTGAGAGCAACATATTTGGGAGCTTCCTACGTTGTTTTTTCTGCTGGGGAGGCAGCAACACAGAGCCACAATCCTAGAGCAGTTTGGTAGAACTGAGGCATCAGCAGCACTGACAGGTTCTGTGTGTTCCTGACCGCTCCTGCTGACCCTGTTACTGACACAACCTATGCATGCATATTAGGTCTTGCTGTGGGTCTCACTGCATCTGTTCAGCCTGGAAAGAGGAGACTAAGGGGACACCTCACTGCAGTCACAACTTCCCTGTGAGGGGAAGAGGAGGGGCAGGCAGCACTGATCTCTTCTCTCTGGTGACCAGTGACAGGACCTGAGGAAATGGCCTGAAGTTGTGTCAGGGAGGTTTAGGTTGGATATGAAGGAAAGGTTCTTCACCCAGAGCGTGGCTGGGCCCTGGAACAGGCTCCCCAGGGAAGGGGTTACAGCACCAAGCCTGGCAGAGTTCAGGAAGAGTTTGGACAATGCTCTCAGGCACACGATGGAATCTTTGAGGTGTCCTGTGCAGGGCCAGGAGTTCGACTCAATGATCCTTTTGGGTCCCTTCCACCTCAGCAGATTCCGTGATTCTGTGATTCTGTGTCTGCCCTTTCACTTCTCTTCCCAAGGATTTGCTCTTATGCATAGAGTGTTTCTGAAACATGGGTTTTGAAAGGAGAAAGTACAGAAAAAATCAAATTCATGAAAAGCATGAGAAATTACTTTACAGCTGTTAGACTGCATAAGTCAGATTTTTCCAGCTTAACCACTTCATGCAGAAACACTCTTGCTTGGTCGGGTTTTTCTCTCTTCTTGTAAGTAGGAATGTGATAAAAAGTCAGACAAGTGCATCCAGTTCTTACACTTGAGTTCAGTCCATTTAAATAAATGCTGAACTTCTCTTTCATAGAGAGTGTGGGGGAAAAGAATTATTGGGGGGAAAAAAAATCCATACTTGGCCAATTAACAAGGTTCAAAGCCAAGGCAGGTCCAGTTTCTCAGAGTGTGAATGAAGGCTATCCTTACACTTGTGTCTCTGAAATCTCTGGATACATTTCCTGTGGTTTTGCATTAGAGGGTTACAGCACTATCATAATTTCTCTGGTATTATAACTAATACCATGATTAATAGGATTTGTGTTCTAGATGGCAAAAAACCCCTCATTTAAAAATCATGAGGAAGCTTAAAGAGCTATGAAATAATTAGTGCTTTTCACAGGAGGTTTTATGATATTATACAGCCTGGAATGAGCCTCTGTGTTAGACCAAGATTCCAAAGCTCCTTAGAGTCTTTCGATGTCTAACTTGAGATATTTGCTGAGTGTGAGGTTCAGAATGGGGATTCCTACTGTTTTCTGATAGTCACTTCCTTTCATGTACTAGTGGTAGAGGCACCCTGCACTGGTAGGGAGGCCATCTGCATTTGTGTGCACAAGTCTGCATCACTCAGCATGCTCATCTCCACGTGGGACTGTTGGTTCACACACCATACAGATACATGGCTGGAAAATCCCCATGCTGTGAAATGTGTTTATCCTGTCGAATCATCAGGACTGACTGACTGACTGTCATTTTACCAAAAATTCTTCTAGATGCAAGTGCCACCTCAAGCAGTCTCCATCTCCCATCTCTGTCTTTGGCTGCTCATTGCTGCTCCTGTGTCCCCCCTCACATGTGGGGCTACATGAATTGGGGACCCTGCAACTTTGTTTTCTCCCTGGCCTGCTCTAAATGAGAGCAGCCTCTTTGCCCTTCTCATGCTCTGGTTGCACAAACAGCAGCCCTAATGAGCACTGGTACTGGTGAGGGCATGGCACAGGAGCACGGCCAAATGGAAAGGAAGGCTGGAGTGCTGGTTATGGAAGTGTGGCATGAGTGAATGCCAACTCCAGCGTCTCCAGTCTGCTTGTGCCGTGGAGAGCAAGCAAACCTGACAAACTCATGATCCATCATTCAAATTTTGAGAGGCCAGGCACAGGATTTGCACACAAAAGCTCCATCTTATTGATTAACATTGTTCCAAGAAAGGCTTCATGTGGGCTGGGTTAGGTTCAGAACGCTGCCAGGGCGCTTCTGTTGCTGAGCTGAACATTGTGCCAAATGAATGACTACAAGGCTCCTCAACACAAAACATAAAATAAGACTTCCCAAAAAAATTAAGCAAAATCAGCCAGGTTGATTCCTTCAGCTAAGTCATCACAGGAGAAGCTATTTCCCAGCTGTGAGTGAGAAAAACAATCAAGTACCCGGTGCTTTACAACTGCCACAAGCTGGCTTTATAGTTCTTCCTTCTTTAATGTATCTTTTCACTGATGCCTATTTTCTTGCAATCTTAGTAGAAATTTTTTGGGGGCCAAGCTCCCCATATCATATATCTCAGCTTTCATTTGAAGGAACAGGAATTGTCTATCATATGCCAAGGGTAACTAATACAAGACAAATCTAATACTGGAGAGAAGAAAGTGAGTAAAAACCCTGAAACTTTTCGTGTTAAAATTTCACTGCTTTTTAAGGAAACTTGGTAATTCTGGGGGTTTGTCTGGTTGAAAGCTTGGCATGCTTGGAGCTAGCAGTACTGATTTATACTACCATTTCACATGCTGTGAACTCTTAAATATGTGGCTTTACCTCTTTAGCACAAATCATCCATATCAATAGGCACTCTGCATGTGTTAAATAATGATAATGACACTAAACATCAGCAACTGCAGAAATCTAGATATGCTCAATCTCACACATTTCAGCAACTAAAATGAAGTTAGAGGAGGCCTCACTGGCCCAGACTGCTCAGTGAGCAGTTACTGCTGAAGCCCACAATCCCCAATAAAGGCCAAAGACACTGCTGAAGCTCTGCATCTTTCAGAGTGAGGCTCTGCACTGCTTTCTAGCTCCAGCTACTAGACCTGTGTGCCAGCTTTACTTTTTTACCTCAGAAGGCAAGGGCTTCTCTCAGTGCTCACGGCTGGTGCCACTGCTGAACAGGGCAGCTGCTGGCAGTGCAAGCGGGCACAGCGTCCCCAGGGCAGCTCCGGTGTGGGAGGACACTTCAGCACTGAGAAGGGCTCAGCTGTGTGACCCTGGGCTGGCAAACACGGGCAGCAGTGGCACCTGGCAGTGAAGCTGCATGTGCCTTCACTGATGTTCCAGCAGCAACAGCATTGAATCTCAGCAGGAGCCTTTCTGCTACATAATCAAGTGCTAAAATGTCAGTGTCCTTTATGCACAGTGGTAGATCCAGCACCAGTCAGGGCAGTGCAATTCTGCATTGGTTTACAGGGAAGGCCAGTCACTCTCCTCGGAGACTGATTCCTCCAACTCCACACCAAGGCAAAGAACGGGCACAAAGAGATCACTGTTCTCACTCTTTCTTCTTTTGCAGGTATTGGGGGTCCCAACTGAAGACACCTGGCCAGGACTTTCCAAGCGCCCCAGCTATAACCCGGGTAGGATTTAACTCATGAGAAGGCCAGCTTTTTCTTTAAGCCACTAGCCACTCCATTGTTGGGTCAGTAATTATTATAAAAAATCCTGTGCTTCAGTGGTAATAAATCCCTCGAGTTACTTCATGACAGTGGTGTTGTAGGACCTACAACGACACCGGGATTGGCTTAGTTTGCAAGCAGAGGTACGTGTGGCAAAGTTGCCTCACTGAGTGCTGGTGTGTGTAAGACAAATGGAAGATTTCATGGCTCAAAGTCTCACAGTGTATTTAATCTCCACTGCTCAGTGGAGTAGAGCAAAGGACCAGTGTCTCCTGCTTTCGACTGGAAAAGCTGACAGGCACCTGGAGATGCAGTTTATCTGAACTTTCCTTATTTTTATGGAGATGGTTTGGGGACCTTTAAACCTCTGCTTTAAAGGTCACTGTCCCTGATTTTGATGTGAGCAAGGTGAGAAATCTGTGTGATTTACAAAGCTGGATTCTTTTATTTCCACATGGGCTGGTAGAGAAGTCTGTGTCCTGAACTTCAAAGGGCCAGTTGTCTCTTATTTTGATGTGGGCAGGTTGAGAAATATGCTTTGAAAAGCTAGCTCAGTCACTCTCCCTCTCCCCTTCCCTCTCTCTCTCTCTCCCTTTCTCTCTTTCTCTTTTTGTTTAATGTTTTCTCCTGGGAAAATATATTCAAGTGTCAGTGAGGGGAAAATGATGAGCACTGATTCTCAGCCTCTCAGCAGGATCATTCTGTAAGAGAAATATAAAAGTGAAATATTAAAAACCCTAGAATGTGAAATTCACCCATCTACAATCTAGCCATTCTCTCTCACTTGTACCATAGGAGAATGGTGGGGGGAGCCTGTCTATCTGGATGGGGAAAAAAAGAACAGGGGGGAGAGGAGGAGGGAGAAGACGTGCTTTGAGCAAGAGGTTTACAGGTTTAGTAGAGCATAGTAACATCTTTTCAAAGAAGTGGGTGTTGCTCTGTGACCCAGTCCAAGATGCCCCTCCTTTGATTCTGGTGCATGAACACTAAACAGCCCCCATTTTCACATGGTAGCCGAGATTGGCTGAACAATAACCTGGTCTCACAGTCGAAAGGACTGGAATCTTTCACACAATTAGCTGAGACACATTAATCAAACCAGCGTGAAATGGGAATGTGTCGCTGTCCACAGCAAGTTTAATTTGGATAGCAAGCAAGCACAGAGCAGACAGCTGGAGGAAGCATTTTCTTCTCTAAGTTGTAGAAGGCCTGGCTGCGTAGTCTACAAGTTGAGAAGAGTAGTTTGGGAGATACAGAAATGCTCATGTGTGGGAAGAACTAATCACGAAGAATTTTTTTATGCCGGTCATCTGCTGATACAAAGCCTCAAACATACAAGCATACAAACTCTGAGTGATGATGGTTAGGTATCCTGGTGCTATGTAGAGGGGCAACCTGACAGTGCAAGCATTAAGGCTGTGTTAGCAATGAAACTTGCACAGACAAGAGAGAATGTGAGTGCCTAGAACTGCTCTGAGTAGTGATTTCCTCAGCTCTGTATTGTCTGAGTGGCAGTGCTGTCCTCTGCTGCTGTGGAGGGTGCCTGGGAAGGAGAGGACAGGCACCTGGACAGCAGGGCAATAGCCCCAGTGAAGTCCAGTCATCATAAGCAGTTTTCAAGTCTGACTTGCTTTCAGACTTGGTAGAAAGTTTCCCTAATGGACTCCAGAGGGGCAGAATTGACCTGTGCTTTGCTGTGATACTGGGATGCTGGTGCCTTTTGTGTCAGGACCAGGCAGAAGTGCAGGACTCAGAGCACACTGCTCTGTTGGAGCATCCCACAGAGCTGGCAAACACATGGAAGAGGGGTACTGTGTCAGTGTTTGGGGCAATAGCTGTGCTAGCTGGAGAGGCAATACCCCTTTCCCCTCTTGGGAGCCTTAGGGGCTGTGAGCTGTTCCAGCCCCCTACAGGAACCAAGCACTTGGCTCACACCTGGATTACACAAACCGGTCTGGACAGAAGAAGGCTACTCTAAAGTTGGACTGTTTGCCCTACTCATGAACTGAATCAATTCACTTTTTGATGGGACTGCTGGTAAGAAGACAAATTAGTCTCTTTGTTTAAAGCTAAATGCCATTTATATGCTTCTGGGCACTTCCCCTCTCTTCCCTGAAGCACAAATGCTGTTCCCCCACCCAGGACATGCTCAGCCCCAGTACAATCTGTGGAGTCTGCCTGAGAAAACCTTCTCTCCTGAGGTTATTCCCAGACCATTTGTGCGAATCTGGGTGCCTGGGTTGGTTCAGATAAGCAAACAGACTTTGGAGCTCTTCCCCAAATCTGACGGTTTGAATTCTTTTAGGTAGTCCTATTGATGTTCACACTGAGCACAGGCAGCAAACAAACAAACAGGTTCCTGCCCGCGGCAAGGAACGAACACGGGCAAAACAAAGCACTGAGGTGTGATCCTATTCTCATTGAAGTTGATGGCAAAATTCCCACTGGATTCAGCAGCCTAGGCTCAGCCCCAGAATGTGATTGTTATTGGGAGAGTTCCTGGGCCAGGTGGGTTAGTAGGAATCTTTGAAATGAAAGCTGGAAACCTTTAGGTGTTTTCCTGTCGCGGCTGTGGGCTTGAGCACATCCTGCTGCAGTCTGAAAAGGATACGGCGTGGGCTGTGGGCTCTGTGAGTCAGGCACACACAGGGCAGCTGGAGGAAAAGCAGCTCCTCTGCCTCCTCCACGGGCAGCTGGAAGGGGTGGAATGTGCAAAGGAGCTTTTGACTACACTATGCCCCGGTGTCTTGCACAAAGAAGTTCAAGAACAGCCTCGTGCCCGTTCCCTACAGTTTGCCAAAGTCTCAACCTGACTCCAGGTGAATGGGAAGGATGGGTGAGTAACCCGTTCGTGGCCAGCCCTACAGCCTGTGATCTCACCTTCTCTCTGCACGAGAGACGCTTGGGGTAGGAAATTATGTCAGTCATAGGGCCTGCAAGCAGGTTGGAGAGCCATTCCCTGGAGAACATGAAGGACTGGGAGAGCTCCTTTCACACATCTCAGCACACTCACCGGTCGTCTCCCTGGCCCCCCGGGCTTACCAGCCCTGCCCACAGTGACAAGGCTTCGCCCTGTGTTTGTTCATTTGTTCTGTTCCCTCATTTTGCTTCCCCTGAAAGAGGCAGTTGTAGCTCTGTTAACACTATTTTTGAAAGCTCTCATGCTGTGTGAGCTCAAATCCTTGCATTAATCTACTGCTGTGTTCATTTCACTGCGCTGAAAAGCAGTGAGTTTAAATCCCCTCTAAACACCACCGGTGACACCAGAAGGCCAGTGTTTTGATCCAGCCCCATTAATGGTTACAAGTTTGAATCTAGACAGCAGGGGTCAAGGGCAGGAAAGGATTAGGAATCACAGCCCATGACATTAAGCTAGTGCTTTTGCCAAACTGGGAATACTGGAGCGCTCAATGTACCGAGTTACTTTTTGTTTCTTTTTTCTGATGTCTAGATTCCAAAGAGTGGGGAGCAGTGCATATCTATCTCTAACATGATGAACTCAGAGCGAGCTTTGCTCCTTGATTTATCGCACAGGTGGAACCATGAACTTGCCTATGCCAGGTAACATCACCTCCCAGAGCAGATGCAGGTTTCACACAAGGCCTTTTCAGATGCAGCAATGACTTTCAAATAAAGCCTAGTTTTTCACGTATCTGCAGGCCTTGGTATGCTGAATGAGATTTAGAAGCTTTTCAGAGTCAACTTGTGCTCCCAGGTACGGATTTTCAGTGTCTGTTGCGTTTCCAAGATGTCACCAGCAGATGGAGGCAACAAGCAGCAGGCCCGACACGGGAACTGCCCGTTCCATTTGGGAAAACGCTGATGAAGTCTGCATGCCGAGTGCTTGCTTTTTTTTTTTTTTTTTTGTAATCTCACTTTCTATGCTGATGTTTCGTTTAACACATGGGATGGTTGAAAACTGAATTCTAAAACGATAACATTTTTATTGTCATAACAAACTGCCTGCGGCTTTGATCTCCGAGGGAAGAGCAGCGCTGTAACTGATGTGCGATGCACGCTAGCCAGGGCGTAGGGAAACTTCCCATCTGTGTGCAATGGGCACAGCCTGCAGTTTCCAGCCTGCCGCAGACAGAGCTCTGCTCCTGTCCTCAAGCCACAGAGATTTCACTAATGAGAGACATTTTCCCTGTGAGCCTGCAAGCCCACCGCCTTCATCCAGCAGCACTTGGCATCCTCTTTCCCTCTCTTCATCAATTAGGAAAGTTTAACTTTTGTCCTCTGGCTTGCTTGCCTCATTATCAGTTCATTAGCCACTTCCACCTGGGTTTTCAAATAGGAAGGTATTTCCTCATTAGCGCACTCTGCCTTGCATGAGGATAGAAAATAACAAACCTGACTGCTACCTTCCAGATCTACTCATATTGTTTAAAAAAAAAAAAAAAAATCAGCCCTACACAATCCCATCATTTTATGTCTAGATCATGATTGTGAGATGATTAAATCAGTAGTTCATCCACTTTTTGGAATGATCTAAATATTGTTATCTCTTACCTTTATAGAGTAGCTGTTTACAGTGTTTTACAATTTTAGATTGGTCTTAATCTTACAGTAGGGAAGATATTTACTGCTCCATTTTTACCCTGCTCAACACAATGGGGCCTCGACATTCTCTAAGGATTTGTCTATATGGGGTCAGACAGGAGATTAATCTGAACTGATTTAAAGTGCATCAGTTAACTGCATTAAATCCTTGAGCAGAGACACACTGTTTTCTTACCCATATCTTCTTCATTTATAATCAAACCTCTGTATAGTCAAAGTGGCAAATTTGGCAGTCCTCACTCAAGCTGAATTCTTCACTGAGAGATGTGTTTGGACAGGGGCAGGAGTAGTTGGCTCACTGACTCTTACACTATCCCTTGCAGATAATTATTAATCTCCAGGTTACATAAAAGATAAATTTGAGTCAAGAGGCTTGCTCAAGACAGCAAACACTCTAATTCAGGTATTCCTCCCAGTTCCCAGTAAGCAAGCTGATATTTCTATTTCTAATGTAAAGAAAATCTGATTTCCTCTTTGGAATGTTGACCCTGGAAATTCACTCAGGAAAAACAAAGTGACATTTCACTAAGATATCACTGAAACATTTTGCCCTTCTGTTACCAACTGAACATGCATTTTTAAAATTCAGTGTTAAACTCATTAAAGAATATTAATGTTAAAAGGTTTCAGTAAAGTACAGTACTTAAGTAATCTTGGCATTTTTACTAAATATTTAATGAAATTGATATATTGTCATAGAATGTTTTCATCTCAGATATCAAATTTTTCTAATAGGAAGTTACAACATCTGAAAATTTTTGGCCAGCTCTGTGAAGAGGCAAAAATTTCTACCTCATACAGAAAGAATTTTTGCCTTTCCAAACAATTTTAAAAATTGTTTTTCTTCTATGCTCTCTGGAGACTTTACATCTCTACTTGATATGAGTGATTTATTTCTACACTTTTATTACCATCAAGAGGTCAAAAAGAAGGAAACACGATCCAGTGAAAATGTTACTGGTGATCCAAGTAGAATGTTCTGCCTGTCTTGGTGACTTATTTGGGAAGGGAGTATTCAAGATGCTGATACATAATTTCTATATATTAGTGGTATTCCAGTGTTCTGGCACATGAACAGCCGTGAATCCCATCCCAAGGTATATTCCTATGTACTGCTCTAGAAATTACCTTAGTTCTTGGGTGTAGGAGAACAATTCAATACCGAACTGTTACTTACCCTGTGATAGACAGGTTTAACAGCCTGCTTGCCTGGTTTAATGGTGCAAGATTGCTGCTGGAAAGGTCAAGGGCTGGAAGTTCAGTCATTTGCACTTTTTCAAGTTGTCCGTGCATCAAGTCAGCCGCCGGCTCTGGCACTCTGGAAATGGCCGTGCAGGCAAAGGCAGAGGGGACCCCCACTTTGCAGCAGGCAGCTCCTGTCCCTGAAGGAAGTGCCTGGTGCTTCCAGGCTGGCAGGGAGGGCAGATGCCCTTGGAGGGTGCAGCATTAACCCCAGCCGAGCTCTGAGCCGGCTGGCAGCAGCCCAGTGCTGCTTGCCTCCTGGTGCTCTCACTGCTGTGGGGAATGCTTGTCCAGGCTGAGCTGGAAGAGAGGTGGACACCGCCCTTCCTGCTCTCCTTCCCGTGACTAGAGTGCCACTGTTCATTCTCTGCCGGCAGAAACAGTGCTCAGGGAAATGGAGGTGAGTAGAAATTACAGCCTTTCTGATGCAAGAAAATCTCTCCGTCGATCAGCTCTACGGGGAAATTTTCCAGGCTTAAGCCATTCACTCATATCTAAGCCTGAGAAAATTAATGCTTTACAATAAAACATTGGAGAAATGTATTCCTCTACATTTACCCCAATGTTTAGAAATACGTCCTTGAAAAATATCAACAAGAACACACAACACTTCACAAAACTGCAAACTCTGCTAAGTTCCAGTCCGATAGAAATCACAATAATCAGTGAGTACAATGCCACCGTGAGCACGGCTAACTGGACAAACAACACACTTAGTGAGAGCTGTGGGCAAGAAGAGAGTGGGATCAGAGTGCCTTGTGTCTGTCCCCAGCCTCACTGCTGCATCCATGTAGAAAAGCCCCACGTACCCATGGGGGCAATATGTGAAGCCCAGCAGCCCCTTGGAAAGCCAAGACAATTGCTGGGGATTCAGGCCTGCAAACTTCTTTTTGCTTCCTTTGTGTGAAGGCTTTAGGAACTGCTACTGCTTTTAATGATGTCAAAGCTAAGACCCACACTGCAAGAGGAGGAGGTCCAAGGCCTGCACTCACAGATATATGAAAGGAAAGGGTTACAGAACTCAAACAGCTTTATTAACATCAATGCAGGCACTCGAGTCCTATAGGAATAATGTATATTTATAAATAATAAGATGATAGAATCTATAGGGGCCTTTGAAATTCTGAGCACATTTTTTTGAGGGGGCTCAGAGAATGGGTTTTGGCTTGATTTTCATTTAATCTTGTGATTGCATATTACACTTTCTAGAACTGGTTGCTTCCAGGAGACCTCAGAGACTCCGAGTCATCTGTGACAGGTAAGCTGCCTATAACAGCAACGTCAAAATCGCCTCTGGGTTTATTTGTTTCTTTATGCAATCATTTAACTTGAAATGAGCTCTTTTGGCAAGCTCAGGAGGAGCAGGGTGGCTCTGTAGTAACAAGCAGATCTAACATCAGTTAAGCAACTGATTTTGAGAGATCGCAGCAAAGGTAGACACGTAGTGGGTTTATTATTCTCAGAGGAGTAGTGATTTTTCTGAGATAAGCAGTGATTCAATGACTTTGTGTGCAGCTTTTTGTGGGGCACAGCTCCATTGAGAAGGTCGTACTTTCCCAGGCCCTCTTGCCCAGGCTGAGGACAGACTTTGCACTGTCCCAATTTTCATTTTTGAAAACAGACTGTAGGAATGTTGCTCAACAGCGGTAAGGAAGACATGCTAGGACAGCATTTTCATGAGACAATGAAATAATCTTATGATTAGTTAGGAGGGGAAAAATCACATTCTTAGTGGCCAAAGCTATGAAATGAAAGCAATGGTTACACAAACAGCTTGACCAGACACACCAGGACTGCTGAATCACTCTCTAGTGTGCTAAGGGAGGGGAGTATTTTTTCAGGCACATACACACACACACATATACAGGATGTATAAATATATCAGTGAAGGAAATTTATAATCAGACAAAGTGCCCTAACAAAGCTGAGGGAATCATTCAAATCAAATCCCCTAAATTGATTTTGAGGCACACAGCATGTTTTATAGATATGTAGGAAAAGACAAGACAGGATTTGTCCTCAAGATTGTGTATATGAAGATGTGAATAATCAAATAACCTTTGAGGACATTACCACATTTTTCATTGCTGTTTATTATCTGTTCAGCTGGTGGCTTGGGACCCAGCCCTTCTAGGAGGGAAGTGTGCTGCCCTTCAGAGCAGGATTTCTGAGATGCTGTTCTAAATGGCTGAACAAGCATGCTAAAGTTTTCAGGCAAGCGCAGGTTACTGAAACGCCAGCCATTGTCACGCGCAGCTTGAGAAACACAGAAAGCTCAATATGTCCCAAACTCTTATAATGCAGGTCCTGGAACAGAACAAATCCTCTCTCAGCCTGAACAAAGAAATAAGTATATTCCTTGCAACTGTGCTATACTGCACTTCTGCTTTTTGGCCATAATCCTTTGACAGAGCCCATTACAGGTCATACCAAAGGGCTGGCCTGGCACCTCTGTGGCAGAGCTCTGGGCTGCACGAGGGCCAGCTCCAGCTCTGCCCTGAAGTCCTGGTGCTGCCACGGCCAAATAACTGCCTTGGAAAGCTCAGCTTGGGAGAAAGGGGGGAGCTGCTCCATACAGAGCGCTCAGCCATGACTCTCCATGGACAATTAAGAAATCAAAGGGGAGCTCTCCACAGAGCTTGGCCACCACCAGGAAGGCTGAGCCGTGGCGGGGAGCACTGACCTGTGCTGCTGCCCGGAGTGGGAGCCTGCAGCAGCAGGGACTGAGGGGGCAGAAGGTCTCTGGTAAGACCCTGCCATGGCAGGGGCAGCCTGTCATGCGGCTCTAGCAAGAGGCCTCAGACTGGATGCTCTGGCTCCCTGTCCCACGCTGTGTCCTCAGGGAAGCAGGGGCTTGAACTGTTTTGGTAGAGGTGAAAATTCAGCAATTATCTACCACAGCGAGGCCAGACACCTTCTACAAATTTGCTTCTCAGGGTCTCTTTCTCTCCTTCTGTCTTGGTGCTTTTTTCTTCTTCTTTTGTATTTCACATTTTATCTCCTCCAAACAAGAATGTCAGCATGTCGAATGTCCTGTACGGGGAGGGGGAGTGCAGGGGCAGGGGGATCCCAGCCCCTGATGTCACTTGGAGGGGAAGCACCGCTGGGGGCCAAGGGAGGAAGCACAACAGGTCATGCTCTAAAGCTGAAATGTGATCAGAGCAAGCAAACAAAGTAAAAGCTGTAAAACTAAATGACTATTTTTATTTGTTTCCTTGTTGGTTTGTTTTCCACTTTCTTGTCCCCAGCTGTGTGCTCCTCTAGAGAGCAGCCACTTGCCATTGGTATTTGCTGGGCATGGAGCATATGTGTATTACATTTATTTAAGCACTCACCCTGAGAAACAGATTCTTCTCTGTGAATCCCCAACACATTTTACAACCAGCTGCACTACGGGTACTGGGGTAGAAGAAGAGGAAATGGTATTTTCTTTAGGTTTGTTAGGTTTGACCTCTGTTCTTCTCAGTGGGCCAGTCACGTTATTTTATACATTTGGATTGTCACTGGTAAACTGGTACCATCAAACTCTGATATTACAGATATAACATGTAAAATATAGTCTCCTCAGCATCATTTCCCCTTCCACTTACAACCTTCTTTTTAAATAGCAGAAATTTGTTTTCAAAATTTGTCTGTAAACATGAGTTTGAGCTGAAATCCTGGATGCATATACCCCAATGTAGTCAAACTCAGATGGAAAAGTAAATGTCCTGAAAAGCTCTATAGCTGGGGTGGGTTTATCCAGCTTCCCTGTGTCCCTCCACTATCTGCCTCAAGCTGAGAAGGGCTGGGTCATGTTTTGGTTCCAGCTTTCTGGCTCGTCTCATCTCCTATGCAATTTTTTCTTGTTTTCCTAGGATGAGCAGGGTGCCAACAGCAGAGAATTTGGCCTCCAGGATGCTCACTGCCTTCCCTCGAGGCCAAATCTCTGCACAAAATGCTCTTCTTCATGGCTTCTTCAGCCCTCTGCCCCCTCAGCTCTATCAGGTTCCTGCTGGTAAGTTAACTCTCGATTTCATCTCACCAAGAGCGAGCTGCTGCACATGCTATTTACCGTGAGTTTCCTCTCTATTTTGAAAGTCTCTGCCATTCACCCCTATGTCTCTCTTTTCTGCCTGCACTCCCTCTCCACTCCTATGTGCTGCAAATTTTACATCCTGTGGCAAATTTGACAACTTGTTTTTCTGTTTTCTTCTACTTGACCACTGTGTTAATACTGGAAGGGGCCCGTGATGAGCTGCTACCACGGTCCATCTGCAAAGCAGAGGTGTGTATGCTTTGACAGGTCACCTCTCCCCCATTCTGTAACCCCAAGGGCCTGAACATTTCCCTGGCTCACAGCGCGTGTTCAGCGTCACCCACCCGCCGGTCCCTCCTGATGTCCCGAATTCCCATCTGCTCAGCATGGTGTGCTAGCCCCAATTCCCTTGGACTGCTCCTCCCGCTCCCTTTTGATGTTGAGACAGCTGTTCCTTGGACCCCGTCACACCAGCTCTCCCTCAGTTTTACCCGCTTTATTTTCTTCTTCCCTCGCTCCCTTCTCTTAAGCACACAGCTGCACACACGGCTGTGCCTCTCCTGGCCTGAGCTGACAATAAATGCGGAGTCTCTCAAGCTGCAGTTCTGCTCCTCAGCAGGAAAAGCTCCCTCCTGTTCGGCTGCAGGCCAAAGGGACCTTGCGTTCCCCGTTCCCTCCTGGGCACCCTGTACACTCGTTAGGTTGGTGGTGTTTTTTAAGATGAAGGCAATTAAGAAAAAGCCGTCATGGACTGCGTTGTCAAGCTATTGGAAACCCAAATTTCTGGCTCCTGCGACACATCCCAAGTGGAGGAGCAGCCAGCTAGCATCTCTCCCAATCCCCCAAACTGCTGCCCTTCAGAAGGTGTTCTGTGTGTGTATGTGCTTGAGTGAGAGACATCTGCATTCCTTTTCTGTTCACCCAGCCACAGAGCACAAATCTACTTTGACACTTTTAGAAAAATGAAAAGATGGAATCTCGGAGGAGCCTGCCTGTGCCGGGGGGAGAGGAGGGGAGCACGCACAGCAGGAGGGAAGTTGACTTTTCTTTATACATATAGGGTTTTTTCCATGCAGAGTTTAAATTATGCCTGATAAAAGGAGTTTCGTGGATGTTTCAGTTCTTTCAAACCCTCCTGGCTTCCTCCCAATTAAATGAGGTTTGTCAAAGCCACAGGGCTCTGCTGCTGCCAGAGAGGCGGACAAGCACTTCCCGCAGTGACATCTCCAATCCCCAAGGGAGAAGATGAAAGTGTCAGTGCTGAGAGAGAGAGGGAGAGAGAGTGGAAAAAAAACAGGTACAGAGACAGACAGTGTGAGAGAAAGGGAGAGAGTGAGGAGAAATAGAAGGAACGAGAAAACAGATTGGCATAAGGTGTCAATGTCTCCGATATGCTGCCAGCGAGGGGACAGACTCATTTCACCTGGGTTTAGGCACCAGCCCGTATTTATTATCCCCCATATTGCAGCAAGAAGTACCTTGTGGACAGGAAATTGCATGGCGTTATCATAGCAACCAATGTGTTGAGAACAGAATCAAAGTGCACAGGGCTGAAACAAGTACAGGATGATCATGCAAGACCATATTCATGAGTGACTCATTAAGCCTGCAAAATTTAGACAATTCTGAATAATTCCCCATGTAGCCATCCCTATTGCCATAATTGTTTAAGACATTTGCTCTCTTGTGTCACTTTGGCATAACACTATTTTGGAATTTAACTGTATCATTTTAAAATTCCCGTTGCTATGATAACAGCGCAGATTTTAAACATATTCCGTTCCCACTTTGTTCTGGAGGATGCTGGCTATTAGTTACCGTCCTCTGAAGGGGAAAGTTAAAGCAGAAGGGCAAAGAATGATCTGGAGATGAAAAGTGAAAGAAGAGGGGGTTGATTCCAAGGTGTGTGAGAGAGTAAGAGGGAAACAACATTTGAAAAAACAAAAGGTTCTCATAAAAAATTATTCTCTGTTTTTATGAAATAATTGTATCCATAACTGTCCTTTTAATAAGTTGTTATGACAAGCCGGAAGCTTGAAAAACAGAGCATGTTTTTCAAAAGTCAGTCACTGGGAAAAAATAATTGGAGAAATCACTGTTTCGGAGTCAAGTACTCCTCCAAATAGCGTGCTTCTGATTGTTAATGTTAATGATTAGAGGCCAGCTGCTGCCCCTGGGAAGGGGGAGAGGGAGCACAGGGCTCTTTACTTCCTGGAGGCCAGCTCCTGGAGAGTGGAACAGGTTGCTGTTTTACGCTCACCTGAGCTCAAAGTGTTAGAAAAAAGAGCAGCCTGTGCTCTAAGGGAAGAAGAGTCCATGCTCTGAGTGGGGCTGGCCCACAGACGGGCCTCACCTACAGCTGCTCACTCCTGTGCCTCAAACTCTGGGAGGAGATTACTCAGGCCAGGGTTCAAACCTCGCTCATCATCTTGGTGCCCTTAATCCTACAAGTGCCACCAGCACCTCTGGATATAAAACCAGAGAGAGGTGCAGGGCTTTCTTCAGCTTCTCTTCAGTGTGGCTAGTAGCCTAAGGGGTGGCAGTGATGACCTTTTGTAAAACCAGAGCATTTGCTGTCCTTTTGCTGGCCAGAGCCAATCCTGAGACAATTATCTTTGTTCGGTGCAGCCCTGCACTGCAGCAGCCCTGATAAAACTTCAGTCTAACCCTTTGCCACCTGCTAAAGCAGAATGTTTTCTGTCCAATTAATCCCTCCTGGAAGAAAGATGAGATCCTTGAATCAAGAAAGCATGAGCCGTGCTCTCAACTCAGTGTCAGTCCTGAAGTGCAAATGGCCTTCTGAGGAGGTACCTCACTCTGTTGTCAGACAGGTCAGACACAGTAACAATTGCAGCTTATTATTCTTAGTTATAGATTTGGTTTATTTTCCCTCTTTTTTGCCCTCCTTTGCTTTAGAGCAGCTTGCAAGCAGGGATGGTAAGCAGTGGGATTTGGGGTTATCAACAGTGCACTCCCAAGAAAACACCCTGCAAGAAGAGCTCAGGCACAGGGGCCAGGGAAGCCTGAGCTGGCAGCTCAGATCCTTTCCCCCCTGGACCAATGTCCAGTCTCAGCAGAGACCTTTCTCTCAGCGTAGGAGACATTCAACCCTGGAGGTACCCTCAGCACAGCAGTTAGTAAATTCCTGCTCCATGAGGAGGACTATGTGTTGCACAGATGTGATCCTGGCTTTGACTGGGAGGTCCCTGCTCTTTTGGGGTACAATTGCTCTCTAACTGTTACCTCTCCCAGCAACACAAAACCAATGCACCAGGGGATGAAGACACTGTACCATTTCTCCTGAAACAGCCCATTAGTCAGCCTTTCAGAGACAAGGAAGAGGAGGGAGGTTTGATGTTGACTGTCATTTTAATGTCTGTGGATTCTAAACTAACACAAAGCAAGTAAGCAAGTGTGGGCAATGAGGAGGTTAAGGCTGCAAGCCACTGCCTACCAAAAATCCCATTACTGTTGGGATTAGCCAGCACTAGGAAATGTTATGGCAGGGGACATAAAAAGAAGAGCTGCCTTTCATGACCCCTTGTTTGGGTTGGCTGGTTTCCCTGCTAGAAGGTTTATACAGTCACTTGATTTATTTATTTTTTTTTTTTTTAACCACTCTGCTTTGTGACCTGTGTAGACAGCAGATAGATATCCTTCACTGCAAGTCAGATACAGACACCTAGAAAGTTCCTACCAGGTGTATGAGTCTGGTTTATAATGTGTCTTAATACAGGAATAAACCAAAGCTGGTGATGATCAGGACATCAGCTACCCCTTCTAAGCCAGAAGCATTCTTATCTGTGAGGTGATAAAACAAATCTTCCCATAACTCAGGAAAGGCACCCCTCACTTCACCTGGTGTGATCCCCACAGTGGTGGAAGATGTGCTTGCCTTCATACTGACAGGCCATTAAAGTTTTGTATCCTGTCATTAAGCCGCCACCCTAGGAAAGAGCTGTTGCAAAATCACAGCACATGCTCGCCAAGTGCACAGGACTCTGGACACGTTGCCCTGTTTAAGCTCTTCCCCGCACGCTGTCCTGGAGCAGACGTTGTGCTGGGCATTGTTTAGGAGCACAGGGCAAAGGGGAAGATGGGAAAAGATGGAAAATTTCCTTTGCTCACTCCCCAGCTCCTGCTCTTGCAAAAGCAACTGGCGCAAAATTTGGCCCACATGACTTGTGGAAACAAAGTCCTACAGACATGGATCAAATGCTCTGACTCCCATTGATCTCAGGCCAGAGAATCTCTATAAAGGTCTTATTGTTCAGGGAGACAAACCACTCTTGGGGGAGTGCTGTTAATACCATTTGTGGAGGCAGACACTATTGCATCAGAGGTTAGCAGATGTTTTACTGTATTTTGTCTAATTGCAAGTTATAGCTGAGGTCTCTTTAACTTCTATTTTCCCTTTAATGCTCTTAAATGCAAATCTGAAAAGATTTAGTTGTCTTGTTTGCTGTGAAAGACATCCAGACTGGAAGTCTCACACAGTCGTTTCCCATCCTCAGGTGCTCTTCTGACTTCACCCAGTTATCAGCAGAAAAGACTAAATGGGGCGGTAGTGATCAGGTTTCTAAGGCACAAAAGTTAAAGCTAAGTTTGAGATTATGACAGCAAGCAACCATGAGCATAGGAACTCAATTAGCCTGAAAGACAACTATCTCATTATCTTTCCTAAAAAGATATAAATACATAAGAATATAAAAATTTAAAATAAACTCTCTATTGACTGTCTAGATGACTGAATTTCACTGCTCAATTTCTTTAAACACCCACTTTGGTATTTATTTATTCTAAGCGTGAAGCAGCTACGATAATTAGACTGTCAGATTTGGTAAGTTAATGAGGAGTCACTGGAGTGGAAGGTTTTGCATTTGTGAGATTGCTGAAGGAGAGAAGCTCCGTGCCTTCGCTCTATCTCTTTTTTCTTTTTCTTTTTTTCCCCTCTGCTGGGTGGGAAGGAGAGAGCTTGGCAGTGCATGGATCCATTTGAATCTTTTTGATTAGCGGCTTGCATTCCTACCACTGTTCTACCAAATAGTGTTTTGCTGGTTGCTCCAAGAAAAAGAAAAAGAAAATGAAAAAAGGAAAGAAATTGCAGATGAGGTTTCTAGAGAAAAGTGTCTAGATTAAAGAAATAATTTTCTAAAAACAATCAGAAGGAATGCAGCTGTGAGAAACAGGATCCTGAATTAGTTTATATTGTGGCTGATGTCACAGGAGAGCATTAAGAAAGCAGCACAATGAAGGAAAAGGACCCTTTTGCAGCTTTCTCTTTAATCTGATTTTTCCACAGGACAATCAGTGCTCACAGTTCCAGGGGTGAGACTGCAACCTGAAATCTGTGACCTGTTTGCTTCTTACCAAAAAGGCCACGTCTCAGGAGGTTCAAGCAAGTTTTGGTAGAAATCATGGATGATTGAATAATTCTTGGGCAAGCGTGCAGTTGCCATTGTCAAAGCTGCTGCCATCTCCCTTAGCACATGAATTCCTTCGTGCATTGAAGGTGGGAAAATAGATCTGATACTCAGGGCTGGATGACCACATTCCAGGGTGAGAAGAAAGTGGGAAATCTCATATTTAGAGAGAAGAGATCAGCAAGCCAGTGGCCTCCAGTGAACAATGTTCAGTGGTATCATGGGAGGTTTGGATTTGTTTTGTCATATTGCCAAGTCTCAGACCAGTGCCCTTTCCTCCGATGCCTCCCCAGCCAAAGTATTGCTTCATTTCCCCATTGCTTAAACTGACCAAATTGCTTTGTTCTCCTTTGTCCTTGCCTACTGACTTCACATTTCATAGCTTACTTGTTTTGATTTCACACACACTGGAACCTGAGCAGAGCTAGGCAAAATCTCCTTATCTTGTAATATCCTTGGTTTTAATTAATCACTACTTTATTGTCACGCTTCAAAATGATGCTTCAGCATCAGTATTTTTCATCTTTTTGTTACAGAAGACCAAAAGCTCACTTAAAATCACTGTTACTGAAAGAAATTACCAGAAAATTATCCTTTTATTAAATCCTGCCTCTTTGTTTACTTCGTACTTTGTTTACTTGTTAGCGCCGTGTGTTCTGTCAGTGTCACTGCTGGGTCTGTGCTTGCAGGGCAGACCTGGAAACTGATTCTGAGGCCAAATTAGTTTGGCTGTCTTATTGTCTGCCAAGCTAAGAGGCAACCTTAGGATAGCAGGACACACCTCAGCTATCCATCTGTGCTTTGTAGAGGGCAGGTTCCTGCTACAGGAACAGGTCCCAGCACCCAGTGCCTGGCCTCAAAGCCTCTCTACCCCTTCTGCCCTCATCATGTGGACAACAGCAGGCAGAGAGGCCAGCATGGAATCCTTTTAAGAAAGACCTGACACTGCCAGTGCTGTGACCAGGCTGGGTTTTGGAAGCAGCCTGAATGCCTTCCCTGCTCACCTGCTCAGCTGAGTGCAGACAGGACGGCTGTTCCCTCTCTGGGATCAGAGAGGATCTCATCCTGCCAGAAGAGCTGGCTGTCAGCTCCACTAAGGCTTCTGGGACAACTCACTTGAGGAGGGCACTCATGCATCAGTATTCAATGAACTTGGATTTGGCCCATTTTAAATGATTTAGAGAGCATTTCACAAATATATAATTTAAAATAGTGAAAATTTGCAATTAGTAGGAGAAACCCTTAAACTTTTTAAAATATATTAACCTGGCCTCAAAATGATCATGTCTGGGTTTTTTTAGTTGCTTACAAAGCATACTGAACAAGGTTAAATGTCAACTCAAGTTTTCTTCTGCAGTTCATTGCAGGAAAACATTTTATATGTGATGGTGTTCATATTATTAATTCTCTTTTTTAAAAAGGCATCTGGATTCAGACATGCAAGCAAGGTTATAAATGAAACAGTAATTTTTTTGTCATTTTAATAGGCTACCAGTGGAAAGCAGGGGGTTCTGTATGCTTTTTCAAATCTAATGAGAGGTAGATAGGCATCTAAAGCACAACAGCCTCATGCTGGCACATGAGAGAATGGAATTTCCGGGGAACATAATGAAACTGGCCAGCCTTCCTTCATTTGCCAACCTGAGTTAAGTTCCAAAAATAGACAAAACCAAAAAACTAAACATACCAGTCTCCATCTTGAATCCATGGGCCTGAGAAAAACAGCAAGGGACCAAACATCATCACAGACTCCTCCTTGCTCTCCTTCTGGTTTCAGGAAAAGATGAGATACTGTCAGTCATCTATCCCAGGGTGATACATACTCCATGCCAACACTCCACCCATTTTCTACCCTATTCCACCCACCACTTTCCCTCTACCTGCTGAGGAGGAACATATGGGTCATTGAAATCTGCTACTGTTCTCATTCTGCTTCTCAAAATAAAAATTCAGATAACTTATGCTGTGCCTCCTACATGTATGTGATACTGTACCAGCTAAGGGTTGTTGAATCTACAGGAAGAGAAGAGCCTGTTTTAAACCAACTTTTAACAAGCAGAGTGACTGAAGGCACTAGCCCTGCAGAATATTTGTAATTGGGATTTATTTTTCTTTTTGATTCAGGACTTAGGCCATGGATTTTTACCCTGATAAAATTCCTCTGCCACAGAGGCAGATTGTACCCTCCCTTACGCCAAGGACCTTTGAAATAACTCCTTATGTTGACAAAATGAAGGAAAACCTTTGAGATTATAAAACAAGGGCACAGGTTGAGGGGTGAGGTGTGTGTTTTTAAAAGTCACCTTTCAGTAGAAGAGAATGAAATTGTGCAGATGTCCTGCCTTTTGTTTTTCAGAAAGCAATGTCAGAAGGATTGACTTGGCAACGAAGACGTAACAACACAGTCTGGACACTGGACTTGCAGAATATACTCAGCCATGTGTCACTTAATGGACAGCTCCCTGGACCAGAAGATTGATGTACAAACAGGACAGATGGGGACTGACAATTGAAAGAATGTAGAGGCTCATCCAAGGCTTACAGAGACCTGTCATTCCTGGGGTATGCCTACAATCTCCTTCAACAAAAGAGCTCCTGAGGGAAGGAGAAGATTAGTCAAAAGTTGAGTGAAGTCTCCAGGGAAGATGGTTTCTTGGATAGAGTTGTCAACAAAAGGAATTGTTTAAGACTATTTGTTATAATTTCCTAGAGGGAGCTTCTGCCATTACTAACAGGATTACCAGCATACTGGTTCCACACCAGCAGAGCATTAGACATGTGCATTGCAGACTGGTTGCTTAGAGCTGAATTCAGGGGTCTTATACAGCATCCCAAATGTGTGCAGGTGTTGGTGAGCAGAGGGGAGATGGCAAAAAATTAAGATGCAGCCAAATGCAGTTCATTTTTGGTCCAGCTGTTGCAGAGAGTCCTGGCTCATTAATGAGTTTCCACAGTGTTTTAATCTCCTTGATCTCAAGGCCGCTGACAGACTATGAGAAGGAAAGCTAATCTGAGGTGAGTGCTGATGGGAATACATGGGGAAATCAGAGACCTCTTTCCCAACTGCAGTTACTGTGAAATTTCTTATAGAATTCTTCCTGGAAGTATTGGGAAAGCAAGTAATTTACTGTGTTCAAGTACTAGTCTGCTTGGTTTCAGTTATCTTGGATACTTTTTCTTAGCTCTGGGACATAGAAACCAGTAGCCTTGGTGTAACCTTACAGCACATCTGGAAAGAAAAGATGAAGATAAATCACTGAGGTGCAGACATACAAACCTTCTTGAATATTGTTATTTATCTGAGTAGTGTCACTGGCATGACTGGGAGAACTTCTCTGAGCAAGAATTCTGCAGAGCATTGAGGCACTGGAAAAAAACTAATCAAGGAGCTATGGGTGGCAGCCATAAAACAGCTGAAAATTGAGCTTTTAGTGTGAGAGCTGCATCTCCAGCCCCGCTCCAGTCCATCGTTTACCAAACACACACTGCAGATCTGGGCAGGAAGCAGCACAACTGTTTATGTTCCCCTTTGCCCTTGCTACAGACATAATTTCAGGAAGGCATAGATTAGCTACATTAAAGGGGACATAGACTATCTGCAGGCACTGCACAGTTAAGAGGACAAGATTTTCCTTAGGTTATGTTCCTTAAAATTCTCTGCCTTGATGAAAAGGCAAGCTACGTCCCAAAAGTCTTTCCACCTCTAGATTGCATGGACTTGGATCTCCCAAACATCAGCCTCTCTCAGTGACCTGACCTGCCTTTGCAATACAAAACAGAGCAGCTGTACATGATGCCCAGGCTGGGATAGGGGTTGCTTTGCATTCCTTTTGCATTCTTGGAGATGTCTGGACTAAGAGCAGTGAAGAAGCCATGAAGATCTCCAGGGCCTGCAGTGGGATGGCTGTGGCTGAATGTCTGCTCCTGATTGAGAGCAACTAAATGCTCAAGATACATTAAATGAAAGGATTTGTTATGCGTGGGCAGTGAAGGATCTGAATCACTTTTCCTCATGGTCTATCCAGAGCATCAATTGTAAATTTCTTCTGCCCTGGAGCAGTGGGACAGAATGGCTTTGCTGTTTTACATAGCTGCCACCCCATAATGGCCACGCCCTTGCTAAATTTAGCCATATGCTAAATTGCCAAAGAGTCAAATGATACCTTTTAATTCTGTATCTAGAAGGGCAGAAAGCCAGGAAGACCCTGGAAATGCTGCAACCCAGCAGTCTTCTGTTCATTAACTCAATATTGTAGGCCCAATGCCTAAAACATGCCAGATCAGTGAGAAACTGACTCTGAACCACTCCTCCACTCAATTTACATCAGGACTACTGATCTCAGTAGATTTTCCAGCCCCTGGCCTGCACAATCTCTGGGGCAACAGCTTTTGGGGGAAATGAATGTAGTGTTATAATGAGTCTGAAAGAGTAGGTAACAAGAAACATGTCTGAATTCATGTACCAAGTTAGTGCCACCCAAAAAGGCAGTTCTGCTTCCCCCATGTCTTTCCCTCCTCTACAGTCTTTCTCTTTTTCTCTCTGGCTTTGTAGGCCTTTGAAGAACTGGTTTAATTCACTAAACAGATGGAAGACTATGAACTCTTTTGCTGAGTTAGTTTTTCATTGTTTTAGTGAGCTGAATCAGATTATACAGGGAGAAAAGTACCAGACTTCATTCATGGACAAGTGTGGCGCAGGAAAGGAGGAGGTGGAAAAATCCATAAAGTTCACATTCTCTTATCTCCAGCCTGCTCACACCTAGTTCCTGTGGCGTGATCATCCCCTGTCACATTTGAATGTCTGATGTTGTTTTGAGATAATAACTGAATGGGTTCTGGCAAGTAAGTGCTCAGTACTGCTGTCATTGCTGTGGGCCCATCTCAAATCCAAATGTCCAACACCTCACAAGTCGTCCCAGACACTGGCAGAGACGTGCAGGACTGGCCTTTCCCTTTTTTCCCCAGGAAATACTTTCTTTTAGCAGGCTCAGGATGCTTTGGTAAAGCAGGTGAGAGTTTATAAAGTGCACATAAATGGAGATCATTGTGCTTAAGGGTCATCAAACTGTTTCTTCTCACCACCTAATAAAAAACCAAAAACAAATCTGAGGTTTTTCAGAAATCCTTTAACATCCTCCTTTATGTAAAGAGAATTTAACATCAGACTTAAATATTTGCTTTAAAAACATCTGGAAGTAAATGAAATAACTTCTTTCCCCGGCCGGGATTCTGTTTTGTTTCAGCCTGGAGCAAGTTTGCCGGCCAAATTATATATACCCAAGAAAAGATCCAAGGGCTTTAAAACTAGCAAACCCCCGTCTGTAACGGTGCGAGCGGGCGATGCTCTTTAAAGCGCGGGT
Source organism: Hirundo rustica (assembly GCF_015227805.2). NCBI lineage: Eukaryota > Metazoa > Chordata > Aves > Passeriformes > Hirundinidae > Hirundo > Hirundo rustica. Next base: position 26,712,020 of record NC_053456.1, on the reverse strand, counting down.
GGGGGAGGGAAATGCCAGGAAAATCCCCCTCGCAAGCCAGAACTGCATTTGGGGAGCCCAGATGAAAGCCCTGGTGCGGGTCATGTGACAGGTGTCACTTCAGTAATGATATTGGGGCAGAGATAAAAGTCCTCGCCGGCTGGTCATGTGACAGCGCTTCATTACTGCCACAGCAGGTGGTCGGAGAGACTCAATGCCTTTATTTTTTATTATTTTTTAATTTTTTTTTTTATTCTGTGATAATGAGAAAATGTTTAAACTTCCTTCCCTGTGTTTAAACACTTCTTCATGCTGACAGCAGCAGGAGATCCCTTGATCAGCTGTCAGATGGGAAAGTGCAATTTTTCTGGAAAGTAAACAGCGTGTTTGCCAGTTGGAAATCATTTTCTGTTTGTTGGGACTGCTCGTCGCGGTGTGATGGAGCCGTGTCACAGCATCTGACAACTCGGGAGTGCGGAATAGAAAGCAGGCTGAGAAATGGGGTTTAGACTCTGCCTCTGATAACAGCAGCTTGAGATTTTTGACGCTTCGTTATTGTTATCGTGTGGAAAAAACCACAATTTATGGGTTGCTATGAAACTTTTAAAGCAGCAGCTCCGTGCCAGTGTGAATGTGTGGGACCTCCTAAAAGAAGCTCTTGCATTTTTAATAGAAACTTTCCTAGGAGAAAAGCAAAAAGGACACAAAGGAACGAACAGGTGTGGAGATGTGTAGGGATGAAGGTGGTCAGATCTGATTCCTGGCTTGCAAGAAGAAACAAAAAAAAGTCTTCGTATTAGAAAACTTTCCATGGCTCTGATGTCACGTAGGCTTGGGTAACCCACTGGGAATTTCAGGTAAGAAGAGGAAGACAAATGTGGTCACAGGGTCATGCAAAAGAGCTCGACCTCACCCTGAGCCCAGCTGAAATCAGAGGTGTTATGGTCTCCTTTGGAAGGACCCTGGAACCCAACTAAGTTAACTTTAAATGCTAATCACATTTTTTAAAAACTTCCTGTTAGGCAAATACCTTCTCAAAGTCAATTCCTGTTGAGCAAAAGGAGATACAAATATTATACACATAATTCTAATTAAAATTAGGGTTTGAATGTGCCGATGCAGAGCCATACACAACGTTTTTCCTAGGCAGACACAGACAACATCTTATGTGCAGAATCAACAAATCAACCTGATTTCAACACCGGCAAAGTTAATTACTCAGAGCACGGCTCGAATCACTAAAAAATATTTGCAGCAATTACACTACGTGAAATCCTTGGTAGCCTCCCAGCAAATGCTTTCCTCTGCTGGCCAGACTGCATTCTGCCTGTTCCTAAAGATCCCAAATAAAGGTTTCCTGCCTGTTGCAGCGGCCGGTAGCTCACCGCACCCCAAAAGCCCTTCAGCGCCCGGCTGCAGCTCTGCTGGGGCTGGGGGCGGCTGCAATCAGGGGCTGGACCAGCAGCAAAAACCATCCCAAGCGAAAAAATCAGATCAGAATCTGACCCGTTGTTAGCAGTCATTAAAAAACATTGCACTTTTAATAGGAGCTTATTCAATTAGCAGACTAACAGGCTCCATCAGATAAGCTGGGGATTTCCCTGGGAATCTGAGTCACATACGCTGAAGCTGCTCTGCACCGTAAGGTTAACCCTGTCCCTGCATGAAGAGGCCAAATCCCAGGTAAGGGCTTATTTGGGGGTTTTTAAGGGAGAAGAAGGAGCCTTCCACTGCGCCTCGAAGGCCCCGGAGGTGCCAGTGCCGAGTGAGTGACACAGGCTGGAAGGACCCAGGAGGATCATGGCACCAAACTCGCTGTTGCAGACAGGAGATTCCTGATCTCCGATAAACACGCTGACATTTGGCAGCCTGACAGCTTCACAGTCCCAAAAGAGGCTTCCTAATTAGAGCCTGGGTGAGAAATAATCCACAACTTGAAGTTTGTCTCTAACTTCCTTGCTGTACTCTTTTTCTCCTCCCTTTTTGTGCCTTTTTTCCCTTTTCAGTGTTTTCTCACACATTCTCAGTTCATCCCTCCCCGCAGGCGGAAGTTGTTTGAAACACCAAGCAGGAAGAAGGGTCACTTTTGCCTGTCCTCTCAGCTCAGAACAGCTCCCAGCAAAAGCGCCCCTCTTACATTCCAGCATTGCCCTTGAAGGAGATAAGGCAGGGGGAAGGGAAAGGACAGTACATGGTGAAGTTTATAATGAGGCAGAGTAAAACCAGTCTGGAAGAAAACCAAGCCAGTCCCATTCAAGCAGGGCAAAACTAGCGCTCCTGGCAGCAGGAAAATAGGGACTCTGGGGCTCTGGGTCTGGATCCAACCCTGAACTTTGCTTTCCTCTTCAGCAAGTGCCCCAAACAGCAAGTCATGGCATCACGAGCCTCTCAGCTGGAGCCAGGATCTGAATTTAGCATTGCCTTCAAAAATGTACAGATACGATGATGCTGTATCACAGTAAGACATTCAACCAGCTGGTCGTATGATGAAATACATTTGTTAGCGATTTGTACTAGTACACAGCCTGACCTTTTAAAGATAAATCATATTCTGCTCATTTACCCCATCACATGTATGTTCTCTGAATTGTTCCAGAATAGTTCTTCAAATGCAATAATCTATGGAATTGGGATTATATCAATATTGGCTAAGACAAGTATGACTCTTTTATCATATTTCTCTCCTAGAGGATTATTATAATGTCATCATCCTCACCTGTAACATCTGTACTGGTACAACGCTGAGGCTGAGAAAATTGTCTATCAGAATGGTATTTCCAACAAACAGATGTTTGTGAAGTAAGCAGAGATATCTCCTGAGGATTTAATATTAATAAATTCTCTGAATAGATTGTAGATGTGTGTTTTCTACCATCCTTCCCCATAAACTGAAGCATGGATTAGTACTCACTATTTATAGATCCCAGCCCACCTACTTGCTTGGAAAACCCATGAAGCTGTGGGAGATGTAGCTGCATTCATAGCCAAACATCATCACCAGGGTCCACACAACATCATGGCAAAATTCTGCCTTTCAACATGGCAGAAACCATGGGAAGCATTAGATGTTGTACTGGACCTAAAATATCTGGTTCCATTCCTGTCCTGATAATTTTTGCGTGCCAAATGAGTATAAACACGAAGAAGGAAGAGAGCACAGAAAAGGGGAAAGCTCTCTGGGGGGACTGAGTGGGGAGGAGATGAGGCAGAGCTGTCCCTGAGTGACTTGTTCCTTGGGTACCTTATGTCCTTGTGGCTGCAAAGTGAGCACAGGGGTCAAAAGAATAGCACTGTACACACACACTCCTGTTTGAGATTAACCATTTTAAAATTCAGGAGAATCAGATGCCGACAGCAGGTGTAGTAGCACAGGAGAAAAGAAAAACTGTGATTCTTTCCAATTATACCTCATATTTCCTTCATTTCAGTCATTTAAAACTATTTTAGACTAAGCCTTAGATATAGAAGTTGGCAGCCTGGAGGAATTAATTTTTTTTTTATTTTATTTTAAGATATTAACTCAAGTTGATAGATTTAGAGCATTTTTTAAGTTTGTTGGTTTCAGATGTCTAAAAAGAAATTTAAAATAAACAAACAAATTCCAGTAGAAAATTTGGCAAGGGCTGGATCCTTTGGGCAAAATTTTCCCAGGAGAAACATAGATCTCTGATAAGCAACAGAGGAGATGCTGTATTTCACAGCTGCAATGCAGATCTGAGGCCTCTCCAGAGACTCCCACACGCTAAACAGGGATTTCTTTAGTTTAAATGCCAGATCCACTTTGGTCCCAGTGAAACTCCAGAGGGGCATTTTCTAGGAAAACGGGGCATGTTTAATCCACTTTATCATTAATGCAAAGACTACTCTCAATATTTGTGAAAATCAAAACCATGTGCTCCGGAAGGTCCTACATATCTCGAGTGAATTAAGTTCTACTTTGCCAGCCTTGGCTGGGCAGCTGGGCCACAGTTTGTCTGTTTGCAATGTCTCATGACAGCGGTCTGTAATGAAGCCAGCATGAGCCACACTGCTGGCCTGACTGGGCACTTCCTTGAAGGATGTGCTGGAAAATTTACTTCAGTGACTAAGGCTGGAAGCGCCACGGGTGTCAGAGGAAACTAACAGCTCCCAGCAACGCAGTCTCACTTTGGCTTCACCTTTCTCATTGGTAACGGTGTTGAGAATTTTCTCTGCTAATTAAATCTGGACCATTTCACATTTTGACTGGATTTAGAACAAAAAGGCTGAAAAAAATTATGTCTCTGAACAGAGCTCTTGGGTTTATCACCATGTGACAGTACTGCCAAGGTCAACTATCCCCAAGATGAAGTCTGGGAACAATTCTTATGAGCTGAACATGACACTGTTGCACAGATCACCATGCTGATGCTGAGCAGCAGGACCTGCATGCTGCAGTTGGTGAAAAGCCCCAAAATAAACCACACCATGCTTCAGCAGGTAAATGCTGAAGGCTTCTCACTTGATTAGATATCTGTTTTATAGACAACCCTCTCAGAGCCATTCAGTTAGACACACACCTGGAGGATTTAATGACGTTGAAAGGAGATGGTCTGCAAGAGACCTGGGAGCAGGGTTGCTGACCATCCATTGCAGATCCTGTGCAAAAAGAGATGGAAGACCACTGGAGATAGCTGTGAACCCCAAGCTTGGGACCATGTTTGAGACTCTCTTGGGGGCTGAGTGAGGAGGCCGTCTGAGAATGCCTTTGAAGGTGGCAGAGAGAAACCCAGCACAGCAGATGTTTCACAGGCAGAGGAGGAACCTTTATCATTTGGACACGGCCAATGCAGGCAGACAGGTTGCTAGCCATCACCAGATCTTCAGGGAGCTGCCTGCGTGTGCCCAGGCTACATCACAGTCTCTGCCAGGGCAGGCTTGCTGGACTTAATACACGTGAGGAAGAAATGGCAGGCCTGGAGGGAAGCGGTCTGTGAGCAGCGGGCTTGGACCCTTCACATCCAGCAGTACCTGAGGATACTGCAGAGAAGATGACCCTGAAGGGGCTGCCCTGAGGCCGTGGCCTGGGAGGGGGAAACAGCCCCTGAATTTGACCCCATCTTTTACAGCAGGCACTGCTATGCCAAGTTCCCTTTGGCTTGCACAAGTGAGGGAGAGAGAACATAGCCTCATCTCACGGATTTCCACCCACCTGCCCAGTGGCTCCAGATAAAGTTTTGGAGGGAAGCGGAGCAGAGAAACCTCTCCAGTCCTGTCTCTGGGCAATGCTCACTTTTGCAAGGGGAGCAGAACTTCTGAAGTTCTTCAGACTCCTTCCAGAAGGAAAAGCCGTATCATCCCCTTCAGCTGAACAGTCTGCTTCCTTCAGACAGATCATCCAGCTGACACTGAAAGGCAGCCTTGGGCAGCTTTTTGAACCCAACCAGCATGATCACCACATTTACCAGGTCTCCAAAGCACGTTCAAGGGTCTGAAAATATCTTCCATTGCTAGTATGATTACAGCTCTAATGAGATTAGGAGCAAGCTGTTTCTTCTAAACAATGGTGCTATCTTATTCTAACCCATTTAGATTATAATCTGCTCTTCCAGATATTAATATTTTCATATTAATGTAGATCCTTTTATCCCTGTAGCTTAGCACTGGGTTCTGATTTATTATATAGCTGGCTCCCTCTGGACTAGAGGAGCAGGATGCTGTGTTGTGAGGAGCTTAATAACTCACTGCTCCCTATTAGTAAATCACAGACTGGTGCTTCAAATTTGCAGAGAAAATTGGGTTGACTTTCCCCTCAGTCCTTGAAGCATCTTAGTCCCGTTGTGCAAAACTACCTACTAACAATCTTTCTTAAATGAGCCAAGTGCTTTAATATGGGTTCAGCCCACTCGACTGAACTTTTAACAGCAATTTGGGGAGCGAGGGCAAGAGCAGAGTTAACAGATTTCACTGGCTTTTCCCATCAAATGGTGCCAGAGCACTTTTCTGGAGGCACCAGCAATGTAACATCCAACAGAATTAGTGTATTTTTTATTTTAGAAGAGCTCATGTTTTTTTAATATCTCCAGGTTTGAAGCAAAGGTTGAAAGTAAGGGCAGCCTATTTGCATTGTGAATAAAGTTATCTGCCTCCTCCACCCCTACCCCTGCATCCCTGACTGGAATATGCAGAAATAAATGCCTTCTAATGATCCCTGGGGGGCTGAAGCTTTGATATGGATCTTGCCCGGGGTAGAGTGGTTGGGAGAAGTTCTGCCAGACTGAAACCCACATGGCATGGGGGAGTAGGCAGTCTTCCTCCGAGTGGGAAAGAAGGGAAATTGGATTATCTTGCTAGCAGTTGGTGTTTTTCTGTCTGCAAGAACTTACAGATGAGAGGCCCCAGCTGGGAAGTTAAATTCAGCCCTCTGCAGACAGCAAAGTGTGTTTTCCTCATCTAAATAAAATAGATGATCCCATCCAAGTTCTGCAAAGTTTTTTTTTTCCCGCTTTGGCTGTGCACAGGGCAGGTGGGTAGAGAAGCAAAATTGCAGTATTTGAATTTCAGTCTGGTGGCTGCTGAAAATGTTGAGTATGTGTGGCCATGTGTTTGTAAACACATATTACTCTTTGGATGTGACATCTGGCTTTCAAGGAGCTCCCACAGTAGGCAGAATCACAGGAGTACACACTTGAGTTCCCTCAGACAAATCTACTGTAGGACACTGTTTTGCAGTTTACAGCACACTGAATAAGCTCAAAAAACCCCAAACGCAGATGAAGCCTCTTAATAGAGAAAACCTGTTTAACTGGGCTGCTTTCTGGGAACAAATTGTCGTATAAAAAGAACACCCTGGCAATGGGAAAGTTTTCTGCGTTGCCAAGAGGTTCCGTAACAAGCCCATTTCGCAGCGTTAACCCGTTCCCTGGAGAGGCCGGAGCACACCGCAGAGGATGGCGTGCAGCAGAGCTGAAACGCCGCAGCCAGAAGGGGCTCACAGCCCTGGGCCTCCTCCCTGGGCAGCGGCTGAGCTGCGCTGCTGCCCTGGCCGTCCCTGCTACCGAGCCAGAGCAGGCAGCTTTTCCCCGGGGTGTGGACACGACACCTTCCTAACAGGGGGTGATACCAGCAATGTTGAGCGAGCTCCCAGGAACACGGGATGTGCCAGGGAAGGAGCAAAGGGAAATACCGGATTTTTTTTCCTCACAGAGAAGGAGAGAGAAGAATGGATTCTGCAAGAGAGCTATTACAGACAGAAAGGAACCAAGACATAAAGTGCTGCTGTTGTTTTTCAGTATCAGTAAGTTTCCTAAGGCTCCAGCATCTTTATGCATCAACTGCAAAAACCCAGCAGCAGCATTTTGGGATGATTTGCACTGATTGCTTGAGAATTCCTGAAGGGTTTTTGAGAGAGGCATTTATTCCCCTTGCTCCTTCTGTGCAAACTGTAAGTCAGCCCTGGCACACAGGAGAGCACATTGGGCAGGCTGTGGTTGTGTTTTTGGAATCAGGGCTACTTACATCATTTTAAGCAATCCTGCTCCCCTTCCACTCCCTTTTGCTTCCTTGCCCATACCCTGCACCACCAGCTCTGCCAGCATGCTGTCCGTGCAGCACATGGTAAATGAGACCAGAGAGCTCATCCAGATAAAAAAACAAATCTAGGAAAAAAAAATGTTTATTTTTCAGTTGGATTGGTTCCTGCCCTGGGTCACTGCACAGCAGGGAGACTCAGGGATGAGAGCAAGTGCCGAGGACGGGATCTGTAAACTGTCAGCCAGCAAAGGTCCCCACCATCACCCCCACTTTGTACCCCTGTATGTGGTGGATTAGACTCCATTTTATGTAGGGTCTTTTCTTTCACCCCAAGTTCAGTTTTCTAACAGTTGCAGAGATGTGATTCAACCTACAACAAGAGCTTGAGAGTCTTCTTATCTCACATTATAACCTTGGAGTGTCAGGCTGCATCTCACTGTGTGGCTTGCTGCAAGGATCCACAAGAGCTTAAAAAAAATGGGAGTGATTTGGACTATATGGCCTTTACAGGTCCCTCCTAACCCAAACTATTCTGTGGTTCTACCTCCTGCAAATAGACTTGTCCATTTATGTGCCACCATCAAGCAGCACTGTGGTAAATCCAGTCACAGGAACAATAGAGCTCTCTTATTAGCATGCTGTACAATCCAAACTTAGCTCTTTCCTTTTCAGCTTGGTTTCTGGTCACAGGGATGCAGCAACCCTGCTCCCAGCTCTGGAATTAGCGACTTTTGGGCAGTGAGCGTGAGGGTTCTGCAGGAGGCGGAAAAACACCGACCAAACCTCGTGAGGCACCTTCTCACCAGGCTGCACGAGACCTGTCTGCCTTGTATCGCAACTGGGCTACTTTTAGCACCAACTGCTTCAGTAACAAAAGGTGTCGTGGAATTTTAATGGCCACAGATGGCCACAGCTTCTGTTTTATGTCTTATCTGAGCCCCCCCCCCCCCCTCAAAGCACCACCACAGAAGCACCATGCTCCTCTTGGGACAGGCTGGGCAGAGAGTGGACTCAGGTGGGTGAGAGCTGCTGGTTCAACACCTCTGCTGCCTGCGGCTCAGCCTGGATTTTCCCTCCCTAATATGGAACCTGTTGGCTGTATACTAATATCATGGAGCTGGGCAACAGAAAACTGTAGGTGAATATCAAATAAAATAGTTTTTGATCCATCTCCTCGAAAACATTCCAAATCTGTGTCCTCAGGGTCTTTGAGGCACATATTAGCTGGAACACCTTTTTGTACTGGATGATTAGGTTCCCACATTTTTCCATAGGGAAAGGAAGCATGCCCAGATACAGTTCATAGCAACTGTGCAAATTCATTTTAAGTCGTGGCCAGATGTTGGCAAGAAGAGACTGAAGAAAAGCTCATGCTATTTTCTCATTTAAGTATATAGGAAAATGGATCCTCCTATCCAGCTGCGAGCTTTTCCAGAATACACCCCAGAGTGCAGCTGATGGATGTGCCTCCCACAGCCCATAGGGTTTGATGCTGTTCCAGACATGCTTCATGGGGAGTATTCCATTCAAAATAATTATCAACTTGAATAGAGTAAGTACCAATCTATGCAAAAGCCACTTCGTCTGCAGCCTGGGAAGAGCACATTTGGCTATTGTGTGCATGCTTGTAAATTTTGAAGTCCCGGGTGAGATCTCTGTATCTGGAGATCATCAGAGGATCTTGAGAGCACTAAGGCAATGTGGAACCCAAATCTTTCTACTTCTTCCTCCCAAAGGAGCCCCAGACTGTATTCAGTAAAAGTCATCACAGCTTCAGTAACTCCTAATAAATCTTACACTAGCTTTAGATTTGAAGAACCCACACAGGAAAAACCTGTTCCCAAACTCTCATCTCCTGTCTTGGTTATATTAATTTCTCCTTGCTGTCCTTCCCTGACATCCATAATGCTCCACCTCCAGCCCAGACAGATCAGTGTAGTGCAGATATGACTCACACAGCGCTGCCACTGCATTGCTCCTCCACTGTGGCAGCCTTTTCATCACACAGGTAGCAGGGCCTTCAGGCTCCTCACTAACGCTGCTCTCTCTTGTTCTCCCAAGAGATCTTCTGTTCCACTGCCGGTGGCATGCAGCTATCTATCCACGTTACTCCTCCAGTGCTAGTTGCTTGTTTTCCTCATTGGCCTTGGACTTCCAGCCACTGTGTTTTTGTTTCCAACTGCAACTCCTTCCCTCAGCACAGGTCTGCCTTGGAAGGTCTGCACACACCACCTCAGTTACACCCTTCCTGGACACCTGTACCCTGTGCAATGATCACAACAATCTGCCTAAATTAGTCCCAAGCTTCTGTACTTCACTTTGCCAGAGGTTTTCCTTAAAAGAACCAGAACACAGGCTTTTGAGGCGCATCTCAGTTTTAAAGACCCTGAAGGCAAATGAGACAACAATCTATGTGTAGTTTAAGCCCACAGCAGACTCCTTGAAGACACAGTAGGTTGGAAAAGTCCCTGCTGTGCTCTGAACGTGCTGCCAGCTGAGGTGCAAGTACAGATTGCCCACATGTGGTTGAGGTCTGCAGTCTGGGCCACAAAGTTTTGAGACTTAGGCTGCGGTTTGATTATAAAATAAATCTGACTCTGTGGTTCCCAGTATTGATCAAAAATGCCACAGCCATATGGCATGAAACATGGGTCTAGCACTCCACCAAGTTAAACACATTTAGAAAGTTTAGACAAGTAAGTTTTTTCATGGCAAGGTGTTGGAGCAGACCAGTTCCTACACCACATTACTGTCCTGCCAAATCAGCTCTAAACTGTCTACCACAAGTAGCCCAAAACTGACATACCAGCATAAAGTTGCATAAATTCTGTGTTGTGTGCTTAGACTAGTTTGACAGAAATGCACTTGTGTGTATGGAATTGACCCAGGTTAACTGGGGACTGCTGGGTGATCTGTTGGAGCCCAGGTCCACAGTGCTGGTAAAACTCTACCCTTCAGAGCATTGTGGGGTTATTTCTTGCAGGACAAGGCATGATTTTCGGTGTTTGCAGCTGCATAGTTGTCATGGGTTAGTACAATTTAGTTTTTTAGTTATAGAAGAATGTAGAATCCTGCTGCAAAAGCTGATGCAAAGAGGTTTGTGGGGGCTGTAGGCAACTTTGAGACTCCAATAAGGATACTGGAGATGGCAGCTGTTAACCTCTTTCTGAGATGAAAACTCTTTGCAGGCAGACCAGCTGCTCTGAAGCACATCACATACTGTGAGTGAAACTGCGCTGTCTGCAATGAGAATATTGTTAACCAGTCACAAACACAGGCAAAGGTGAGAGTAAATAAGCCCTGTGCCAGGAAACAAGCACAAGCAGCAGAAGGGGATGTGTTTCAAGTATGGGAAAGTGAGTGGGAGGAGGTGCCCGAAGCAAGAGATGTTGGGGTGGATGGGGTATCCGCAGGAAATGGGGCAGTCAGGCAGAATGGGCATTCAGCTAGGATGGAATGTCCAGGAATATGGGGCTCCAGGGTAGGATTGAGCACTCAGGAGGTATAGGGCTGCCCACAGGGAATGGAGTGCCCCTTCTCCATTCCCCTCCAGCCTGGGAGAGAGCTGCAGAGACAGCAATTGTGTCTGCAGAGAAAGGAAAGGGTTAACTGGATTCGGATACCTCCCCCCCTCTGTTGAACTCATTGATTCATTTTCTCTGTTCCTATTTCTTTCTCTTACTTTCTTCTTCTCTCTCTCGCAGACTGATTAAAAACTCTTTGAGTTTGAAGGTTTTTGTGTCAAAACAGCTCAGATGCCAGCTGGGTGCCAAACAGTGAATATTCATGGTATTTAAATGTGACAGTGCGGTGGGGGCTAAAGGACGGGCTAGTTAGCTCTTTTTAGATGGAGATTAGCTGCCTCTTTGCTCCTAATCACCACTGTTGTTGAAATATTACAGCTTCTGTTACAACTATTAATGTCCTAAATGAAGAACAGGCTCCTCTGAATAACATCAAACACAAAATGGTCACTTCCAATTTTAGCCTGTTTTTCTCCTCTTTGCTAATGTGTGTTTTCATTTCTGTCTGGGGACCTGTCTTGGTACCATACGGTTCAGCTTCAAACCCTGCAGCAGAGGAGCTAGCCTGGCCCGAGGGAGCTGCTAAAAGCCAAAGGAGCATTCATGTCTCAAGAGGGGTCAGTAGCTGGCCAGAGGCTGTAATTTAGCTCATGAGGATGGTGGCTGCTTGGAGTCAGGAATGGGTACCCATTCTGCAGGTCAGTCCTACATGGATAGGCATTCAGAATCTGTTACTCCAGGTGAAGCCCCTGTTCCCTGCTCAGGATGGAGGAAAGTTATTTTCCTGCACCAAACAAGAGTCCAGGGGAATGTGAGCGGAGGCCCACCACTGGAGCGGAGTGCAGGAGAGCACAGTGCTGTATTGCTCTCGGGGCTGCGTTTGCTGGAGTCAAAATGAAACCCACAGCCCTAGGTTCCACCAGAACATTGTAAATGGTGAGGTAAGCCAACAGGCTCCTACTTGAGCTTTACTCAGATAAAACTCCCGCTAAAGGCAGAGGCTGGATAAATTCTGTGACAGGGCGGTGTGAGTTGGTCCTTTCATGGCAATATCTGGAGGGAAGCCTGATGGAAAATACTTTGCAGCAAAACCTGCCCAGATGTCCAGTGCGTGTTTGGCCATTTGGAACGTCTCCGCATTCATCCCAGGAACCGCCTGCCGTTATCCGAGAGCATGCCTGGCAGTATGACGAAGAGGAGGGAAAACCCATGTGTGGTCCTTAGGCTCTGGCAAGAAATAGCAGAGCAGAACACCAGGCTATTGATTTCATGTTTGCTTTAAAAACAACCTAAGTGCATTCCTGGAGCAAGGCTGGTCTGGAAGCCTAAATAAAATAATATTCTTCAGCCTTGAAAACTGACACTAGACTTCAATGGGTGCTTTAAAGTCCTGCCCCCAGACTAAGACCTGCACATTTCCTAAGCTCTTGTCTACACACAAAAATGGTGCTACTTTAACTAGATCGGCATAGCTAAAGCAACACATCTCTCCTCTCTTCCATCCCTTTCTCTTCCATGCGTGAAAACAGTTAAAAAGCATCCCTACTTGACAAAACCTTCCTTATCAGAGGAAAATATCTTTCTACTAATACAAGACTTACTAGTGTCAGCACATCTAAGTAGGACTAGAGAGAGCGTTACTGTTTTGGTAGCAAAGAATCACATCCACAAACAGCATGCTTAGTCTGTCTCAGAAGGGATGCACAAAGCAAGCCAACGGGAAAAGGCAAACAGAATAGGTCTAATGCATCTTCCTGATGACAAGGTTTATGTCCTACACTCCACAAAGTGCAAGTGATCCCATCTGAGATAGTCAGGGTCTTCCCAGACTCTCATGAGGGTGTACAGTATCTGGATAAAATGTGTGCACAGTATTTATCATGTACAGGCAACACCACAGAACTCAGACCTTCCACAGCATAAGCATATCAACAGAAACTTCATGTTAGATAAGCTCACTATAGTGCATGCCCTGACTAGAAAATAAACAAGAAATTCCCTTAACAACCAAACTGAGGCCACAATGCATTCCCAGACACAAAAAATAGATTTGCACACAGATCTGTCAGAAATACTAACTTCCATAGATGGTATCAGAAATATGTGGACCCGAGCCTTTGAAAATCTTTCCTCTTAGGAAAATTGCATTGGCTATCACTGGACTCCTGAAGAAAAAGAAGAAAAAACCATGTAGGATATAATATATTCCCTTCTAGCAGAACATTGGTACTACGGATTTCAACAAATTGCATTTGATATTCAAGATACTTTTGAGCAATGCAGTTGTACAGAAAAACCAATATGATTTCTCACTGGTATCTTTGTAAAGGCAGACTGGTAATAATAATGAGTCATTATCATCATCAAACTTGTAACTTCTGCCTTGATGCTCTCAGGATTTTCCTGCATCAACCCTATTCCCACTCCAGCTGAACAACTTCCCAAATTTCTAAATGCTGTACTTCAAGCTTTACCAGTTCTGATATCCTCAGTAATAATATCAAAGCTTCAGGTGCCTTATTCATTGAAGTTAGGATGACCTGAATAGGATTAGATATTCCCTTCAACAGTGGTTGTTTCATACTTTGTAAGGAAATCAGATGGTAGTTAGTACATACTCCTGGTGGAAGACAAAACCGAAGACAGATGGATGTGACTCCCAAAAGGCAGCAGTTTGAAAACATGGCACAAAATACATCAGTAGTCCCAGTTTGTTCTTTGACATATAGGAGTGCCTCTTGCATTCCTCAGATAATTTTCTTCAAAAGTGCTTAGCCCTGACAAATTCTGAGCTCCAATGCATTAGAAATGTAAATATCCACAATGCAGCCATAACTGAGGCTGTCAAGTGGCATAGTAGTACAGTCAGAAATGCAAAAATCCCCCAAATGCACTAATGCCGGGGAAAATAAATGTGCAGGCACTGTCAGGGAAAATTAAAATAATGGCAGCCTGGCAAAGTTCTTCTGGAACAGCTCCTCCTTGCTGTAGGGTTGGAAGCCCCATGCTCGGAAGTTGGGCAGCGTCACAAAGCTGTGGGTGTCCAAAGCTCCCTGCTCCCAAGAGGAGCAGGCATGCTGAGAGCTGGTTAGCTAAACTGTGGCAGGACAGCAAAATGGGGGAGCAGCTCCCTACGTCAGAAGCACACCTGTCAAACATCCATCATGTTCCAGTATTCCCACTTGGTAGTCAGGAACTTGAAACAAAATGAGAACCTGCATGGTCAGGGCATGCACTATCAAATTCCTAACAACTTTCCTTTCTGACACCAGTGATGATGGAGAAAAAACCATATAACTGATCAACTGCCTGACCCCCAGCAGCCCCACAGGACAAAAGGACACAGAGTACTACTCCTCTTGGTTGCAAGTGTCTGAAGGCATCCTCTTTCCTTCATAAGTCTGTTGTTCTCTTAATCGAGGGTTGCTTATGCTGTTAATGAGTATTGATTTCTCAGCTTGTTTGGTGAACAAAACAAACTGAACATGCATATCCACATCTTTCTTTCACTGCAGCCATATAATCACCTCTCTCCCCTCTTTCTGGTTCACCCAAACCACGCAGTTGCCTTCTTTGCTTCTTTACAAGTCTCATGTTCTCTCTCTCCGCTCCATCTGTCCTTCTTCAAGACTTCAACGCTGACCCCATGCCCCGTTCAGTGCCTTCCCCTTCCTGCTCCCCGGCTCCCTTTGTGTCCTTTCAGCAATTCTGTCTTTATCATGCTGATCTCCCCTCCTCAGCACAGTGCTACAAAGCCTTCCCGGCTCCTCCAGGGGCACCACTCTTTAAATCAATCCCTTCTCATCACCAGGATCTCTCTTTATCACATGCCTCGAGTGTTTGTTTCACCTGCCCGAATTGAAAGGTGCAGACCAATGTCCAAATTTGATTTATTAAAGTATTAATAATGAGGATTTTTATTTTTATAATGTGCATGGCTGTACATTACAGGAGACCTTCACGATTGTGAAGCTGTCTCGGGTCCCCACTGTCTCCTGGTGGTCCAGGTAGCCCAGCTAACAGAGCCTTTCCTGTCCTGTTTGATTAGGAGGTAGATGTCTTTTCTTTCTGCTCCAAAGCTGCCTTCAGACTGGGTACCTGCCCTGCACTCCAAGCCCACCAGGCTGTTGCTGAAGCAAAGCCCGGTTTAGCTGGGAGAACTCACGCAGAGATCCCTGAGCTCATGGTGCTCCTGCACTGAGCAAGCTGCAAACGGGCTCTGAGGAATACTTCAAGATTCATCCCATTAAGTCCTCTCTCTGAGATCCTCTCCTTTCTTTTCCAGCTTCCAGAAGTAAAAAAACCCACTTGGCTGACTGTTAACAACTGCTGGATTACTTTAACATTGGACTGATGCAAGGGCTGAGGGCACATGGTACAGGAAAGTTTCCCATGGAAAAAGCTGGAGGTAATCAATCTCCTCCTAAGCGAAAGCTGACTGAGAATAGGTGGTAAAAATACAAGCACCTGTCTCCTTTACCCACAGCTCAAAGCATCCAATTGCCTGCATTCCTGCTAATCCTGGCATCACGCCTTCTCCCTGTGCATCTCCAATGTCCCTGCTTCCAAGAATGTTGTTCCAAAGTGACCTACTGTTCATGCACTCATTTGTAGAAGTACTTTCATGAGAAAGTCAGAGAATAGAGGCTACACAAATGAGGCTACACAAATAGAGGCTACACAATTTCCAATCATTCACCCCCCACCATATTTTAATTTTCTTGCCTTAATCACCCCTTTTGGCTGTCTGGCACATGTCTTGGCACAACACAGACTGGGGAAGGCCGAGGTGAATCCTCCCTCACTTACAGCTTACCTGAGAGGCTGAAAGGACTTTTCTGTATCAGAGCATGTAAGGTCAGCATTTCTGTCTAGTCCATTCACCAGAACAATCAAGGGTATGCCTCACAGCAAGAGCCCACTTGGGTGTCTGTGGCAGAAGGCACAACAGTGGCAGAGGTGGCAGACCCTCCCTGGTAGCTGGCTCGTTTGCTGACTCCGCTAGTGTCTGTCTGCTCTTCCCTGTGCATGGACCCCCAAGCCTGGCCCTTCCCACCAATTCAATGTCCAGCTCCACCTTCATTTCCCAGTCTCTATTTCATTTTCCTCTTGCTCTTACTTTCTTTCTGTCAGTCAGGACACCGTTTGGTTACTTTCTAAAGTTATTATTTCAATTTTTTAGCAGAGCTTATATCCTGTTGCGGATTTGTTTAATAAAATGACCTGCATTTGCAGGAGGGCCAGTTAACTTTTCAAGGCACTGCCTCACTACAGATCTGTCAAGCAACATCAAGCAAAAGCAGGAAACCGAATACAGGGTCTGAATTCTTTTCACAAAACCAAGGGCTGTCTCCAGGGAATGCAGTGTCTCCACATGTCCCTTCTGCCACTTGAACCTAGAGTCAGGCTCTGCAGGGAGGAGCTCTGAGTGAAGAAGCCCTGCTAGCAGAGGGTTAGAAATGGCACAGTCCCTTAAAGCAGACCCAGCTCCAGGATATAAACCCTGGACAGGATTAATTACCCAGCAAGCAGCTTGTTAGAAGCTGTGTTGGCACACAGATAAGGGAACTGTAATGGAATCTGCCAATTAACCAGCCCGTGGTGCTGAACTAAATGTGACCCCATCGTTAATTGTGGTTGTTTCTCAGCAGTTTTCTCATCACATTGGGTGCTCAGGAGAGGGGAGAGAAAGAGGGCTTATCCAGGTGCTTAATTTATTTCTGCTCACAAACAGGAATCATGGGATATAAACTTCATGACAATTACATGGCAGAGCTTTAAATCTTATTACATCTACTCTTCCTGAAAGAGAGGGGAGATGAAAGTGTTGGAAAAGCAGAAAAGAAGGACTCCTCACGCTTTTCAGCAGAGTAAACAGCTGTCCAATATAATGAAGCCTTCTTAAAGTAGTTTACCTGAAGGTAAATTTTCTGTGTGAGTGGTGTGTGAGAGGAATTCCTCTCGCTCTATCTTTCACATGGCCTGTGGCCCATCTGCACCGTGCGGAACAGAGCCGGTGCTCTCAAAGAAAGCTGACATGAAAAGCTCAGGATGGCCTCGAGCTACAGCTGTGGATCTGGCTCCAGACTTCCCCTCAGTTCAGAGGTGTTTGAATCTCAGCCCCTTGCAGAGCTTTTGAGCCAGATGGAAGATCCAGGAATGAGTTTCCTTAAAAGTTCAAGAGGGTTCAAGAGGTTTTGCTTTAAATCCATCTCTAGGGATGACCTAAAGCAGGCAGTGATGCAGAACAAAGGTCTGTCTTCTTGTGGCTGCTTCCCTAAAGGAAATGGTTGGACAATTCTTTGTTAGGAATTAATCTCACATGGTCCTGAGCAGCTAACTCTTCCCTGGAGTAGAACTGTATTGAAAGAGTGTCAGTCACAAGAACTAGTACATTAATTGCTAATATGAATATGCTAATATGCTAAGTGTGGCTTTGCTTCCTGGGGGGCGTGGGGTCTGCACTGATTTAGCCAGAGCTAGACCCCTAACATGGCCTCTGCTGTATCTGCCTCGCACTTTAGGTACACCCTCTTCTGCAAAGAGTCTGGTAGTAGCCAGTGTGGTATCTTAGGGCAAAACACGAGAGAGGAACAGGATGGAAATTCCCCCAATTTCTTGCAATATAGAGCAAAGAAACTCCTTGAGCTGGAGGCTGCGTCTGCATCCCAGTTTAGCATCCCTTTTCACAACTTTTCCAAGCCCTTTGAGCTCATTTATAAACATGTCACTGACTTGTGTCCTGTGGTAACCAGTTCCAGGTTTGGCCATGCATTGATAAAAAAGCCGTTCTTTTCTCTTTCCTTTAAACTTTTTCATGATAACTTTGTTCCTTGTCCCCTAGCTCCCATGCTGTGATAAATAGTGAGCGATCATTCCTTATTCACATCTCATTGACCGATCTCCAGCGTAGCCCCCTCAGCTGTCACTTTTTCAAGCTGAAGAGCTTGGCTACTGTCCCTTCATAAGGGAGTCATTTCATACCTGTTGCCTCAGTGTTTGCCCCTCCTGACGAACAGCTCTTCAAAATTTCGCCCTGTGCCTGCTCCCAGCTCTGTCCCTGCCTCTCACTCTCAGCCAAAGCCCCCTGTCACCCTGCAGGACTCCTGCCAGCACTGCCACACTTTTTCTCATTTCACTACATCCTCTCTCAGGGAGCAACTGCAGGCAGCATTCAAGACTCATATGTACCATGGATTTATACAGCAGTATAATGATGTTTTCTGTTTTGCTGCCAGTTCCTTTCCTGGCTGTTCCCTCCTCCCACCTCCAGTTTGACTGATGCTGCACAGTTTTCCTCCCCAGGATGGCTCCAAATCTCCCTTCTGGGTGGTAATAGCTAATACGTACTCATCCACTTATCATTGTTTTCCCCCCCATTACTTCTACATACATCAACATGGAATTTCATCTGCCATTCTGTCACCCACTCACTCTGTATCCTGCAGCTCTTTGTTCATTACAGCTTATTACAGCAATCTCATGGAAAAACAAGCTCATTACGGTGGAGAAACTCACGCCTTATTCCACTGACTGAGGGGCTGCCTGTGTTGGAGGTGGTGCTGACTGCTTGAATTTCTTCCCAGCTATTAACAGAGGGCCCAGTGTGCACTCCCATCCCCTACCCAGAGGGGTAGGACTGATTGAGGCTCCTTCATCAGCCAAAAGGGCAAAGGATCACATGCACAACACACCATTATTTCCCTACTGCTGGCAACTTTCTCCCTACAGACTGCGAATGGCAGTCACCTACCCACATTCCCCTCCAGTGCTACCCTTTCCCAGCACCACAGCTTCTGAACAGAGGGGGAGAGATCAGCTGAAGCAAGACCCTTCCCAGCACAGCCCAAACCTGCACATTAAGGATCCACATGGAGCAAGGAGAAGGGAGGTGCTCTAGGCAAGGCTGTCAGTATTTATCGTAACAGAGGGGTAAACAGCAGGAAAATCCAAATCCTTACTGCAGCAGCTACTTGGACCCATTAAAATGGAAGAGATCAGGGCCAAAGATGTTTCCTCCAGCTGCATATGCCACTTCCTCACCTTTTTCCCAGAGACTTGTCTGTGGGGTAACCTGGGTACAAGTGACCTGAGATTGCTGTCAGTTAAGTCTTATAATTTTATGCCACTATTTCTGGTCATAGCCTGTTCTAATCACCTAAACTATTCCCCTACTTCGTGGAACTCACACCTGGAAAGCACATGGACATATATCATGTCATTTTTTCAGGCTGCTTGTTATCTATGTTGCCTTTTCTTTGTCATTTTCCTCACCAATCAGCCTCTCCAGTCCTACAGTACTACATCTCAGTGCCTCTCCCTCTATCCTCATGGACTTATCTATACCTCTCTGCTGTGATTCAGCCCAGGACTGAAAGCAGTATATTTTGTTTGGGATGTCATCAGGCATTGAGAGGAACCAGTGCCTCCCTCAGCTGTGGTTTGATGCCTTTCCATACATAGATAAGAATCTCATTAGCTTTTTTTTTTTTTTTTTCCCTACCATAACACACTGTAGACTCACATGATTCAATTTGCTGTCTACTATCACACTCACATCTCTTTTAGCAAAACAGCTTTTCAAGCCCCTCTTCCACTAAATCACTCTGGGCCAGCTAACCTAAATGGTGAATTGCACCAGTTAAAGATTTGGCCTTTTGTTTGGCATAAGTTTTTTTGAGGCTAACCAACCTTCTTCATTCCAGGTCAAATCTCACTCTGCTTCTTGCTCCAATTGCTAATCTTTGCAGTTTTCTGGGGCATTTTTCTCAAGGGAACAGTCGTAATTCCCTACTCTGTTATCCCATGTGCACTTCCACCCACAGAGCCCACGAGATGACCAAGTACCAAACACCTCTAAAAACCTTTTCCCCTAGAATATTGCATTTCATTTCCATCTGTTTATACACTGTCTGTACATGGTGTACTGCCACTCAGCACTCCAGGTATGAGAACTGCTTTCCAGAATGACTGGAAATGTGTATTTCAAACAAAGCCATGCCTGACTTTCCACTTCTCCACTTCTGGTTTCAGTGGTGGCCATGCCAGTGTGGAGACAGATGCCCCGAGTGTCACGGCAAGGTCTGTAAGAGCTGCTCCACAGCCCATGTCCACCTCCGCCACAAGCTTTCCAGGTTTCAGGTTTCATCCAGTTCTATAAAACAGGGCTAGTTCTACAAAGCCCTTCCAGAACTAGCTCTGCAGTGCACATGCCTTTCTGCCAGATGCTCAAAATATTGCACAAGAATTGCCAGGATTTAGACCCAGATAACAAGATGATCTCAGCCTACATCTCATTACCAGCAGTGGGAGGCTTCGGGGAAGTGGAAGACTTGTCCCATTGTGTTGTTGACTGGCTCTTTGTTGCCATGAAACCCTGAGATTAGCTCAGTCGATTAGAGCATAGTGCTAATAACATCATGGTCAGTGTTTGATCCCCACGTGGGCTATTCACTTAAGAACTGGACTTGATGACCCTTGTGGGTCCTTTCCAGAATATTCTGTGATTGTGTGAAAGGATGGGATGTTATAAGGCTCTTTTACTTGTGCTTTGGAGGACTGGCATTCACAGCTGAAGAATTTGGTAGAGCCACACAGTACAATAATTAGATGGAGAGCTGGCTGCAGTGTGGAAGAACAATGGGGGATGACAGAGGGGACAAGTATCTAATCACCTTCTTACCGTGCTTGCCCTGAGAAACAGAGAATCCTTCCCAGCCCATACAGTAGCCAGAGATATATCATCCCCTCTATATCACAGAAACACCCCCTCCTGTTCACACAAGCTCCAAAAATGTGTGCTCATATTGCAGAACAACTGCTGTGGGTTTAATAAAGCGTATTGGTTCTGGGACAGGCACAGGAGTCAGAAGAATCAGCAACCTGTGGTGCTGGCAGAGCAGGAATGAGAGACAGGATGCCTGCAGGCTCCCCCTCCGGAAAATAAAGGCTGATCATACCCATGGTCATGGCTCCTGTGTGGAAGCTCCTGGGGAGAATGTCACCTGGCTTTGCAATCAAAGACCTAAGGCAGGCAAAATTTATTTCTCCAAATCTACTCTTTGCATTTTCGGAGCGGCTATGTAAAAGCAAGTAAAGAAATTGATACGCATGGGTTTGAAATGCTAAGCTTGACTCTGAACAACTTAATCCAAAATAAGGCAGCACAAGTGGGGAAAAAGGTGCCTTTACACAGTCATACCCTTCCCGATCAGTTCTTCAGCTGTCAGGAGCATTCTTGGGTTTTGCTCAGAGTTAGGGCCACAGGAATTGATCACGTTCGCTCTCGGGCTGCCAAAATCCCCGTGAGCTCTCCTAAATTAAGCAGCACCTTAGCTGTACTTGCTGGTAACTTCCAGAGCAAGTCAGCTGTATGGGTTTACCAAGGAATTCCAGAGATTCCTGTTTATCATTCAAATCACCTTAACAACAATTAGCACAGATAAAACAGGTAGTGTGGGACAATAGATTTCATCCACAGATTTCCTTTATCTTCTGCAAAAGGTGTGCGAGACTTTCACACCTCGGTCTACCGCTTTAGTCTGTTCTCAATGTCCATACAAAGACAGTGCACAGTGTTACTGCTCTTTACGGCGGCTGGGGGAAGGCCCTGCAGTCTGCTTCATGAAGTTGTTTCAGGATCCAGACTCCCACTTGGACTGTAGCTCTACAGGAAAGCAGACCCCGCTGGAGGGAGCCCAGTGCCAGTTCGGTGTGAAGCACAATATACCAGAAACACCTGGGATGCCACTTGCCAGCTCGAATTTACCCTCCCAAAAAACCCAAACCAAAAAAAGATAAAGAGGTAATTTTGTCCCTGTAGACTTGAAGCTGGACCGGGTACTATTTCCGAAACCTCCTCCTCCTTCTCTGCAGCGAACAGAGGCTGGTACCATGTGCTGTGCAATTTAACTACGTGGGCAGAAAATCATTTGGGCTCCCTCCTGATGCAGACGAAAGTCGTGCAGCCTCGGGAGGCATTACTGAAGGTACAGCCATGCTCTTAAACTAAGCACCTGCATGCTGTGCAGCTGCGCTGGGCGGCTCCTTCCCCACGCTCCCTAATGTCCTCAACACGTGTGATTGCTTGGTAGCAATGAAGGGCTTCATCCCCTCCACGATCTGGCTCCTGCCCCCAGGGACTTAGCAGAACATATTTTAAAAACCCTCCTGGGAGCTCACTCAAGCTCTATGTTTACACAGCAGATTGGTGGCTTCTCGTTTGAAGTCAGGATTTAAGCTGTTCTTTCTAATTACAGAGAGACTCTGAAACCTGAGAGATCTCTGCTGGTGAAGACTAAGCGCAGAGAGGAAAAAAAAACCAAAAAAAACCCAACAAAAAAACAAACCCAGTTGCATAGGCAGAACAATGCTACATCCAAACCCCAGAGTTTGCTATAAACAGAAGGCCCCTGCAGCAAAATAGGACATATGCTGTTATTTGTCCCCTATAGTCTCTTTTCATCGTGCTGTTTTCTGCTCATCACCTCTGTTCCTTGCAAGGATCACCAGCACTCAAGGACATTCGTTCCACTTTGTCTGCTACAGAGGATGAGGAATAGTAAAAATACCTGAATCGCAGTGAACTTCCCTAGACAGATGAATAAAAGCCAGGATATTTCCATCCCCTCAAAACTGGCGCTGCCAGTGGGATATAACTACTTAACAGATTATACACTGAAATTCATTTGAACTGATCAGTCACTAATGTTTCCATTAGGAGAATAAAAGGGAATATATTAGCACCCCGTTTCAGAAAGGCAGTTAGTTTTTAAATGATTCTTTTGTAACTCTTGTGTTTCTAAGAGGCAGAAAGCGATGTCCCAGTGCCCCCTGGGGCACTCAGTGCCTGCTGCGGGGGTGTTCCTGTTCCTTCACTCATCCTTGCAAGGAGGACAGGACGGAAGACGAGATTTGGGGCAGGTGGGACGGCAATGTTCGCTCCGTCCCTCAGGAGCCCCTTGGCTCTGAACAGAGCGAGGCTTCAGCCCTTCATCTGACAGCACGCTGAACCTGCCTGGAGCGTCCAGACACTGCTGGCAGCCGTGCTGAGGTGCGACACTGCCTCGACTCCTTTGCTCTCACTAGCAAGTGGGATGTTTTCGCTCTCACTAGCAAGCGGGATATTTTGGCAGTTGACAGAGGAGGCAGGAGGCGGAAGCAAGGTGAGAAAAGACTTTGGGAACATTCCCAGCATGTCAGAAATAGTCTTCCAGCAGCACAAACACGCAGCTGATTGGTTCCCAGTTCACCTTAGGAGCGTGAGCCGAGTAGGGAATACCTTAAATAGAAGGTAGAATGTAACACCTTTGAAACAAGCTGAAACTCACGGGTCTAATCACGTTCTGAAAGCAAGTCCAGTCCTTTCCTCAGCTGAGTCTCCTGAGCAGAAGAGAATTGCTCTCTGTTGCCTGAGGGCAGTGCTTGTCCCCTTGGCTTACTCTGCACTGAAAGGCCAGCACTTCGGTAATCAGATTAAGAGCCTCAAACAACAGCTGTGTTTGTTCTCTGACTTAAAGGCAAAATAATTAGAAATTATTGTTGTCCTGTAAATTAAAAGACTGTTTCCTCTCCTCCCGATTTCCAATTTGTTCCCTGAATAAATACATCACAGCATTAACTGCTTGGATCATACTGATCTCTGCAGGCTTCACAACACTTACAATCTCTTATCTGAAATGATTTAAGAGAAGGGAGCCATAAATCCCATTGAAAGTGAATTCATTCCAGTGTTACCCACTATTCAAATGGATATAGGCTGAATAATTGGACCCGATTAATTAAAAGCTTCAGGGCACCAGTGGGAGAGACTAATGTGGGTCTTCACTGAACAACCTCCCCCCCAGATTTCTGCATTATTTTAAAAGACACCCCCACTGCTCTGGCTTCATTTGCTCCAGACCGAGAGACACCAGAGTGGGATACCTGTGTCCTGCGCTGTGCGTGACACGTTCCTTTTGTTAGCAGAACGAACAGCAATAGTCACATCACCCCGCCAGCACAACATTGTGGCATGGGCTCTTCTACTCAGTCTAAGGGACTCGTTGTACATACAGCAAGTGATACACCTTAAATGCTTCTCCACGCCGGAGCATCTAAACAAAAATCTTGACATAAACAGCCAAAAAAATTATGACAGGCACTTAAATTCAATGCACCATCCAGATGACATAGTGGACACAGCTGCAATACCATCTTCCTGCCCACTGGCATGGCCTGAGACACGTCCCTGCTGCGGGAAAACACCACCTAAGTGGAATGGTATTTATGTGGTTGAACCAAGGCATGATGGTGAGAATTTGATGCAAATTTTCTGTCCCATGATTCCAGTTTTAATGTCATTTGGGTAACAAAAATACCAGTGAAACAAGACTGTGTCAGAGACAACCTATAAAGGGAAGATAAGTATGATTTAATGGGAGGCAAATAAAGATAAAAATTACCCCAATTCTTGCATTCAGTGTCTAATTTATTTCTATAATCACTCTCCCCTCTTTCCCTTTCACCACTGGACCAAATCTCAGCCAAATCGCCCGTAGATGTTTGATGACTTGGCAACAACTGAGCTGAAGCTGAGCCCTTTAGGAGTTGATATAAGGAGCAGAAATCACCACTGTGAAATCTGAGACAGTTTGCACACAGAATGGGAACAGAAGAACACAGGAAGAGAGGAGCTTTACCAAATCTGCAGTGTAAGTCATTCTTCTCTGGTTTCTAAGTTAAGATCACCAGCTTTCCAGCCTGAATATTAAGCACGGAGCAGCAGAGCAGCAGTGAGACTGCTGTGGTGACAAATTTTTATTTCTTTGTTTACGAGGATACAGACTCTGAAGGGAAAATAGTGAATAAGGGAGATGGGGGGAGAGAGAGAGACGGGAGAAAAAGCTAGTAGACATTTCTGGCACAAATTTTATTTCAGAGGAGAAAAAGGAAAATTACAGCTACTCTCACGCATACACACTTCACCACGGCCATCCCCTCTCTTGCACTGAATCTGCCATATGGAGGGAGCCCCAGGGACTACGCCTGAGGTGGGAGACCCTGCAGTGGGGAGCAATAGCACTGACAGTGCAGCTTCTCCATGGGCTCCTGAGCCTCACACCATAGTGCAGTGAGTTCTGCTGGGGTAAAAGGCTTATTTCCTTGCCAGGGGCTTCTCTGCTCCCTTGTATATATACATGTGTGTATACATAGTCTTAGCTCTTCAACTTGTAGAGAGTTTTACTCTAAAATGCCCAGCACAGGCCAAAGCCAGTTATTCTGATGCACTCAAGCAGACAACAGCACTCAAAATGACCCTCAGCTCTTTGGGTTTCATTGAGGTTTTTTACCTTTTTAACTCCCTGTCACAGAAATTTATTAGGAGGGGAGAAATCCCCTTTATTCAAGTTAAAGCAAGGTGAGTGTCAACACTTCTGTTAGAGCAGCACCTCTGTCCCACACCTGGCTAGCTTTACTTTAGCTCATTGATTGCTCCTGAGGGCAAAACCTGTGTTTTCTTTGTCTGCATGTATTTCTGGTGTTCAATAGAATAAACCTTCTGTAGTGAATCTATGCTGAAATCTCCAAAGCTAATGATCTTGTTTCTGGGAACTAATGATTGAAATCTACAATTTAGTAATGTTCTCTGCAACTCTTTCTTGTTTAAAAGGACCTAAACCCATTTTCTGTTTCTTTCTGCTGTCACAGAGTGATCTGACACATGTGAAGAGGTCATCAAAATAGAGAATTTAGGTTCTTAATCCATGTGATATACTGGTTTACAAATTAGGCAGATTAAGAAGTTCCTGGTTCTCTACCTCTTGCTGCTTCTTCCCAGGCTATGTTGCAGCTCCCTGCCTCCACAGCTGTGACAGAATAAAATAGTTCACAGGCCATAATGTAAATTGAACGCAGAATGATCTAGGCAAAAAAACCCCTTTTTTTTAAAATCCCCTTGAGTTATTTTTTCACAATGAAATGTGTACTAGAAGATCAAAGTGTCTTCCTCCTTTGGGATAATACAGTTTCCCTACACAACTCTTTGCTTGCCAGAGTATCAAACTATAAAAAAATTCCACAGGTTTATTTGAAACTGTTCTTATGTCTAGAGGGTAGGAGGGACAGGTAGGCCATGAGAAAATGCCAGTCACACAGTAAGTGAGAGCCTCCTTTTGGTGAGGACTCCAGAGCTAGATTCTCAGTGGCTGACTCCAGCATCTGGTTCCACCCAAACCTGCTACAAATGGAACAGTATTCCCTTAAAATGATAAAAACATTGTAAAGCTTCAGCTCCTTGGGACCTCAGTGGTGATGGCTGTCATGGTACAAACTTAAAACCAGAGAATGACTTATCTGACTCCAGTGCTAGGCAGGTGTGCTGAAATTTTGTACCAGATGAGTTGCTATAATCAGATGTGGTCTCACACAGATGGACATTTCACTAACAGCCCCTGTGCTGTGAGCAGGGCCAGTTTCCCTCTCCCAGGCACTTCAGAAGGAGCCATGGGCTGTATGGGCACACATACAGCTGCTCTTCCCTAAACAGTCGCAGGCCATGTGTGAGACAGAGCACGGATTTGAGGTGAGATGAATAAAACCCACTTCCCCAAAGTATGAAGGGGGAGGGAGGTGGCTCTACATAAACACTAAAAGATCTCCTAGTTCAGGGAAAGGTGAAGCCGTATCAGGGCTGAAGGACAGAGAACTGCTGGTCAGATGTGAACTGAACACGAGCAGAGGAAGAGGGCTCCGCTTCTCCTTGAGAAAGCCAAAGTCAAGGCAGTCTGTTGAGAGCTAGGCTGGTTTCTAGAAGCATGGAGAACAGCAACAGAACAAGCCGTCTTTGCCTAGGAATGCTCAGGACACAAAAAATACAGTAAAATGTATTCATTGTCTCTGCACTGGTAAAGTTCATGGACTGTACAGAGTGGGCAATCTGTTTGGACCATCCCCTAAATCCTACATAACCTAGAAAATGCAGCTCTTTAGCAGAAATGTCTGAGGCCACTGACAGGAAAATAAAGAGGAATGCTGTTTTCTGAAAGTGATAATAAAAATTCAAGAGTTTTACAGGCACTGAATTTTGTCACAGTAAAAGCCAAGAAGCCTTGTAAAATGAAAATGAGTCGCGTAGCTGTGCGCTGTATGGCACTCGCTGAAATAAGGACTCCAGTTATTTGTGGGGGGGAAGGGAAGCCACAGTTACTCTATTTCCCTGCTGTGTTTGCTTAAAAAGTCAAGAGCATGTGATGAGTTGATCCTTTCCTATTTAATGACTCCAAATTTCCCACTTCTCTAACACTGTAACCAACCTTCTTTCAGAGGCAGTCCTTTTGCAGCTCAGGTGTTTGCCAGTTTGTCCTCCCAAGGCCAGCAGTGAAGGGCCCCACATTGCTGCAGGAATATAGAGCTGTACAGATGTTTTTGCACCATTGCAGGGACAACAGGGCCATGCCACACAGCTTTCTGGCTCGTCAGCTTCAACTAGGTCTGTGGCTCTCTACTGCCCAAAGACAGAACATTGGGAGGGGAATGTATGGACACTATAGTGAGCCTTCTCTTGTGAAGCAAGGAGCATATGGAACACTAATACAAGGAAGTGGAGCGGGATGAGTAACACTGATATGGAGGCAGATGGGAAAACAGTGTGCAAAGAGCTGGAAAGGGCTAGAAACCTCAACAAGAAGTTCTGAAGCACACATCAAGCCATTTTACTCCAGAGTGGCCCAAAGACAAGCCAGGCTGACATCAGGATACAAACACCTGTGTGTGGCCCCACAAAGGGCAGATGAGCCCTTTCTGGCAGGTGTGTGATGCAGATGACAAGGATGATGTGCTGCATGAAGACACAGACGTATCACAGGCATCAGAGCATGTGGTGCTTTCATTCCCAAGTACACCTCTTCAATTTTGTTGCAGACCTATACAAACACTTTAAATGTAGCCAGGAAAGCTGCAGCCATTTAGAAAGACCTCTGATTCTCTTCTCTGAATAATACGCACCACTGAGGTCTCAGTAACCTGGCTTTGGCTTGGGACCATTAGGTTCACCTCCTCAAAAATGCCAGAGGGGCTTTTCAGCATACTGCAAGAAACCTAAGCTCTTAAATTACCAAATGTAAAAACATTAGGAGCTTTTTTAATGAGTTCCCATACAACAGCAGAGAAACATCATATCCTTGTGGATCAGCTGCAGACATCTGCAATCCTTTTGCTGTGACCCTGTGCAGGTACAAACAACCTGTGCAGGAAGTAAGGTGTGCCCAAGTACAGAAGCTGTGCCACAACAAAGCCCCTGACTCCAGAACTGACCCTCCAGGGCCCACTGTGACTCTGGCCAGGCAGAGAGCTGCTGGGGTACAGGGACAGCACAGCGACCAGGCAAGGCTGGAGGGCCCCAGAGAACAGGGAGGCTTTCAGAGCACACAGGAGAGAGAGGCTGAGGGAGGCAAGGCAAACCATGAATTAAGGTAATACATCTTGAAGGCAGTCTCTCAAAGCGGTTATCAATACTGAGGATAAATGGGATTTGAGTGTAATCTGCAACACTGAGGCAAGACTAAGCTAGCATCCTGGTTCTGCACACCAGGGGCATGTGGAGACTGATAGGATCAGCTCATGCAGAAACAACTTCTTTCTAATTCTTCTCTTTTTAGATGTGAGTTTTTCCGCTCTCTGAAATTGTAGATAAATTCTCATCGGCAACAACAATACCAACAATTAACACTCTAACCTATTCAAGTCCCTGGCTCTTATTGTGCTAAACATGACTCTGCCTCTTCAGCATGTTGGTGGCTCAGTAGACTTGGCATAAACAATTGGCATTGTTGGGGTATCACAGTAGGTCATCTTGTTACTGTTCATCAAATTACCGCTCTTGTTACTGCTCATCCTGTGTGCCACAGGAACGGGCAGGAAAGTGTCTCATCTCATCCAGTTCTTGTATGTGATTGTATCAGCATTTTTCTGAGATGCAGTTAGTTGGGTTCTAGTAAAAATCTGTCACTCCACCTTTGAATAGATGATAGTAACATTTCACCTACCCCCAAAGAAAGAGACATTTGCTAGAGATTAAATCATAAACCCTGTCACTCTCTGCCAGTTTAAAGTGCATGAAGTAATAAACCCTGCATCTCTCAGACAGTAAACAGCATGGCAATTAGCACAGAAAACTCTCCCTGAAATACTTTTTGTAATTTAAATGCCTGGGACCTTGCTTCAGTCTAAAAAGCACGACAGAAATAGACAAGAAGGACCAAAGGCTTTCCAGTGACTTTCCTAACCTCTCCACACAGCCCCTTTCCTACAGTCATGGGAGAGGGAAAAAGAGCATTGAGTCCCTGCCCTGGAAACCTTTTGCAGTGCTCTGTGCCTGAGGAGAAGCCTCGACAGCTCCCACACATGCTACAAGGGCTGCACCGATTTTCCATAAATCAACACCACCAAGAGGCTTAGCCCATTGCTTCCCTCTGCCCCTGCTTCTTGACAGCCCAGCACAGGCACAGCTCATTTTGTTTCCCCTCACAGTGCATATATGTGGTGCTGGATGGTATCTAGATCCTATTTCATCTGGTTTTCTTCTTTTCAGTGAGTGATCTTTTCTTTCTCTGGCTTTTATTTTTTTCTTTTATTTAAATCAGTCTGAACCCATGATAGGCTTCTTGTTTAAGACTGAATGACCACTGGCTGTTTTTCCATGTTGCCTTGACATGAGCTACTGCATTTTGGTGGATGATTTCTTCTACCCTTATTATTTCCAAATCTCAGTACATTTGTCAGCTGCTGAACATACTCCACATGCTTAATGGCTTCAGAGTGAGACAGAAGAGAAGTTTCTAAATATGGGTTCAGAAACCACCTGGAAAAAATGAATAGCTATTTTACAAACTAGTTTGAGTGTCTGTAAGTCCACAGACTTCTTTCACACTCAAAAATATGCAAAAAATAAAAAGAATTAGCAGTTGTGATGCACTTAGGAAGCAAATTCCAGAAATCTGGAAACAGGCTTGCTGTGCTGAAGTAGAGCACATACCTTTGAGGGCTCTATATGTGATTTACAACATTTTTCTTTAACACTGCAACAAATTTCAGCTCCTTAAATGTGTAGTTCTGGAGTACCCCAAGTCTAGCAGCAAACAGCTGGGTAGAAAGAGCAGAAAAGCCTTCCTACAATGTATGCCATGCACATGAAGCAATTGAGAACTTTGCAAACCAGAAAAATACATCAGCAACATGGGGTGTCCTACCAATGCCACTGTCACATGGCATCTTAAACCCTTTGCCTTCAGATACAGTGCCTGAGGCCCAACCCCGGGGTGCTGAGGGAGTTGAGAAAATAATCAGCCAGGCAAGGCTGGCTCCCAAACCTACCTCTGAGCAGCTCTCAAGAAGGTAAGGATCAATTAGATGGATGGTGGGTGCTCTAGAGGTCTGTTGCAGACAGCAAGAGGGAAGGCTACAAGATGTAGTCTCAGTAGCAAAATGCTCATCACTTAGAATGGTTTCCCCTCTCATCTGCCACTCCCTGCTTCCATTCCTGCTCCTGTTGCCCAGCTCACCCTTTCACAGCTAGCCATAGCCCTTAGGCTACCTGCCAGCAGGCTTTTCTCATTCACCAGGAGGTAAAGAGAAGGCACAAAGCCAGCCAGTCAGAGGCATATTAACCAAGCCTCACAGGCAGCAAGTCCCTTTCTGCCCCCCCCCGGAGTCCATTCAGGACATGGATTCTTGCTACGCAGAGAAAGACCTTGGATATTTCAAAGCAGAAAAGGCATCTGTGCTTTCTTTTGTCTGGGGATTTAAGTTACATGTTTGTCCCAAAAAATTTAGCCAACAAGAGCTTTAGGGAACAAAGGAACACAAGCCAACCTGGATTGGAATGAGGCTGGAAGGAAAGCAGATCGGGTTTCCAAGGCAGTTATGTAGGAAGCCATCATTAGATGCTGCAAAATGCTCTCAGAGTTTCATGTTGGAGCTGAACTCGATATAATCAATGCCAGCTGTTCCATCAGTTTCAATAAGATGCTTGTCAGGCCCTTTGAAAGCAAACCATAAATTGGCACCAGTTTTCCCTTCCTGAAAGCAGCTGATACTCTTTCCCTTCTAATAACACAGATTCTCATTTTCTGACGGATGTTGGGCTGATAGCAGTGTCCTGATGGTAACTGGTCTGTTGGAAAAACCTAACAAGAGACAAAACAGAAAAACCTGGCTTTCCACATTGATTAGTCCCAAGTGAGTTGCTGAGACTCAGGGCTTCCAGCAGTTTACCTGGTGCTCAGCTTCCAAGAAGATTCGGTGGGTGCAATTCACTGAGTCGCGCTACAGCACCTACAGCAACATCACCAGCAGTGAAGATGAGAGGGGTGGTATCAGCAGAGTTACCAACCAAAACCAGCTGGTTTTGAGCATCCTTTCCAGACACTTAGGCTATCCTGTCTTTGTTACACATCATGGAGCTGTCCTGGTTCTGGCTAAGTAAAGCAGGCTGCCTGGATGGTGCAGAGCTTCCAAGCTCTACACTCTGTTTAGTTTCCCCGCCAAGAGAAATGCCTGGTAGCATTCAAACTGATCTGTATCCAACGTGACTGGGGTTGAGAGGCTGGAGCAGAACAGTATGAGTGCACCAAGTCACCCAGAACACAGAGAGGTAAAAGCAACATTTTTTGCTCGAACCGCAGAAGCACAGGAACAGATGCCGTCACACTCCAGTTCCCCTGTGGCACACAGAGTTGAAACACAGCCAGATCTCCACTTCTAGAGGACAAACCTTTAAGATTTCTTTAAGAAATCTTTAGGAGTAGCAGTGGCTCTAATACAGTGTTTGACACAAGGCAAGATGTGCTGTGGGGCTGAGGAGAAAGATACCTGTAGTAGAAGAAATCACCTGAATCACCTCTATAAAATCCAACCACTCTGTACTTCACAGAACACGTTTTTGGACCTGGCTGTGATAAGGAGTGGTTTATAGAGTCATCCTGAGACTGTTAAATGACAATAGGATTTAGCAAAATGCTACAAACAGAAGCTCTGCCTGTGAAACCTCTGTTTCCAATTAGGACAAATGTCGAGGTCCTTCCCCGGGGCATTCTCCCCGTGATTCTCATAACAACTTCTGTGACTGCCTTTTCACAAAGACTCAGGGATTTAGGCACCTGCTCTATTACATATGCCTTAATTCCTATGACTTTGGAAAATCTCGACCACCATTGCAGTTCACACAGTACTGAAAAGCACAAATTATACAGACAACTTAGTTACAGATACAAGTGATATTTGATGCTTTAGCCAGGCAGACTGGGCAGTCTAGGTTAGAAAGGCCCGTAAAGAAGACCCTCACACCTATTTACATCCATTCTGCACAGGTAAAAAGGCCTTTGAATTTTATGAAGGAGCTATTTCCTCTCAGAAGGCTCTGAGTTTCACAGTTCACAGTGGTTGTTTGCCCAACACTGCTCACTGGTTTGGTCAGAAGGTGCATGAAATAGATCAGCCTTCAAGCCAAGGCAGTCAATAAGGTCAGAGTAGTCACGGGGATTTAATAACATAATTAAAAGCTAGTTTCCTTTTCAAAGCAGTTTTACCACTACTACTGTTAGATGCCACTAACTCCTGTTCCTTAATCTCTTAACATAAACAGGCCTTGAGATACTTTTGCTACAAAGCTTTGTGCTGGTCCTGGGCTCTTCGCTTCCGCAGGGTGAATGTCTGCTGCTAAACCTCGTGCCAGGGAAAGAGAGTAAGAAGAGCAGGCTTAGCAGAATGCCAAGTGTCACAGCCAGAGAAGAAGCTGGTCACTGATAGGGACAAAGCAAGTCAGATGGGAGCTGGCAGGGCCCAGCTGCTGTGCCAGCTGCTGAACAAACCCTCTTCACTCTGCCGGGCTGCCTCCCACACACTGTGCTGACAAGGGCTGCATTGCCACATCCAACACTTCATTCTGTGCTTTAAAAGTCCAGAGTAATTGAGTGACAAAGTAATTCTGCCTTGCATCTCAGCAAAGGGTTTTACTCTAAAGACCCTTTCATCTTCTGACCTTCTCCTCTTTGCCCTTCCTTTAGCCTGGCTAGCCCGAGGCCCAAAAGGGCTCAGGAAGGGACAACTGAACCTTTCCAAAAGTACATCCTGTGCTCTCCTAGCCTGAGCTCTGCCAGTGCAGTTGGTGCTTGAGGGAAGCATATGCCTGGGAACTGCCAGCAGATCCAGGCTTCCTGAGAAGAACCCACCCCCTCCACAAATACAATGTCATGGCAAGAGCCATCCTGCTCACAGCACTGCCCATCAAAGCACAAACTTTTCTCATGCTCCACAAGCAGGTCCGGATTACAACCACTTCAACCAATGCTGTTCTCAAAGGCTAAAAATTCAGGATTTTACAAAAACACTTCAAACACATGACCTGGCAAGGTCCCTACCCTTCCCTGCTTCCAGATTGGACACAACATTAGACAAGCATAGAATAAAAAGTGGAAGTGGGAAGGATAATTTTTCCAGGAAACACATAACTCAGGCTGGCCATACCGATGAGTGTTACATGAGTCACTTGCCCAACTTTTTAGTTCTCATGAGGCAATTTCTTAGAAGCATTAAGAGTAATGAAAGTTAAAAAATAATTAAAAATACAGAACCATCATGAAAAATTAGGGGACTCTAGTATGGTCTTTAGGTATACAGCTCCCTCAATTTAGTATTAACGCCAATTTCGCTAGAACAGTAGACCAATCCCTCTTATACCGCTTTGATTTCACAAACTTTATCATTCACCTCACCTCCACAGAACTCTCTTTGCAGTCTTGCCATCTCTTTTGACATGTGCTCACATGGAAGGGAGACAAAAAGTAGGAGAATTTTGCAACCACCATGATTCCCAGTGATGGATGTCCAAGCATTTTTTCCTTAGAAGGCATGTGTTTTCCTTCCTAATCTGCCCAAGTATCCTCTCCTTTCTGTGATAATCCCGTATTCTCAGCAGTTCAGCAGAGAACAGTCCTGTGGTTGAACACACCAAAAGAAGAAACAAGCAGTTTCTGAGATATCTCCCAGTTGGGCTACTATTGATTCACTTTGTGGTGTTTTCCTTCCACAACACACAGATAACCTCAGGAAGTGGTTTTCTTGTTTGTTTGGGGTTTTATTTAAAGAACTAAAAATGCTGCTAGACTTCCCATGCCAAAATGTGAGATTCCTCTCCCCCTCCCTGAACCTCTCCCATGTCTCTTCAACTGATGCTCCTTCTTCACCCTTATTCTAACCAGCCCAATCCACCCCACAGATCATTTGTCTCTCCAGGTAGTTCCATCTGTCCTGCTACCTTTCCAGAGGAGGAGTGGGATGTGCTGCCTGGGCAGAGCAGAGAAGCACTGCAGGAGTAAAGGACAATCTTCCCTGTGCCTGTGAAGAGCTTACAGCCCTTTCACAAGGCAGGAAGAAGTGGCTGAGGCCATGTTTCTTCCTATGCTCAGTACAGAAAGCAAGCGCTCTTTTACTGTTACAACCTGGGTCCCAAGAGGAAAGGCTGGACTAGACCTGTCTCAGCTGTTAGACACGGTTATGACACCAACATAAACTCCAGAAGTGGCTTCATTTCATGGAAGACATTACAGATTTTACCTTTGCAAATCTCTATTAAGAAAAACGTGGGATAATTGTAAGTATAAATTGAAATATACCTTTATACTTATGTCTTATGTATCACTATATTAATTGCCTAATAGGTATGTATGCATAATGCATATTGAATATCATACAATCATAAATACTAGAGACAGAGCCAACTAATGTATAGAAATTACTTTTCTCCTGTCATGAAGCTAATTATTATCAGGTGAAATGCAAGGGTTCTTTTTACTAGCTTATACCCTTCTGCAATGTGGATTTTAGTCTAAGAAGTGATGGCAGGATCTGTTCTGAGGGTATAAGGCTACTTTGCTCCTCATACTTTATTCTGTGAAAGCATCCAAAAGGAAACCATCTGGTCTGAAAGATGGCTATGCTATCAATTATCTGTGAGGATGTATTTTCAAGGGAAATTATATCCTTTCAAGGTTTGGCTAGTTTGTTTAGAAAACTTTACCAGCGGAGAATTTGCTTTTAGGTGCCTTAAGTGTGTAAAATTTCAAGTCTCAATATTTGTGAAATAACAAAGTTTAAAAGGTCAAACAGGAAACTGAAAGGCAAGCTGGCTGTAGTCTGTACTATCAATGGTGTACATTGTTCTGCCAGAAATCACTAACTGGGAGGTATTCAAAGCCCTAGATAAGTACAGAGAGAACAGCACAGAGAAGGACGTGTCCCCTGTTAAGTTCCTGAAGTGCAGAAGCCCACAGGGCAGATGGGGAGACTAACAAAGGAAAAGTAGAAATAAGGATTCTGCTCCTACATGCACTGCTGGAAACTGCTCAAGGAGTTCAAGTGCTGGTGCAGTAGCCCAGAGACAGTCCTCCCCAAAACACGGCCAGCCTCGGCTCCTTGGCTCCAGCATCGACAGTCACATTTGAGAGATGTCAGGGAAAAGAGCACTGCATCTTCGACATTGACTGTTGATGTCTCATCTCTCCCATCCTCTTTGGAAGGACAGAGAGGCCGAGGGCCTCAGCACAAGCACAGCTGGCTCAGCTGGGCCAGGCAGCAGAAAAACGGAGAGTCAGAGATCAAGAGTCAACTTTGCACGCTCTCCAGGGTGCCATACCTGCCTGTTGGAAATTTCCCATTAATCTCAGTATACCACAGGTGAATATAGTGGTGACTATCTGTGTCTCTGAGTATAAAAAATAAGGCCACTTAGCTTAGCTGAACGTAGAAGGATTCAGCTGAAATGAAATAACCAGTTCTTGAGATGTGCTTCTGATCTCTCACAACTTCTGCCAGGGTCAGGTCCATTTCTCAGTTTTCACTTGAATCTCTCATTTAATATTTAACTGCTTGATTTTATATGTCTATAAAACAATGTTGTTAAAGTAGTTGCCTGAATAGACAGTTGTGGTATTTTTCTCAAATACATAGAAGGAATTTTTTCAAACTTTTAATAATTCTGATCTCTTTTTTGGCTGTTTGGCTCGTGGGGTTTTTTGTCATCATGCAGCACAGTCTTCAAAACACTGATAGCCAAACGCTTCTATTGAAACAAACAACCTGACTTTTTAGCAAATACCTGCATTCTCACACTCTGCACATCTGTGGCACTCCCTGAAAACTAACTAATGCTACTGTTGTCTTGTTCAGTACCCACTGGGACTAGTCAGCTGTAGTACTGCTCCTCCGAAGAAGAGTAAAAATGAAGAGTAAATATCAGTTTTGAGCACTTAATAGAGCCAGGAAATTATTAACTACCTCTAATTAGTGAACATGTTTATACCTGGAGCTACTAGCTACAACTGCTTCTCATTCTTGTGTCCGGGAAAAACTGTACTGCTGCCATCACCTTGGAGCAGTCCTGAGCAGAACTGCAGCTTGAGAAACCCTCTTAAACTGTCTGTTATCTACTGGGAGTTTTGATTGAAACCTTGCTGCAGCAAATACACATCTCTGTGTACCAACATCAAACATTCACTCCACCCAGATTTTGAAAGCACAAAGTTCAGGTTCTGCCTGAAAATCTCTTCCCCTGAACACAGTCACTTACCTGTCTCAGAATTATTCCCAGAATATGGAAGTACGTGTGGTTTTAGGGCTCTGGACCCAACCCACTGCAGCCACCTAACTTAAGATGCTGATCTAACATGAATTTACTCTTCAAGCCTAAATTGTTCAAAGACTTGTGGAGATTGATCTTTGTGTGAGCAAGCTTTATGTTGGATCAGGTACTTTTGGTTCATGCCACTCTTCCTTTACCTGAATAAGACATCATATTTCCAGAATAAATCAGGGA
Organism: Hirundo rustica; assembly: GCF_015227805.2. Taxonomy (NCBI): domain Eukaryota; kingdom Metazoa; phylum Chordata; class Aves; order Passeriformes; family Hirundinidae; genus Hirundo; species Hirundo rustica. The sequence continues at coordinate 26,675,180 of NC_053456.1, read as the reverse complement.
AACATTTATCACCTGTTCAGTTGAGTGGCGTGGCTTATTTGGATCAAACGTGTACTCTAAGCTATGGAGTACCGAAGCACCAGCAGTAAAACCCACCATGCTCCCACCTTCTTCCCTAGCAATATCCTAAGATGGTTATTTTCCATGCTCACTGAGAGCCTGTCCTGTGAGCTTTACTGCCATTCCACCACAGGTTTTAAGCCATTAGCTATTGTCACCAGCAGCCATCAAACACAGGTCTGTTTGGGCTGGTCAGCTTGAACGTGTTCCATCCACTGCTTCAGCTCTCCATTCATTAATGGTGTGCAGCACCTCTTTCAAAGTTTTCCACCAGTACATCAGATCTGGAGTGTACAGCACCCAGCACTGACCTTCACAACGTAATGAGATGCAGCATCCACAGCAGGCAGAACTACAGCACTTTACTCCTGGTCTTATTCCTGGTAAGATCACCTTGGGAAAGCCATGTCACCCCTCCTCGCCTGAGTTTTCCCAGCTGTTAGATATGGATAATAATGTTCTTTGAAGTCTGTCCAAATCCTTTGATAAAGGCCAAAGATTTTAAAACATTATTCTTGACTGCACAGTCTTCAGGACATGAATTGCATCCTTGGCATGGGAAATCCTCTAACACACCACAAGTGCTAACCCTGCCCCAAAGAGAAAACAACAAACTCTGCACTGGCTTATCACTACAGGCACTGGAAAAATACACGCTGGTGCTGATACACTCTTGGATTTTGGCAAGTCCATGTGTTATTTCTGAACACAATCACAAGCTGCTTTGAGTTCAAAGAACTGTTCAGCGCTGCTCAGGGTTATCTAGGAGGCAAGTCAACCTCCGGCTGTATCACCCTGTGTCCTTGGGAATATTCCTCTGGTTTGATCTGAAGCTGAGTGGATTGTGAAGACACACAGCTGGGTTCCTGGGCATCCTCTTGTACTATACACGTTCCAGTCAATGTATTTTACTTTCCAAGAGAGTTTTAATTTTCTTATTTAGAAGAATGAGTTGTGGTAATGGGTGTCTACATTGGTCATGTGCAATCTTTTTGTTTGTTTTCTTCCCTTTGCTTAAAGGTCATATAATATTTGTACTAAGCAGTAATGACCAAAGGAGCATACACAGCTCTAACGCAGAACAGGGAGGGTCTTTCTTATGTCACTGCTGTCAACTTAGGACAAAAACTGCGATAAATAGGAAAAAATAAATAAATCTTTTGTTTTCAAAGCTAAATAGCCAAAAAATGCAGCTAGAAAAGTTCCATAAAGGTTTAGCTTTCAGCAACACATAGCGGAAACAAAGCTCATTCCTCCTCTTGCTGTGCCCCCTGACCTCAGAGTTTTATATGTCACTGCCTAGAAGGCCTCTAGTCACGGCAGCCTCTGTGCACGGCTTTCCCAGGACTTTCAGGGTTTTCCTTGGGGGACGCTTGAGTAGGGGAAAAAAGGGTTTTAGCACCAGCCTTCGATTTAAAATAGCAGGGGGAGTTTACTGATTAATATTCATGAGAAGGGAACAGTCTGCTTTTTGTTACCGCAGTCGTTTCCCATGCAAGGTGGGTTGAGAGGGAGGAATACATTAAGGAACATATCCTACTGTCACAAGTACCACCACCTTCAGAGATACAGAAAATCAGGAGTCTGAGCAGAGCTCAGATGGTAAATATTTAACAGGGAAAGGACTTGCCTTCTCTTTCTGTCTGTATATATTAAACTCATTCTTTCATTTTAACAAGGGAACTGTGTTTTCCCGCTCTCTCAACCCCCACCCCTGCCCCTCACTTAAATTCTGGGACTAAGTGGATAGTTCACAACATGCTATAAATCCCCTCCACCAGTAACCCAACTGAATGTATTTACTTTTTTGGTTGTTTTCTAAAGTCATTGCTAGTCCTTCTCCAGTGGGAGATGTTCATTTTATTCACTGAGGCACAAGGACGAGCAGGACTGGTTCCCTTGCACTTATACCAGATAATTTCTGGGACAACCCAGCTGAAATCCATGATTCTCACACCCATCTAAAACTGGCATAAGAAAAAAGCACAAATGAAGCAAAGTTTTTCAAACACAGGTGCTGATTCGTGGTACCTCTGAGCTGTGGGCATTCAGCTCAAAATGCTGCTTTTCATGTGCCAGAGCACACAGCATGGTCCTTGTCTCGACATCTTCAGTTTTTCTGCTGTCAACTCCACCAGCATCTGGGTTCAGGGATCCCAGAACTAAGAATGATTTCTGAAAAGTACAGTGAAGGGTTCAAAGGCTCTTCTGTGATGATATGCAAAGACTTCCTTATTTCCGTGCAATCAGAAATGGGGGAAATATACCGTTCGGCAAAGTCAGCTATTGTTTAATAACTCCTTAGAGACGGGAGATTGTGGTACACCTCCAGTTCTAACATCAACAGTGGATTTGTGCAGGAGCTGACAGACCTCTTTACCAAGAAATTTTTTATCTGTACTCATGGCCCTATAATAGCAAGGTAGTAGCAAAGTAGCTGAGCCTTACTATTTGACATTTTCTCTTGCACTGAGTGAAGCAAACCATCCCAGCATGGCCACACTTCAGCTGATGCAACCAGCACCAGACCGAGAACCAGAGCAGTGCACATGGGAACTCCTGGGACCTCACAGACAAGAATGAGCCCTGTGAGCTCATACACTTGAAAATGTTCTTACTGAGCTGATCATGAACAGACTGTGGCAGTGCACAACTAAAATCACATCTGGATAACAAGACAGAAACATGACTGTAACTATCTCTTCTTACCTCCACAGAACAAAAGAGCATTAGTGGATCAAAGTGGCAATGCATACGGCCTGTGTAGGGGCCCGTCTCTCACACAGGACAGCAAGGGCTACGCTCTCAGAGCCAGGTTAGCTCTGCCACCAGCTGCTGGCAGAGCCTGGGGTCAGGCTGGATTTGGATGACCTGTGATCCCGGATCAACCTCACTGTTTTGACAGATGTCTTTAGACTAAGTGCGGTTAAATGGATCAGTACAGCAAATTTCACTGGGGGGAGGGATGGGATAATGAAGAAGAGAAGAGCAGAGAGAAATGACCAGTTTTCCCACAACAGCTGTCCTTGTCCCAAAAGCCCCGTCTCAGTGCAATATCCCTCTATTTCTTCAGAATCCAGCTAGAAAATGTTGCCAGTGGAAACATGTCGGCTTTGCACTTTTGTGAAGATAAAACCATGAGACAGCTATACCAACAGAAGCAGTTTTGCCTGTACAGCATCTCCTCCCTGGGAACTGAAACATTTTACATTGGCAAAGGACACCTACTGTCAGAAGCTTCATTTCCATTGCTTGGGTAGCAAAACTTCAGTAATGCAGATAAAGCAGATAATGAGGCCCAGAGTTTCTCACTGAAGCCAGAGAAGTGAGGTTAGGATTTGGTTTAAGGGTGGCATGACACATGAGAAGACATTGCACGGAGATGGGAATTTGATAACAGCTGAGAGGAGTTGTTATCACCATGCCAGCCCAGGCTAAGAAAGGAACTTTCTGAACACAGCTGGGGAAAGGAGGGTCTCCCTGACCTTGGCTGCAGCGTGCTTGCACCCCAAGCAGTGCACACCTCGCTGGAGCTCGAGCTTTGAAGAAGTGCACCTGACTTCAAGGTGATTGTGAATGCAGAGCATGACCCATTTTAAACAGGTAGGCCAAGAAAACCTCCATCTCTCTGCCTTTAGGGACCTGTTTCAGAATACAGAGGACTTACCTTGAAAATGTTTTCCATACTGTTTGATGTTGTGGAACAGTCAGTGGGAATACTGACAGCATTAGATGCCTGGGTGGCTTATTGATTTGTTCTAGTTTTATTAAATTGGCTAAAGTTCATTCAGAAGTCTCCATTCCCCACACACAAATACTTATTCTGAATGCTGCCTTGAGAGGAGTAAATGGGGGGGGAAAATGAAGGGAACTTTAAAGTTGAAAAATTTATCTAAAGAAATCTGTGATGTGAAAATGGACTTCATAAAAAGTATGTATTATTTATATCACTAGCATAGTCTTGTGGGTTCAATACCTCTAGCTACTTAAATTCTGCAAAAAGTTGAGTTGGTATGAGCATGATATTTCTAAAGACATATGCACACAAATGTGTGTGTCTGTGTTCAGAGGGAGAGACTTCTGAAGAGAATAAGAATGATTCTACCACAGAAAGAGATTTTCCTTTTGTCAATCAAGTAACTAAAGAAAAGCTTAGACCATTGCCCTATTTTTATAAGAAAATTGAGAATTACGTACTTGGTAACCTATACCCATGAAGTAATGACAGAAAAATTAAATGGCTAAGGTCACGCAAGACCAGTCCAGACCTTCCCCCTTCCCCCAACAGTAAGATTCGAGCCCCAGGCAATTTCCAAGAAACTTTACAAATTGAAGTAGGAGCTGTGAAAATGTCCCGCACTCAGCAGCTGAGAGCAGGAGCCCAGGATTTCACAGGGACAGGGTGTGAATGGCTCAGCTCTGGCTGAAGGAGCACGGAGGAAGAAGAGGCACAGTGCTGGTGCGGGCATAGCCCAAGTGCTCCTCCAGGGCAGGTGGGACAAAGGTATCCTAAGTATCTCCTTGGATCGAATTCCAGATTTATCCATTCTGATGTGATCCAGAGAAAACTGTCAAAGGAATTACATCTATCAGAACAGGTGAAAGACCTGAATTTGATCCGTCTCTTTGCTTCTGTGCTGAAACAGAAATTAATTTCCATGTTACCAACCCAAAAGAGTCTTTACTGTTGTTACGGTCTCATTGAGACATCAGGATAGATTTGGAGACTCTTTTTTCATCAAAAAACCCCTTCTACACCGCCTCTGGTTTTTAAGAAAAATACCACAGATTAAATCTGTTAGAACATCACTATTCTCTCAAAAAGTAGTGATGTTAAAACACCTTATTTCCCTTCAGCAGATAATTTAAAGGCAAAATAGGTTAAAATTGATAATTCTTCCTGCTGTCTAATTCTGGATGTATTTTAAGATGCATTTGTGTTTGAACGAGATCTTTTCAAAAGATCATTAATTGAAGCTGTCTGGCTCTGTCATCCTGCCCTCCCATTCTCCACCCAATGAATCAGTAAATTGTAACAAGAGAATCTGGCTAAACAAGTTCCTAATTCAAACGCCATCTTATGGACAAAGAAGCCTTTGAAAATAGTATCCGTCATCTGGCTCCTTGCGATGGAGCGGAAAGTTGTTTTTTTACTGTTCACAGAATTCATCTCTCCCTTCAGCACCGTCAAATGTCGAGTGTGGTGCAGTATGAGAGAGTGGAGTCCAGGGAGAGGAGAGGGAAGCGGTGGCCTCTGTCAGACGAGCCCAGGGCAAGCAATTTCCTTGCCAATTAACACACAGCTAGTGATAATATTTCCCCCAAGAACAGAGTTTCAGATAAGGAGAAATTTTATACTGGTTGATTCCAGGTTACTTTAGGAGCTTCCTTTTCCTAAGGTGCAGTTGTCTTCTCGATGGAGTGAAGCGCTACGGGGTCTCAGAGAGCGCGCAAGCCAGGGTGGTTTGATCGCAGAAAGGAGATGATGGGCAGAAGAGTCCCACTTCCCAACAGGAGGAGATCTCAACAGCAGCCTCTGAAGCTGAGCACACAACTTGTCATGGCTGGTTTTGTGTGGGTGTCACTAAGCTGCAGCTCTCCCTGCGAGCCCCGACTGCATTCATAAGCAGAGTTGCAAAGTTCACTGTGCAGGACTACAAAGCTAAATTATTAATTGATCTGTGTAAAATGATTCAGAGCCAAGCACTGTACTGTCCATGATAATAAACTAACCAAACAAAATACTCCTGACTAATAATCTATAAAACTCATTTCAAATGTGTTTATTAATGTCCTTATAAAGAAACCTACTCTTCGCAAGGTGGCAATTTTCTATTTTTTTCTTTTCCTTTTTAGCTATTGGAGTACCTGAGAGCAACAGAGCACAAGAAAATCAGAATAAAAGACATTTGTTCTAAGTATAAATGCACAGGGCATTTTCTGTGAGGAGACCAGACCCTTTTCCTTTACTCTCCTGCATCTTGTAGCTTCTTTGAGGAGGCTGGTGGGAAGAGGTTAAAGGTTACCTAGAGCTGCCAGTGAGAGTGAAAAATGGTGGATAGTGCCCCTGTTCTTGACTGTGAGTTCCTTTATTTCCTTTTGTCATGGCAATACCTTCCCAGGGAAGGCCTGAATGTTGCAAATTAGTGTTCCAACTTATCTTTCTAATTACCTCTTCAGGTGCAATACTGAGCCAGCTGCTTGCATGAACAAAAGAAACTGTGCAGTAGTATCTGTGTATTAGTAGCTGCCAAAAACATTTTTTAGGCTTATCAAGTATCTGGCTCATTATTAAAAAAAAAAAAAAAAAACAGTAACAGAATTTCCCCCTTTTTCTGGGGAAGTAAAGATCTTTCCCTGAAAACTTCAGCCTAATACAAATTATTCTAGGAAGAAATCTCAGCTTACACCAGTATATCTGAAAATGACACAATTAGAACATCTGATAAAATCAAATATGTGAGCTGAGTTTGAAGAAGCAAAAATTGGGTGCTGCTACAAATTAGAGAGACACAAGGCTTGGGGAAGGTGAATTCTGCTAGAGCTGTGTGAGCAAGAGCTGCAGCTTTTATTTCCCACCACATGCTTCTTGGGCACAAAGGAAAACTCCCTGTGATGGGAAAGGATGATGATTTTGGTGACCATGCATGAGAGAAGTCTCAGGAGAAACGTTCAATTCTTGTGCTTGTTCAGAAAAGAAACCTTGGAAACTTGAAACCATTTCCCAGGAATGCCGTTGTCTGTTGTGCTCAGGCTGCCTCCAAGTACACAAGTCTTCCTGGGAAAGAGGGTGCTGCCATGGAAGACTCCTTCCAGGTGGAAAAAGCTGTGGTGTTCTGCAAGAATTGTCACCAACATAGAATTGCAGAAACTCAAAAGATAAGACAAGGAGATAATAGACCATTGTTCAGCACTCTATATGCAATCATAGAGGACACAACTTGAGCAGGATACTGAACCCATCCTGACAGATGGTCCAGCCTCTAGCCAGGAAAGGGAGATTAGGTTAACCCAAACAAGCCTGGCCTAAACAAGCTGGTAAATCAGGCCAGCACATGAACCAAGACATGAGATCTGATTCCAATCCTATTGAGGTGGAAAAATCTCTTACTATCATCAAAGCTGATGGAACTGTTAATAACAATATAAATACACACAGACAAAAAAAATTATATATTTACATGGGACTTGTGGCCAGACAAGATCCTTATCAAGATATACTGACGTGTGTAGTGTGAGTTGCAGTGGGGTGAAAGAGCTCAGTGCAATGGACCAAAGGGGTTGTTTTGGGTGCATGACTAAGTAAAATCTGAATGGCTGGGTAACTGGATCTAGCTAGATAGGCTGACTCCGTAAAAACTAGCCTTCAAGTTGGTTTTTCTGTGAATCTGGCTCTACAAATTTTCATTTTCAACACTGACTGGAAAATCCTGTCACTAAGGAACTATTTTACAAAAAAACCAAAAAAACCAAAAAACAAACTTGCAATGGTATGTCAAAAAACACCAGCCAACCAACAAAACAGATTTTAGGTAACAGAAACATGGAAAAGTCTTTTTCTGTATTTTATTTGTACTCCAGTATCTATGGTGGTCCAGAGCAGCAAATACAAATCCCCTGTGCTTCCCAAGTTAGTAGGAACTGTTGTACTTTGCAGAGTAGTTCTGCGTGCAGCAGCCCAGTTGCTCATGGACAATGCTAAGCCAGAGCTGGTTGGGATGCACAACCAGATAAGCTCCAGTCCATCCACAAAGGAAACCTGGGAGTCTGAGTCAATGCATGGTTCTTTGGAGAGCTTCAAAACATCCTTGGGGGGAACATTTGGTTCAAGCAACCAGAGCACCTCATCCAAAGAAAAGCTCCCAAACTGCCAACAGGTCAGGTGTAGGAGTTTTGGCACCAAGCAGCTTCAGTGTACTGATCCACCCGTGTTGCAGTAAATAACTTTAGACACAGCCTGAACTGACTCAAAAGATGCCAAGTGTTACTATTCCCTAATGAACAGTTCCAGAGCTGTGATTCCAGCTCACAGCAAGTTATTACAGCCAAAGTATAATAAATAAATCAGTGTTTATATGAAGTCATGAGGAAAAGTGCAGCAGATTGGACACTCATTAGAGATTCATTTCCAAACCAGATACTGAACAAACTGATGTGATACAAAAGTTTTTACTTAAACAAACCCACAAGGTTCTGGTCATATCATGAAAACAGCTAATGCATTCTTATTGGCTTCTCATGTTTAACCAATCCTGAATAAAATTATTAAAATTAGAGTTTTGCTGTGTATTTTCTGTTTGATTGATAGTGGAACACTTTTATTTTGCCATGAAATAAGAAAGACAAGGGGAAATTCAAAGTGATTTTAAAAGCTGATTTCAAAATCAGCTTGGAGAGGTCTTTGATGGGTTCTGGCATTTGGTGTTGTGGCACCTCAGGTAATTCAGACAGCTGATCGGTTCATTCAAGTCCACACTCAAAAAATGGTTGTTTTTCCTCCCCCTCATAATTTAGAAAAAAGTCACTTGTCAATGTCAGGCTTTACATGTAAAAAGTAAAACACTCTGCACCAGAGACAGAACTGTTCTTCTAGAAGGCAGAGAATTTTCTTCCAACTCTTATTACATAAATGGGATAATAAATACATCATGGAAAATTCAGTTAGCTTTGGTTATTAATTTAATACAAAATACTGCAAATATTTCTTCAGCTATTATGTAGCTCTTCATCATACTCTCACTATTTTGTGTATTTATACAGCTCAAGCATGTGTGTTCACACCACGTGAACAGATCTGATGCCCACACTGGGAATTTTCTTTCCTTTTTTGCGTATAGGATTGTTCCAGTTGCTAAAAGCTACAATCTACTGAAGATGACCTATATTTACTGCGTTATTATACTGTATCTTCCCTGGTACATTGCTCTTAGAAAGCTGAGATATTGCATACCACAGCAGAGCTATGTCCATATTTATATTATAGATTTCAGCAGCTTAATTTCAGTGACAGAAGGCAACAGAATGGCAGCCAGGTAAGAGACCTGTTATAAACATGTTACCTGAAGAATAAAAAAATAATACTCCTTTTTCTTTCAATCCCAGGGGGCTAGGGACACGGTCCTATTAAGCTACATACAGTTAATTCATTTACGTGAGACTATATGTCTTGATACTAAAGAGCTCTCTTTGGTGCAGAAAAGCTGATGTCCAGCTGATTTCAACAAGCACAACAAGCAGTGCAGGACACAGGACAAGCATCATGGACTCAGCCAGTGACCAGCAGCATGAAAATATAAAAAATGGACTCTGGAGCACATAATGCTATTTTTACATAGCTGTCGCTACAAAATGTCATTAAGGCAGGTAAATTCTTGATACCAATTTTTACACAAAGATGAGAGAGGAATTCAGATTTTGCTTTGTCCTAATTCCACATGCTTCTGTAAGAGGCTGGGCTCTAGCTAAGAACTTTGATTTTCTGACTGGAAGGCGATCTCCAGTGAACTGATGCTCCTCCATCTTTTCCTGCCCACAAATACCTCTGCCCTTCTTACAAAGAGGAAAAGCTGAGAAACAAAAGGCCCTATTTCCATTGTCTTAAAGCAGCACTTTCATGATCTCAGAGTAGCCATCTGCAGGGATGAAAGGGAGGCTGAGTGAATGAATCACGTACAGAAAGAAGCCAACCAAAACTCCACCAGAAAGTAACGTTTACATCTGAACAGAGCTGCACAGAGAGAGGAAGAACACACTAAAGGCAGAATCCATTTCCAGCCTGATCGCTAATTAATCTAATACTGGGAATATGATTTTTCTCTGTCTCAGAGAGGCCTAAGGTGGTACATTCCTGAAAGCCATTGCAGGGCTCCGGGTCAGGGACCTCTCTGGCAGCACTCTGGCAAGGATGAGCGAGGGCACCCCAGCTCTCCCCACCCCACCTCCGGGCAGCAGCCACAAAACCAGGCCCTCCCCTTCTGAATGACCCAGAGCTGTTCATTCAAGCTGTGCTTTTAGAAAGCCCCAGCTGAATCTGAATGTCAAATGTAGAAGAGTAGCAACTTCCAGAGGCATTTAAACCAGGAAATTCTTCTTTGACATATTTCTGGCCAGGATTTTTTGATTTGGGCAGGTGGTATGTCACCACTTATCTGAGGGGACATGAACTAAGAGCAGGGCATTCCGGGCCTGGGAAGGTGTTCACCCCTCCTCGTTAGCAGCTAGGACTTTGCAGAGCCCTGTCTCCAGGCAGCTGAGTCGCTGCGCGGGGCTGCAGGCTGACTGCAGAACAAACACGGGCTGGAAATGTCGATTTTTTTGTCATTGTTGTTTGATTTGCAATTTCAGCAGCCACTCCACAGCCCAATGAGATTCCTTTAGTGCCTTCTAACTGAGTAGCCAAAAACCCTACCCTGGAGCCCAGGACAGGCGACAGCTTTTTTTTTTTTTTTTTTTTAGGGAAGTTCCAATACTGGGCTGCTGGGTGGTTGGCCTGATCCAATCTCCCAGCTACTTGGAACTGATCAGATTCAGTAAGAGAATTCAGAGTCCCAGATATTTTGAAGCCAGAATGAATGCAAATAAATGAAACTTTTACATCCTAATTTGCCATTAAGCAAACACGGTGACTTAAGAGGAGACTATAAACTGGGAAAAAAGAGAATATGGAGTGGAAAAAGTATTTCAGATGTTGATCCTGCGGAGACCTTTACGCTAATTACTTTTGACAAACGCTGAGAATGAAAGGCTGCATCAATATGCTAACATTACTCACAGCAAAGTGTGGTTTTAGACTGCCACACCATTCATCTTCTGCCTGATCTCTCCGCATCTTGCAGACATCCAGCAAACAGATCAGAGCAAGGCTAACACGTCTGCGTTTAATTGGACATGCCCTCTTCTGCCCACAGATTTTGTCTGGAAGGAAGGGAGACTCTGAGGACCTTCTTTACATTTATGTGGGATTTCTGCAGGTCCAATATCCAGCTGGAACTACAGTGTGGTAGCAACCCCAGGTTACTCCGTGTCCAAAAGCCCTAGACATTTCCACAGCATCTGCACGGATCAGTTGTGGAGACCCTGCAAGCAAGTCCAACCCTTCCTGGAAGTGTCAGAGGGGCTTGTGGTGCAAGCTGGAGTCAGCTGTGAAGCCAGGGCAGAGTAAATTCAATGTTTCCCAAAGCAGCGGGCTTGTGGTGCACGTGCACACCATCTGTGCGATGCACAGATGATCTTCTGGCAACACCTTGTTATGTTTTTTCTTGACAATATCTTTGCCAGCATTCTGCAGCAAGACATACAGCAGTTCTGGACTAGAAAAAGAGCCCAAAGAAAAAGATCTGATATGAACCCTGGCCGCCATTTCTGCTATAATTAGGAATACATTTCTAAGCTTGGGTCCTAACAGCTACAATGCTAAGATATATGGATCCAGAAGTGCCAGAAGCTTCAGCCTAGAGATCCCATGCTGGCACCATGAAAGCTAGCTTGGCATGAAGGCTGAAAAAAAAAAAAAAAAAAAAAAAAATCCTTCTGGGAATCTGTTTGGGAGGAGTAGGGGATGTTCAGCTGCTGGATATGAACAGAAAGAAAAAGTTACCAAGTCTTACTTTTGTTAGAAAGTAAAATGCAGCAGAATCTGATTTTTGGTGGACATCAGGGTGAAAAGGAAGATGCAACTAAACCTTTCTAGCCTCTTTCTTGCTTCTGAAGTAACTCAAAAAACTACTTAGAGAGAGAAGAAACTGCAGTACTTTTAATCATTGCCAGCAGGTCTTTAACCTCACAGGAAACAGAAAAGGAAGGACACATTGTAAAATATCCAGACAGACTAAAGGTCATTCTTCTTTCCCTCAGGATGAAACATTGCATCCCGCCTTAAGGACAAATATGCATCTACTATATACACACTGTCACAAAGAACATCCACATCTCTTCTCCGGCACTTGATAGTGGCACAGTAAGTTTATATTTGAAAACAGAGATAGGCACAGCAGCAGTAAGCAAGCAAGAAAGCAGTATTGTAGAAAAAAACCCAAGACACTTCTCCACAGTGACAGAAGGATTGACCCAAGCCAGAAATATTTAGTGGTTGTGCAGTTAAAATCATGCATATTACATCAAAATATTATTCTTGTACAGTTTAAATTGGGATGCAGGAAATTAGTCTAATGAAGCAGCCCAGAGCAGAATACGCTTTATAGAGCTCACCAACATTTTCACAGATTTTGGGCAGTTCACAAAACCTGCAGGACACACAACAGCGGCACAGAGTAACCAGGCTGGCTGGGATGCTTACAGGAGGCTGAGGGGCAGTCAAAAACACCTTTCACTGAGGGAAAACACCTTGGCTGAAGGACACTATCCTGCCTGAACAGATTCCTTCACCCACAGACAATTTCTTTAGGTTCTTGCAATCAGTTGCTTCACTTTCAGCATCTAGTCTAAGACCTAGAGGGGCCACCAGCTGACAGTTTGGCTGCAGATAATTCACACATTAGGATGGGACGTTTTTTTCTTTTTCTGTTGAAAGCCTGAGGGCCAGCAAGAGGTGGTGGTGCTCAGAGCCAAGTGCTTGTTCCCTCAGGGTTCTGGTGCAGGAGGGACCATTTCACTGACCACTGACCACTATACACAGGGCTGTTGGGATCTGCTTGTCCTTCTGAGGCCACCACATCTTTCAGGGAACCAAAAGGGCTCTCACTTTCCATAGCTAGGAGCACAGAAGAGAGAGATTTTCATCCCCAGCTCTTTGTGCTTGCAGAAGGAGGGTGGAGATGGGCCTTCCAGCAACACGCCACTGCTGCTAATGAGAAGGCAGAGGGGGAACTGTGGGCAGAAAGGAGATTGAACGTGTGGATGGTTCTTGCTGCAGCGCTTCAGGACTTGTTGCTTATTCTTATGTGCTGGTAATATCCTTAAGCAGCAGGAAAAAAATAATACCCTGTAAAGCTTCTCTTAAATGAGACATTATCGGCAAACTTACCCTGACTAATAACATTAGTTGCACCAGAGGGCTTAGGTTGGGTATCAGGAGAATTTTCTTTGTTGACAGAGTTATCAAGATTTGGAACAGGCTGCCCAGGGAAGTGGTGGAGTCAATATCCCTAGAGGTATTTAAAAGACATGTAGATGTAGCATTCCAAGATATGGTTTAACAGTGGACTTGGTAGTGCTAGGGTAATGGTTGAACTCAAGGATCTTAAAAGTCTTTTCCAACCTAAAGGATTCTATGATTCTATTTATAGACAAATAATAAGAAATGACGATCCAGAACCACTAAATGAAATTATCAAAACCAGTAAAGGCTGCTGTCCTACCAGCTGCGGGGCCAACTCTCACACCCTCCATGCCAGTCCTGCATAGGGGTGTGAGGGTAAGTGGGCAGAAGCAGGTCAGAACCCCCTTAACACACGGAGAAATGACAAAACACTGGATTCCCAATCATGCCTAAAAAGTACTTGAAATCCTGGAGCTTTGCCTTACCTTAACCACTAAATACATGAACATTTGGGGCTGTGGAGACAGTCGTGCCACCAGCAGCCGGAGCCTGTCGCCCTTGAGGCCGGGTGCCGTTGTCCCAGGGACTGGCAGCGAAGCTGTTAACTCTGCCTGAGGGGCAAGCGAGCTGGGGACTTCACATCTTGAGGAGGCTGGGCTTTCAGCAGCCACACCACAGAGGGTGGGGGACACAAATCCCTTTAGAGAGCGCCTGAATTGCAGCGCTGCTGAACAGCTTGAGCTGCAGAGGAGCCAGAGGAATCTCTCACTACTCCACACCCTGTAAATCCTTTGCTAATTGCTTTATTGCCATTATTTGTGAAGATAAAGGAAAAGGATTAATTAACTAAGAAAGAAGAGCATACATCTCACTAGATTGGCTCCATTAATTGGTATGGGAGGGAGAAAAATCAATTAACAAATTCTTTTACCTTCCTGATCGGTCTGGAAACAGAGCTGTGGTGCTTTTTGGGAGGGCAGCATTGTGAATGGTAAAAAAACCAGTTCGCTCCCCCAGCCAGCTACAGTCCGTTCATCCGGCAGTTTGCAGTTTACACCACTTAATCTGCTGCTGTAAAGGCTGTGTTTTGCAGATATTTTGCAGTTCTATGACAACAGGCAAAACCATAACAATATCAGAGACATGAAGCTTATGGGCACCAAGTCTCTGATTTTGCTGCCTCACTCTTAGCAGAGGGTTACTTGATTATATCACAAAACATATAGCTCTAAAAATAATTATAACACGGACTTCGATGTCCCCTGGCATTGTAAGTTAGCTCGTGATCTTCTGTAATGTATGAGAAGGAGCAAAAGAAGTAGAAGAGAAGAATACCACATTTTGCACGTCTTCTTGAACCTTTGTACAAATTCAGAGCTAGACCGAGATGCAGGAATCTACCCAAGATTCCTTTTGTATGGCATATTAGTTGAAGGAAATGAATGGTCCCCCAGGAGAAGGCCTCAGAGGAAAGGAAGCATTTGATGAATGAGGTTAAAAAGGTCTCCGTGTAGCTGTGTCATGCCTCAGTAAGGGCTTCTCCAGACAAGAATGATAGTGGTTTCCACTGCCTATACAAACAAGGGAGGCTATTCAGCATCTGTGTTGCAATGTATAAAAACCAAACAAATAACAACAACCACCAGAAACCCAACTCACCCTGTTTCTACAGTTTCAGCTAAAGCAATTGGAGTAAACTAGATGTAATATATTCAATTGTTTAAGCACCATGAATCACTACTTTGTGGAGGAAAAAAAAAAAGAAAAAGAAAAAAAAAGAAAAAAAAAAAAAAAAGAAAGGAAAAAAAAAAGATGGGGGAGAGTTGTAGTTATCAGCTGGGAATTACACAATTTGAATCTGATGTCTTGGGCAGCGATTCTTAAGTTTCGCTGTCACTGTCTCCCAGGGACAAAATTAGTGAATAAAGGAGAAAAAGACAGCACAGGCACTGAAACAGAGAGAAAAAACTGCAAGAGAGGGACAGAGCAAGCTAATAAATAAAACAAGAGCCTGAAGGGAAGAGCTGCTTTGTCAGAATATAAATATTTCCCTTCCCCTTTTATCTTTAATGTGGTGCGAGGAGCTTATTAAGGGGAAGTGCAGCTCTGTCCCTGGAGTCCATCCACATAACCATGTAGGGAGCTCAGTCCAACACATCCGATGCAGCCACACACATAAACTCTTCTCTGCTGGAAACAAATGTAATGTACTAAGTAATAAAAGGGAAAGCAGGAACCCACAGAGGTCATTACAACCCTTATCTTGCTGGCCCTGGTGCTCCTCTATGTTAATGGGCACCAGTGCTGCCAGACACCCTGGTCAGGGAGCTCTGCTCTCCTTGGGTCTCTGTTGCAGCCTGGGAAGAACAAACCTTATCCTCCTGGTGCTGCAATATAGGGAGGACCAATGTTGCAGCTTACAACAAAGCCGAATTTGGGTGAATCAAAAGAGAGAGGGTGTGAACCGGCGTGTGCAAAGAGGGAAATGCTGCACTGCAAGAGCCCTCATTGTGCACTAAGCACTGAGGAAGAAGCTTTTCCTTCTAACCATGGCTCAGCACGGCTGTGCCTGGCAGCCAGGCAAGGCCTTGCCTTCTTGCAGCGCCACGCTGGGTCCCGTGCACAGAGAGAACAGTCAAGCATGAAGCAAAATTTTGAATTAACGGCTCCTCTCTCTGAGGTCTGGTTTCCAATAATGACTTGGTTCCCCTTCCCAGAGCTGGCACCAGCATCTCTTTGCCAGCCCTTCAAGATGTTCGACCATATGGCTGCACAAAGCTGCACCATCAGTCAAAGCCTCCAAGTCAGGAAGGGGACAGTTTCAAATTGCTGCCAGCAGATCCTTTCCCACAATTTTCCTTGCCTGAGCTGTCATAGATACAGGTGTCAACCTGGCTTCTTTACTGCTTCATTCTTTTCATCTACCCTTAAAAAAAAGAAGGTGGGGGGGAAAAGCAAAAGAGAAGGGCTTTGCATTTCCTCTACTCAGGCCTTAAAATGGAAAAATGAAGGGAATTCATTGTTGGTGCTTGCTGATCCCTCCACCCCTACTGTTACACCATTGCAGCCTTTTGAGCATGACAAAATGAGCTCCCCAGGCTTGATTATGCAAGCCACTAATTCCTCCTCTAGGCAAGGGGGTGCTTGGGTTCCTTGGCTATACAATTTGGGTTTACCCCCGGCTTTTGGGTTTGTTTCTGTTTATAGAGGCAAACACTTGGGCATTTTTACATTAAAAATGGACCTGATTTTTCTTTCACCTGTACACTAGTGAACAGGAAGAGACTGTCACATACAGACTATTTTCAACTGTTTTTCAGAAACATTTTGGGTTTTCTCCCATGATGCTTCCACATGAGCTCCTATCTCAATTGTTATTTTTTAATCATGTTTGAAAAACAGATGACTTCAAATACTACCAGTAAACGGAATTTTCTTGAAAAAGCTTTCAACAAGCAATTCTTTTCAAAAGCGATTTTGATCAAAATGTAGCAAAAAATATGGGTTTTTTAAATCAATACTTTTAAAGATGGACAAAAGCAATAATGAATTTTTATACAACCCCCATGCCAGTTTTTGGATTTTTTTAGCTGGCCCTGTTAGGAAATGAGCCTTCAAACCCTAAGCAATTATTTAGCAAAATACCATTTGTGCTGGCTCTCTCAGCTGCCTGGCTTCAGCTGCAGCTTCCCTGGAGCGGGTAAGCACCTCTGAAGAAGCTTGGAAGTGGCCTGGGTTTCCTCACCACCCACAGCCCTGGTGGTGAGCACCCAGAATCTGAGAGCATCTTAAAGGGAGAGTTGGTTTAGCTAAAAAAACCCCAAACAATAACAAAAACTGACCAGTTTTAAGATATGGTTTTGATGCAAACCTAATTTTTAGAACTTTGCTGTCTTAAGCACAACTACCCTAGACATTCTTGGAAAACAGCGAGCTTCTCTGGAATACTGTTTAGCAAGTTTGGGCTCTGGTGAGTAGCTGTTATTCAGCTGCTCAGGTTGCTTTGGAGAGCCCAAACTCACCATATCTGCATAATATCTAGGGACCAACGCCTATAGACTTTACTCACAAAGAGCTGACCCTTGTGGTCAGGGAGAGTATTGAGTCACAGAAACAGATGAAAATCAGATGGCTGCAGCAGCTCCCACCGCCTTGCCCTGCCCTGCTGCGCTCCTGCAAGTGGCTGCCCCTCATGCAGGGATCTCTGGGCTAAAAGTAATTCCTGGTGGTTCCAGGATTCACCTCAGTTTGCAGCTCAGAGAAGGGAAGTGCCAAATCTGAACTGCTCCAATACACTGAGGCAGGCAATAGCAGTCCTACAATGGCTCTGAGTTGAGCACAGATGTCCTCGCCCTGGAGGAAGCGATCTCTGGCACAGGGCAGGGGATGTCTGGGGACAGTCACCATTTCATCTTTCCACAGGCTGTTTCATGTGTCATCATCTTTCTCTACTATAGCTTGCATGAATAAATCTCACTGGGCATAAAATGCCTTTACTGTTGTGCCTAGGAAAGCACCAAGGATTACACTGCACTTGGATAACAACAATGATAACAACGGTGCATTTTAAAATCCTACTGCCTACCGAACCAGAAGCCACCGGTGTGACGCTGCCTCATTCAAATTCAGGTAAAAACAATTTATAGCACCTCACAGATTCTCACAGATCAGCAGCTTTAAAAAAATACTATCAACGTCCACACAGGGTTTCCAGCATTAGCACTCCTTCAGCATCAAGCATCACCCAACAACCACATGGGGTAGCTTCTAGGATGCTACAGGAGGACTTGTTGCTTTGCCCAGAAAGTAATTATTTCATTATTAGACCTCATTTCCCTGCATTATCTTCGCACCCCCCCACCCCCCTGACTGCCCCCAGCAACAGCCTTTATGAAAATAAACCAGTAGGAGTTTGGCAAAGACACCAGCATGAACATTTCTGCTCCAGCAGTTGCACTTTAATAGCTATCAGCAGCTGGAATTTCAGTTTTCACACCCCAGGCAAAATCCTGCACCTACAGCAGCAGGGAGCTGGGAGGCAGGGTCAAACAGAGGGATGCCACCCATTGCTGCTCCCAGCACCACTTCCTACAGCACAGGCCTGGCCACAACAATTGCTCCTCACCCCACGGGTGGGACCAGCCCCTGCCCAACGTATCCAACACCCTGAGAGCGGGGCTGGGAGCAGCACTGCAGCACAGGAACCTGAGAGCAGCACTGCGGGACAGGATCTCGGGAGCAGCAGTGCGGGACAGGAACCTGGGAGCAGCACTGCGGGACAGGAACCCGAGAGCAGCACTGCGGGACAGGATCTCGGGAGCAGCACTGCGGGACAGGATCTCGGGAGCAGCACTGCGGGACAGGAACCTGGGAGCAGCACTGCGGGACAGGATCTCGGGAGCAGCACTGCGGGACAGGAACCTGGGAGCAGCACTGCGGGACAGGATCTCGGGAGCAGCACTGCGGGACAGGAACCTGGGAGCAGCACTGCGGGACAGGATCTCGGGAGCAGCACTGCGGGACAGGATCTCGGGAGCAGCACTGCGGGACAGGAACCCGGGAGCAGCACTGCGGGACAGGATCTCGGGAGCAGCACTGCGGGACAGGAACCCGAGAGCAGCACTGCGGGACAGGATCTCGGGAGCAGCACTGCGGGACAGGATCTCGGGAGCAGCACTGCGGGACAGGATCTCGGGAGCAGCACTGCGGGACAGGAACCCGAGAGCAGCACTGCGGGACAGGATCTTGGGAGCAGCAGTGCGGGACAGGATCTCGGGAGCAGCACTGCAGGACAGGATCTCGGGAGCAGCACTGCGGGACAGGAACCCGAGAGCAGCACTGCGGGACAGGATCTCGGGAGCAGCACTGCGGGACAGGAACCCGAGAGCAGCACTGCGGGACAGGATCTTGGGAGCAGCACTGCGGGACAGGAACCTGGGAGCAGCACTGCGGGACAGGATCTCGGGAGCAGCACTGCGGGACAGGATCTCGGGAGCAGCACTGCGGGACAGGATCTCGGGAGCAGCTCTGCGGGACAGGATCTCGGGAGCAGCACTGCGGGACAGGAACCTGGGAGCAGCACTGCGGGTCAGGATCTCGGGAGCAGCACTGCGGGACAGGAACCTGGGAGCAGCACTGCGGGACAGGATCTCGGGAGCAGCACTGCGGGACAGGAACCCGAGAGCAGCACTGCGGGACAGGATCTTGGGAGCAGCACTGCGGGACAGGAACCTGGGAGCAGCACTGCGGGTCAGGATCTCGGGAGCAGCACTGCGGGACAGGAACCTGGGAGCAGCACTGCGGGACAGGATCTCGGGAGCAGCACTGCGGGACAGGATCTCGGGAGCAGCAGTGCGGGACAGGATCTCGGGAGCAGCACTGCAGGACAGGAACCCGGGAGCAGCACTGCGGGACAGGATCTCGGGAGCAGCACTGCGGGACAGGAACCCGAGAGCAGCAGTGCGGGACAGGATCTCGGGAGCAGCACTGCGGGACAGGATCTCAGGAGCAGCACTGCGGGACAGGATCTCAGGAGCAGCACTGTGGGACAGGATCTCGCTGTGGCCTTGCCACAACCAGCACACGCCTGCTCACTCACATCAGAAAGCAAACAGCAACCTGACAACATTTATAATTTCCTTCAAAATCCGTGTTTGTTTGTTTTTTTTTTTTTTTTCCCTAGAGGTAGCTTCTCCTCCAGGCAAAACCCTCAATCCTGTTTGTAAACACTCTGGAGTAGCACAAGCTTAAAACACTTCAGAGTGCTATTGATATTAATGTTTTCAGAGATAGTGAGTGTGTATCTTTGCAATTTTAAAACTGTTTAAACTTTCTAAAATGGTTCATGAAGAGGCCCTTACCTTGTAGTATGGATCCCTGCCTATTGAAAATTCCAGTGTAATTATGAGCAAGTCCAATGTTAAAATTGCAGCTTTACTGGACACGTGTAGCAGCTGACCAAAATATGACTTTCTATCAGGTCAATAAGTTTTAATCATTGAAAGAAAATCAGCTCACCCCAACAACATGGTTCAACAAAAGCCCCTCAAGCAAACCGCATCCAGCTGCAATTATGTAAGGAAAGAAAATGAGAAACAGAGTTAAAATTTGAGCTTCAGAGCTGTACAGCTGTTTTTGAGATGCTGTGAGTTTTCAGTTTTCTCTAAACTTAAGGGGATGATCTGTGGGAGCAATGAGAGCAGGATGTGTTATTTTTAGAAATCAGGAGTGAAACAATCCACTACATCAAGCACATAAGAATTTGGCAGCAAAGTAGGATTCGAGAGCTCTGAGTACCTTCCCCAGACTGAGTCGGTGGTTTACTAAATACTGTAATGTGTTTTAAGTCACAAACATTTTCCTAGAATTTTAAATAATTTAAAATAAACAAAACAAAACAAAACCCCCAAACAACAAAACAACCGCCAAAATCCACCAAAGATTGAGAAAAAACCCAATACAAGTATACACACATTCACAAAAAGTAACTGAATGCCCATTGTTCCAAGGCCTAGCAAAGAAAAGAAATTGTAACTGTGATACAGGCAAATGCAGGGGTTACAAAGAGCATGCATATTGAGACTGAATTCAGAGCAGAATTGCTGATGTTACTTTGAATTTTCCAGCTTTGGTAGGTGCAAACCAGACATATGATGTTATTTCTTTTTAGCCCATATGAGAAAATGTTACATGCAGCGGAAATCCATTTCAGACAGCAGTGTTTCTTTAGCAGAATGGGATTTCTGTGACGCTTTGCTTTGCTCCATCTGCTTCTAATTATTGCTCAATTCAAACAGCTATTTCTGCATTGACTTGCAGGAATCTCAGAAGGCACCTTCTATGTAGGCAAGAAGCATAGCCCATAAATAATTTCAAAAAGTATTAAAGAGGGGAAGCTTCATAGCTTTTCATTCCAATCTGACTATGTGGTATTTAAATAAACCTCTGTGGCTTTCCAGTAACATAGTAGGAACTCCCAGGTGGCAGGGCTGGGGGAAGAGAGGGAGGAGAGCACTAAACATACTAATGAACATGTAATTAAGAAAATGGGCCCTCATTCCCTGCAGAGACTCCATGAGGAGGGAACTTATTTGAAGTGCTGCTTTCTGGTTCCCCTTCCTCCATGGAAGGAAATCAGCTGAATATCTCCAGTGCCAGTCACGGTACCAGTGGTCCCAGCTCCAAGAGAGTGCACTCAATGCAGGCTGACGCCAAGGTAGAAGTCATCGTTTGAAAGCAAGTGATTAAAAAAAAAGGCAAAGGAGAGCATTTGATGCTGGTCCACAAACCCCAGGATCCCAGTTTCTCAAGAGAACTGTCTGTCAGCATTGGTGTTAACCCTCTGCCCCTTGCCCTTAAACAGCAACACTACATTGAAATGCAGTTTGGTCACTGCAGCCTGGAGGCTCCTGTGGAAAGGGAAATTCTCCACAGGGCAGCACCATCCATCTCCAGGGTTTGCAGGGATGCAGCAGGCAGTAGCCCTACACAGCAAACCTCCAAGTGCCCTGGAAGGACAGCACCACCCCAGTAAGCGTGTCTCCAAGCACCTATGACCAAAGGACGAAATAATTCTTTGTAACATTTTAAATGTAATTGTGGAGAACGGGGGTTCATTTGTGCAGGGCCATTAAGAAGAGGGAAAAGTAATTAAAATGTTTGTTTCTCTTTCCAATCCAATTTTGAAAGTGGAGTCGTTAAGGAAATTTCACCCTAAACATAGGATGGTAGCAGTGATTGGTAATTTAAGCATTCATGGGAGGAGACAGGATTTTGTAAACAGAGGCTTAGGAATTCCTTAGCCTCTTTAGACATCTGGCAGATTCTGTATTGAATAACAGCTCTTCTTCCCTTGTTTTATAAGCTTTGGAAACAACATGTTTCTGGAGACTGCACCCCCTTTAGTGAGTCTTAACCAAGCAAAGATAAACCATTTGTTTGAACACCAGGCAGTGGCTTCCTGCCTGCATGATTGTTAGATGGTAGAACCACATCCCAAGAGAGATGACAAGAGTCCCATTATCCCAGGCATTTAAAATTAGACTAATTATACCACTATAACACGTAATAGCACACCTAAAAGATATAATGGGTCTTTCCCATCTCTTATTTTGGGCTTAATCCAGGTCTTCCTATATAAACAGAGACTGGGGCTTTGATGAGTATCCTATTGTTTCCATTAAAACAAATGAAAACTCAAACAGGACAAGTGCAAGCCTTCAGTCTGTGCATTAAATAAGATTTTAAACATAACCTCTAATAGATGAATCTGTAGAAAGACAAAATTAAATCCAGGTTGGGCATGAATGCCAAAAGACCTATTTCAATGCATGTGACCACTGCAGCACCCCTCACAACCAAAGGGTATCAACAGGACAGTGATCAGAGTAGCCAGTCACTATGTCCACACCAGCCTTGGGGCTAGAAGCAAAACATAATTCAGTGTTCAAAAATATTGTGGCACCATCTGCAGTGAGCTGGGAAATTTATGCACAAACCTGAGAAACTTGGCTGTTTTTCACTGAGGTTTTATGTACCTCAGTTGTAACAGCCTTACATTGCTAGAGCTGCAACGCAGAAATGCTCCTTGGTAAGAGACTGGTTGCCCTAAGGGCAGCTGACAAATGATACAGCTCTATGGAATTGGCTTCTCCAAGGAAGGAGAACCAGTATTTTTTAGTTTTTCTGCAGACTTTTCTGCAGGTTTTTGTAATTGTGCAGCTCCTGCAGGAAGGACATAGAGATCAGGTGTTAGCATTTGTCTTTGGCCTCAGAAACTGAAGGGGGGTTTATAAAAGGGGGAATTGCACAGAAGGAACAAAATCACTGGATTTTGGTGGAAAAGGGATGTCAGATAGTCCAGACTATGTCAAGGACCCATGGTATGGACAAGAGGTCTGATGGAAGGGGAGCTTCAACCACAAAGACATTAGTCAGCTTCCTCAAGAACATTGCATGGTTATGACAGTAAGTAGGTAAGGCTATACTTATTTTTGCTTGGCTCTCTTATAGTTTTAGAATCATAAAGCAAGGAGTGACTCTGCTAGAGACTTCTGCATATCTGTGAGTCATTTTCACACACTGGGAGAAGCTCAGGATAAGCTGGAGCACCCATGAGACTGGGACTCCTGCAGAAACCAAGAGAAGGTGGCCAGCCCAGGGAGCCTGGGGCAGGTCCATCCCAAGCAGTTCTCCTGATGCTGCCCAGGCTGATATATCACATGTCCCAGTGTATACAGAATCGGCCAAAATCAGCTACAGCAGTCTAGAAAGTGTCTAGACAACATACTAGGTCAGAAGCACCTTTTAAGATTTAAAGGATCAGAAAGTAAGTTTGTATGTGCCTATGCTACATACAGATTTTGTAAAACAAGATCTTCCTCACTGATGGAAAGAGGACAGCAGACACAAATGTCATCTTTTCCACCTGTTTCTGGAATCTTCTTTTCTTCATACTGCAGTATCCTCCACCCAGACATAATGGTGACAGGTCTGGCTGGCAATGCTGCTGCCAGTAGAGAATTTGTCTTCTTAAAAAGGCACCTAGCCTAAGAAGATGACATAGGGAAGGATTTCCTGGGTTCTATACCAAAGGCCTTCTGCAGCCCTAAAACCCTGAGAAAGCAGATAAATTAACTTTAAAGAAACAGGGGATTTCAAAGTATCATGAAAGGGTTAAAATGTAACTGATGCACTCAATGAACCGCTGAGTGGGGGATGAGCCGATCAGGTTTTGTTTTCTCATTCATGGATCTTAGAGATAAAGGCAATCATCAGCCTGGTAGCTCATTCTTGCTTTCTAAAGTTTCCCCCAGACTGACCATAAATGTGGAAGACAGTGCTACTTCCCTGTATCCTTTGGGATACTACTTCATAAACTAGTAATTATTTTATAAATCCGTGATGCAAAGGGCTTTTACCTTTCCCGCTGTGGGAAGCCACATCCCCTCCAGCAGCATCCCCTTCCTTTTGTCACCTGTGCCCTCCCCATATGCTCTTTTCAATCAGCTTCTTATGTCTTCCACCTAATTTCAAATTAATGATTCCGTGGTGGTGGGCAGGGGTTTGCTTTTCCCACTCCCGGTCCATGAAATACGGGGCTCTCCCACTTCACTACAGAAAAACCGGACTTCTTTGATGAGCTCTGACAAAATGTAATTTAGACTAATCTATCAGACTGATAGAAATGCAAGCTGATGTAATACCGTGAACTTATTTTATATCTAATTATGCATATAATTATGTAAAACAGGCAAATGCATAAATTTCCCCCAGACTCCAGGCATTTCTCCACTAAGCTTTAGGGAGCGCAAAATTTGATGTTAGCTCAACAGCCTGTCTGATCATGTAAGGCTGTATGCAAGCATGCTTCAAAATGTTGAGGTTAAAAGTGTCATAAAAGTTATTTACTAAAAGTAACCGGAAAATCTGACAGCTCAGGCAGCGGCACCGGGACTTTGGCAGTGCTGGTTAGCAGGACATCAAGTGAGTTGCGGTCCAGCAAGTTTCTGTGGGAGGAAAGGACAAGGGGGAGCAATGGCCTTTGTTCTTCTGAGGGCAAGGAGGACTGAAAGCCTTGCAACAGGTAATCTGAAAATGTTCTCCCTCAGGCACTCAAAATAAGTGGTGGGGCAGGGAGGGGGTGTTTTGTTTTGATTTCCCTTCCCCCATGGGAAGAGTTTTCTATCAGATGGGATAGGAAACAAGGATAATTATATTGGCACCATCGAAGGAGGCTTTAAAACAGCAGGAAAAGACATCATGTAGGGATGCCACTCCTCGCTTTGACTTAGCTTGGAAGTTGAACTGGATTTATTTTTAAATGAGTAAAAAGACAGATAATTGTTTGTTCCTAACAATTCCTCCCTACGCACAGTAGTCTAGTCAGAGAGCTCCAGAGCTGGTATCAACACCAGAGACTGTAAATTTATTCCGGAATCTAGGACTTGCCAGGACTTTGCTTGTGAAGGTTTATGGCTGGCAGACCATGCAGTGTCCTTAGAACATTAGCAGTTAGGAGATTTTTAGAGAAAACCTTTTGAACTGCTCAGTGGTTGCAACAGACAACTTGTCAGATGCTGCAAAGTCTTGAGCAGCACGTTTGCTCTGCGTGACTGATAACCTGGCTGCTGTGCTTACTGTGCTGATGAGGATCCCTCCTGTTGTGAGAAAATTTAAGTCATTTTGCAGGCTGCCGTTTGAACTGTAGCTGACGGTACTTACAGAGGTTCTGGATTCTTTGAACTAACCTGTGTTCCAGAATCATGAATTTTGCTGCTGTTTTCTTTTTCTTTGTCTTTGTCTTTTTTTTTGTTTGTTTGCAGTGTTTTTTGTTTTGGTTTGGGTTTTTTTCTTTTTCTTTCTTCTCTTTATTGTCCCCTGAAAGCTGTCAGGATGTCTAAGACTGACTTAGGAGTCTGGGATTTTTCTAACATCACAGTGTGCCATTTTGAGGCAATTGCCATTGACTCTCTCAGTGATTGTTTCCCATCTCCCCGTGGGTCTAAACAGAAAAATGATCTTGGAATTTGGTAACGTACCCAAGAGACTTTCTTCATCCATCTTAGTAAATCCTGTTGCACATTCCTACCATCTGGTATGACCTAGCAGCATCATCCCATGTGATAAGTTTACCTTCTTCTCTCCCTAAGAAACAAACTTCCTTCTTCCTTTCTGCCTATCTTTTCACCTTCTCCCCGCCCCCCCCTTTCACTTCACTTTGATTTTACATTATATTTGTAAGTGTAAAGGATGCTTTTACAGCATGTCAGAGATCCCAGTTATCTTTTTATTCATTCCATGGTTTGGATGAATGACTCTAACAAATGGCACCAGTAGAAAACTACGGGAGCCACTGATACCGTTTGCCTTTTCTTGTAAATAAATGTCCAGTTAAAGCCTTGCCACTTGATTTGACTAACCTTACTCTGAATAATTCCTGTCTGTCTCCCCATTGCTGAGAGGAAGAATCCTCCAATACAATTTTACTAGCTCTGAACTTGCTTCTTTACATACAGAAATCAGAATGAGCAATACATGGGGAGAAAGTTTGAGCTGCTTTACCTTCTCTGCATTGTCACTGCCTGCCAGTGAAACGTCTCATATTGTCATCATGTTTTTCATAGTGAATATATCACAAAGTACTTTGCAGATGAAGACAGTCATATAAGCCAAAGTAAAAAGAGGAGCTTTAAGGTGATTATTACAGATTGGGGGGTAGAAGGGGGAAGGAAGAACACCCCTCCCCCCTGACAAACAAAATCAAACCAAATTAAAACAAAACCAAAAACAAACAAACAACACACACACACACAAAAACCCAACCAGCCAAAATACACACACACACACACACACACACACACACAAAAAACCCCAAACAAACCCCCAAAACAAAACAAAAAACCCCAACCAAAACTGTGGAAAGAATAATTTTATTGAAAGCTAATAGTGGCCAAAACCCAAGCAATAGAGTAGACAGATTAATGTAAATTTGTCCCATGGGTGATTATTTAGGTGAAGAGCAACACAAAAACCTTCTCAGTGACTAGGTGTAGAAGACCAAGGAATTTAGATAAAAATCCTTAAAAAATGAAAAAGTGAAGTTCCTCTAAGGCACTCTCAAACAGCTATAACTGAAAAAATAGAAAATACTTTTTTTTCCAAAAGGAACTATTGCAGCCATGACTAGCTAGTCCTCCCCATATGTATTTTTTTATATGTGCAGTATTATTTTAAAAAACATCTCCATTAAGAGGAGTAAATTTATTTTAGCAAGCCTGTTTATAACTGTCAACTTCTCTTAAGAAATGTAACAAAAGCTGCAGCACCATGGTCTTATTGGCATGAGGACACATTGTTCGTGAGCAGTAGAGGATATGGAAAACATTTGTCCAACAATTGCTGTTGGAGCTCCCTGAGCCAAACCCTGTTCTCTTTAACTGCCCTGGAGGATGATACAGATTGCTGTCTTTGCCTAGCTGCTAACAGAGGCACACTCCCGAGCAAAGGAGTAAAAGAATTCCAGTACTGCAGTTCAGGGGGACCTCTGTCCTCAAAGGGAAGGATGAGGTAAGTTGAATAATACTTGGCTCGAGCTTGTCTGTGAGCACAAGCTCTCATGGGCTAGTGAAGCAGAAGCAGGCCTTGTTGCAGAGCTTTTGTCAAGCACACCCCTTCTGTCCTGCCGCAGACGCTCTGCCTGCACAGTGGCTGGATGCTCCCAGCTCCCTGTGCTTTGGCAGTGCACCTCAAAACACAGCTACGCTGCAAACCCCACATTCCTGTCCTTAGCAAACGTATGCTGCTGTCTAGTTCTAGATCTGCTTGGCCTAGCAGGCCAGTAACAGGGCTCTCCCCACCTATGCCATTTTCTCTCCTGCAGGCAGGGTTCTTTCACAGAGGAACTCCTGGTTTTTCACTGTTTAACTGAGTCTCTTAAGGAATCACAGCAGTGCAAATGGGGATTTGAAATTTCTCCTCTTCGCTTAGGTAACACTGGACGTTTCAAAAAAAGCTGCCTTCCCCCAGCTAGGGCTTAGATCTACATGAATAAAGCGTTTATTCTGCCAGCAAAAAGCAGCGGTCATGGTGCGATAACAAATCAAACCCCCCACGCTGAGGAGGCGATGGCGCAGACACGAACATCCCAACTGCGCAATAGGATCATTCTACAGATGTACCCGGGCGCTGGGTTTGGGGTTTTTTTTCCTTACTCTATTTTTTTTTTTCCCTTCCTTTTTAATAACTCCGGGCACAGGCAGCTGTTCGCATTTTCAAAGCCTGCTCAGAAAGCAGCCAGTTAATTTTAGTTTGCTCGGGCCACCCTGAGCGAGCTGCCCGGCCCCTCGCCCCCCCACCCCGCTCTTTCCCGGCTGTGCCGGGCAGCGCGGGGGGCGGGGGCCGCGGGCGGCTCCTCCCGGCCCGGCCCGGCGGGGATGGGAAAAGTCGTTCCCAACTTTTTTCCCCCTGGCGCGAGCTCCTCCCCGTTCCCTCCCGCGGCGCGGCCCCGCCCCCAGCGCGGATTGGCGGGCGGGCGCGGCGGGGCCCCGCCCCCGGCGCGGTTTGTGAATGGGGCCGGCGGCGGGGGCGGGGCCCGCGCGGAGCTGCGCCTTTTTTGTGTGCCGGCGCGGCCGCGGGCCGGGAGCCGCGGAGCGGGCGGAGCGGAGCCAAACGAGCCCAGCCGAGCCGAGGCGGGAGGCGCACGGCTACCCCGGACGCACAGCCCGCAGCGGTGTCCGTCGGGAGCGGAGCCCAGCAGAGCCGCGGGGAGGATCGCGCAGTAATTGGATTTTGAAAGTTATTTAAGCCCCGAAGTAAAACACACGGCTCAGCCGGGCGCGGTAATAATCCATTTAGCCGTAACCTAAATCCCCGGGGCCGCGCAGTCGTGCAAGGAGCGGCGCCTCCGCCTCGCCGCCGCCGCGGGACCCTGCGCGGAGCCGGCCAGAGCCGTCGCCGGGCTACGCGCGCATCTCCGGTTTCGCTGCCGCCGCCGCCGCCTTCTCCAGGGAGATCAAGCTCCGGAAACTTTCGCCGACAGAAGCTCTGTGAGCGCCGCCGCGTCGGAGCCGAGGGAGAAAGTCGTGGAGGTCCAGCGAGGAGCTGCGCTCCCCTCGTCGCCGCGCTCCCGCCCCACCGGAGGGGCTCCGCCGCCGCCCTCTGGTCGCTGATGCCCCTGGGGCGTCGCATCGGCCGGCTCTGAAAGACTCCCCGAGGCTCCCCGTGTCCCCGGCCGCCCCGGCGATGCGGGCTGGAGGAGAACGCGGCGGAGCGGCCGCCGCCGGCCGCCCCTTGCTGGGGCTGGCTGCGCTGCTGGCCGCCCTGCTGGGGACCCCCGCGGGTGCCACGGCACAGCAGTACAACGGCGAGAAGGGCATCTCCGTGCCGGACCACGGTTTCTGCCAGCCCATCTCCATCCCGCTCTGCACGGATATCGCCTACAACCAGACCATCCTGCCCAACCTGCTGGGCCACACCAACCAGGAGGACGCAGGGCTTGAGGTGCACCAGTTTTACCCGCTGGTCAAGGTGCAATGCTCGCCCGAGCTGAAGTTCTTCCTCTGCTCCATGTACGCGCCGGTGTGCACCGTGCTGGAGCAGGCAATCCCGCCCTGCCGCTCCCTCTGCGAGCGGGCCCGTCAGGGCTGCGAGGCCCTCATGAACAAGTTCGGCTTCCAGTGGCCAGAGCGACTCCGCTGCGAGAACTTCCCTGTTCACGGTGCGGGTGAGATCTGCGTGGGGCAGAACACTTCGGATGCCCCACCAGGGCCCGGCGGTGCGGCGGGTCGGGGGATCACTGCCCACCCCACAGCTGGCTACCTTCCTGACTTTCCTACCCCACCACAGCCACCCTCCGGCTTCTCCTTCTCTTGCCCCCGGCAGCTCAAAGTGCCCTCTTACTTGGGCTACCGGTTCCTGGGGGAGCGGGACTGCGGAGCCCCCTGTGAGCCAGCCCGGCCCAATGGGCTCATGTACTTCAAGGAGGCAGAGGTGCGATTTGCCCGGCTGTGGGTGGGCGTGTGGTCTGTGCTTTGCTGTGCCTCCACCCTCTTCACCGTGCTCACCTACCTGGTAGACATGCGTCGTTTCAGCTACCCGGAGAGGCCCATCATCTTCCTCTCGGGCTGCTACTTCATGGTGGCAGTGGCCTACGCAGCAGGCTTCTTGCTGGAGGAGCGGGTGGTGTGTCTAGAGCGCTTCTCTGAGGATGGCTACCGCACTGTGGCCCAAGGCACCAAGAAAGAAGGCTGCACCATCCTCTTCATGATCCTTTACTTCTTTGGCATGGCCAGCTCCATCTGGTGGGTCATCCTGTCCCTCACCTGGTTCCTGGCTGCTGGCATGAAGTGGGGCCATGAGGCCATTGAGGCCAACTCCCAGTATTTTCATCTGGCTGCCTGGGCTGTGCCTGCTGTCAAAACCATCACCATCTTGGCCATGGGGCAGGTGGATGGGGATGTACTCAGTGGGGTGTGCTATGTAGGTATCTACAGCGTGGACTCGCTGAGGGGCTTTGTGCTGGCGCCCTTGTTCGTGTATCTCTTCATTGGCACTTCCTTCCTGCTGGCTGGCTTCGTGTCCTTGTTTCGCATCCGCACCATCATGAAGCATGACGGCACCAAGACGGAGAAATTGGAGAAGCTGATGGTGCGCATTGGTGTCTTCAGCGTCCTCTACACGGTGCCTGCCACCATTGTCCTGGCGTGTTACTTCTACGAGCAGGCCTTCCGTGGCACCTGGGAGAAGACGTGGCTCCTCCAGACCTGCAAAACATACGCCGTGCCCTGTCCCAGCCACTTTGCCCCTATGAGCCCAGACTTCACTGTCTTCATGATCAAGTACCTCATGACCATGATTGTTGGGATCACAACCGGCTTCTGGATTTGGTCCGGCAAAACCCTTCAGTCCTGGCGACGCTTCTACCACAGACTCAGTACCGGCAGCAAAGGCGAGACGGCAGTATGAAACCCCCGTCCCCTCTGGCACACACACACTCACACATGCATACACGCAGAGAAGGCAGAGGAGACAGATACTCAGCATAGGAGTAGGGCAATGGGTCCCTGAAGAGGGAGGAAGGGAGGATTTTCCACACTTTTTCTTCCTCACAGAAGGTTTGGGGGAAAAAAAAAAAAAATCATTGCATAAAGGATCAGTCAAACTATGTCCAGCGGTGCTTATGACCAGCTAAGTAGGAGAGGACAGAAAAAGAGGCCACTGCTGGGACAGGAGAGTCCTTCACCCAGAAGTCTCTTTACTTCTCTCCAACTACTCCTGTCGAGGACAAGAAACTGCAACCCAACTAAAATCACCCTGCCTTGCTTTGGACAAGAGGGAGGGGAAGCCAGATCTGTTGAGCCACCCCTGCCCAGAAGTAGCCAAATGCTCTCTCAGTTGCCGGGGCCAAACTGCAGCAGCGTGGGCAGGGTAACTCCCGAGCCTGAGCTCGCTGCCTGCTCCTTCCAGCTCGGCGGAGCCATCACGTGAGTACTGCACAGCCGGCTACAGCCCGATCGTGTGTGGGGAGATGCCTCTGTTCTGTCAGCTCACAAGTTCCTTTTTACCTCAGTGATACCTGTTGTAATCGTTTTAAAGTAAAAATTTGGCCCTGGATCTGTTGTTCTTGCTGCTGTGGGGAAGGAGGGGGTTGCTATTCCACACCCTGAAAAGAAATGACTTGTTGCTTTTCAGCAGAAGGCTTTTCCCCCTTGCCTTTGTTCTAGGAGACAAAGGGGGAAACAAAAGTGTTTTCTATGTAGAAAGGCATAAGCATGGGATCGGTTTTTATGGGCAAACCAACAAAAAGAAGTCGTTGAGGTTCACCCTTGGATGTGAGGAGCTCGCAGAAATAAACATTCCTTTTATGAAAAAAGGAGGCAGGATGTTTTCCTACCGTTCAATATGGGTCACTTTTCTAAGCTGAAGGAAATGCAAGATTTAGGAGGGCAAGAAGAGCTTACCCGAGAGCACCTGCCAAAACAAGAGCCATTAAAATATGTAACGTAAAGATAGGATTTTTTTTCTTTCCTTCCCACAAACCTGCTTTGCATTGAGCTCGCTGCAGAAAAAGTCAATACACAGCCGGATTCTGGGGACAGGAGGAATCGTTTTGGCTCACGATGGACCCTTTGCCTGCTCTCCTCAGGTTCCCTGAGCTGCATGGCAATGATTCTTTGTGCAGGTGGGGGGGCTGGGGTTGAGGTTTAAAATCAAACAAGTTACTGTAAGTGAGGAGCCTTCTCATTTCGGCTGAAATACAGCTGGTTAAGTTTCCAGTGATCATGTCTTGGAAGGAAAAGTATTCCAAAAATTATCATCAAATTCATTGTTTTCTTTTTGAAATGTGACAGATTTTTCTATTCTGAATTTTTTTATGTTGACTTGTTCATATTTTATTTTTTGCATACTACTTTACCTTTATATTCACTGAAGGGTTGTTTTTATAAGTATATGTGTGTGTGTATATTCTTGCCTAAGGACAAAATAGGACATTCTGGATTTTTAGCAAGTCTCCACCCTATAGCTGCTCATCATGTTTTGGGGGGGAAAGTGTCTATATTGAAACTTTAAAAAGAAAAAACCTGTTCAGGATGAGGGGGCAGACTGCTGCTGTCTGAGGGCGTACCAGTAGTCTGAGATTCAGAAATGGGCCCATCAGCCAAATCCTTCAGTAGATCTGATGTCAGACTTGCAGGGCTTGGTTTGTCTTTTATAATGTGCACGTGGAAGAAAAAAAATTAACGTGTCAGACAAGTGCAGTATGTATATTTTGTAAATCTCATTTTTGTAAGAAAATATGTATTTATGTTTTTACTTGATTTTTTTTTTTAAGGTCTGTATGAGGCCCTGCTTCACCCCATGTACAGATCACTAAATAAATAATTTTTAATACAAGGGCTCTAATGACGTTCTTTCCATCTTTGAATACTTGGCAGGCTTTAGAAGCGGGGAAAGCTCTGAAAAGTGGTTTCTCCCCCACTTTGTTATGGATAATGCAAGAGACTTTTTGGTGAATGCAGACTGAAAACTCAGCTGTGGCTTGAAACTGTTCATTCTGATTACCAGGCCCTCACAGCACGAGAGCACATTTTGAGACAGCCGGTTTCAAATGTCTGCCCTCACTTGAGGTACTTGCATCCTAGCCAAGTTTTCTTCCAGTCTCTGCTTCTGCTGAGGGCAAGCTGATAAACCAGTTCCCTTATCTAGAAAATAAGGATAATGCTCCCTTCCCATTCCAAAGAGACTTTTTTAAGATTGAGAACTGGAGGGTGCTGTGAGTGCTGTAAATTGAGTCCTCACTTTGACGGGTGGAGTGTAATCGGTAAACACTAAGGACTAGGTCCTTTTTAATGGCTTTACCCAGGCAGTATCGTGAACTGGTGCTTTTCGTCCCATAGCACCTTTGCTCCCTGCAGTTTTGTTCAAATGAATTTAATTTTAATAGCTAGCCTGAAGCATACATTGTTTTTTATCACAGTCATCCGAAAGCTTCAGTGGAATGGTCTATTTTATTTAAATTTTTCAACTGAAATGAATGTTTAGATCTCAAGCTTTCCATGACTATTGCTACAGTCATGGAAAGCACCCCAACAAACAGAATTGTACACCTGTGAAATGATGATTTTTTACCACGTTTCTTTCCCAAGGATTTCAGCCTACCGTCTACACTCATCACACTTCCCGGACCTTCAATTATGCCAATACTAAAATTTAAGTTACAGAACAGAGATAGATCTAAGATACCTTAGCTAGATGCCATCATAGTAGCTGTGGTTGCACTGCAACATTGTTTCATTTACTAAGCAGACTGTGTAATAGTTCCACATCGAGGGCACTACTTTATTTGGACACTGTGCTCTCAAACTTAACCTTTTACTTTTACAGTGTATGAACTACTGACTTAAAAGTTCTGTTAAGAGCTAGCCCCATTCATGCTGCCTCTCTGGAAGAGCCACATCTTTTATTTGAAAACACCTCTTGCTGCTCCCCAGAATTGCTCACTTGTCAAGTTTCCTTTTTGAAAAGACCTTGGCGTTCCTGCCAGTCAGGCTGCTTCAAACTGCTCCATGATGTGAGCTTGCTGATCGTTGCTGAGGGGGGTTTCATTCCACTCACTCAGGAAACCTGAACCCTTCTATAAACATTTCCTCCCCTTAATCCATCAGTGCCGGCCGGAGCGATGGAAGGGCTGGAGCAGCTTGTGCAGTGAAGGACTGGCAGCCACCGGGAGCAGCGGTGTGACTGACACTCCTGTGCAGTGCAGCCACAGCTGCATTGCTGAACATGCAATCAAGCCTTAATACAGCACGGGCAATACAGCAACGCCTGCGATCCACGCAGGGAGCCCGGCCCACGGCCCTCCACTCGCCACCCCTCCCCACGCACTGCATGAGAAACCATTCACATGGGATCGCTATTTTTTTTCTCCATACGTGGAAAAACTCTCTATGTAGACTTTCTTTAGTTCATGAGACTTTTATATCTGGGGAAAAAAAAAAAAAAAAAAAAAAAAAAAAAAAAAAAAAAAAAAAAAAAAAAAAAAAAGTCTCTATTTCCACCAGAAACCACTAAAGCTGAATGCTTTAATTTCAGTATTTCCTATTAGGTACTTCTGGATTTAAAGTCACTTATGAAAAACTATCCAGATCCTGGGATTTAAGATAATTTTTAAAATTTGGAATTGTAGGTGAAATTTGATGCTGACAAAAAGTAGAAGCAACTGCTATTCACTTTTAAGCAGATGTGACTCACATCAAGACTGAATTTGCTCACAGTGGAAACAATTCGGAGAATTTCAAGCAGTGATAGCGTCTGGCCTTCTGGAATAAAAATGACTATCACCATTTTGATAACAAAGTAGCAGTTCCTTTCATAATGGAGTACAATTCAAAAAATCTCTTGGTGAAGCTCTCCAGAAAAAAGGAGGAAAAATAAGTCTTTACTAATCTTTGATAATCACTGCAAAATATTTTCTCTGACTAATCTTTAAGCCCACTTTAATTTTTTTAAGAAAAGTTGCCTGACCTATACCTTTGGCTCCTGTCTATGCAGCATTTTTTGGTTCACAAGAAACTTAGCAAGTAATAATTATCATTGATCCATATCCCTATATACTATATTTTCATAAAAACTATAGAAACACTGTTTCTACAGTTTTAAAGACATTTATGCAACTTTCTAAAATGAAGGATTATTGTTTCAGGCAAGTTAAAGAAGAAGCTTCAAAAGTTCTGGAGTTCATGAATAGCAGCAGCAACTGAGTGTTTGTTTCCACAGAAAAAAAGTGCTTTTATAATACGTCAGTGTTTGTTTGGGTTTATTTTTGGTGGAATACCCACACCGACTATTGAATGTTTTTGTCTAAGTACTTCACCCGCAACCAATAGCTTTGCATGCAAGCAAAAACCACACATCTCTGTATTCACCAACTGGCAACAGTAAACATTACTTATAATCTCACATGGGTTTAGAAGCCAAATTACTAGCTTGCATTTCAAATAGCCTCTTTTTTTCCTCATCTCACTCTCATTTCCTTCCAGATTTTACAGGTACTTCATATATACTCTGCACTTCATACACGCCTTCTACCCCTTTTAATTTTAAAACCATGAATCCAGCTGAAAGAAATTTAGGCTGTTGCTTGGAAGGGAAAAGATGACACTGAGTCTTCAACACTCTAACTGTTCATTGAGGAACCAAGCCTGCCCTATATAAACCAGGATAATTGTTTCATGCCAACATGTGTGTGGTTTTGGAAGATACAATGCTGCACAAAAAATATAGGACTGGGGGAATAAATACAGTCATGGCAAATTCCCAAATGGCCCAGTTAGAATCAACACATTTTGACTAAAACGATGCCCAAACTGTAAAACTAAAATATGAACATCAGCATTTAACACTGCTCAGGCAAGCAGTTCATGCTGCAATCAGAGGAGGGGAGTACAAGGGAGGGTTTTGATGCAGTTTAAACCCAAGGTCCAAGGTTGCCTGGTTCAGGTGGCAGGGCCCTGCTTGTCTCAAAACCAGATCAGTGGAAGTAAGGCACAGACAGCACCTTCTCCTAACTCAGGTAAACACCAGGCTCAAGCATGGTGTTACCACAGCTGCAGCCAGATGGGATTCAACTGAAGGATGCCAGGACAGTCCTAAACAGGGTCATGAGCTCATACTCCTCTGCATCACCTGCTCTTCTCTGTACAGCCAGCCTACCCATGCCAGGAAACTGTGGGACTGGGATAAATGAGAATGCGGATAAAAAGCAGCAATAAGCAGGGCCTAGAGCACATTTTTAAATAACAACTGTAAATTGGAGATCACTAATCCATATTAGTCAAGAAATTCTGATTGCAACAACTTGTTCAGTTTGGCTGCCCCAGGTGTATCACAACTTGGCTTGGTAATGGGCAATCCTTCACTTAAGCATGTTGCCCTTACAAATACACATTGAAAATCTGAGTCTGCTGCCTAGAGGAGTAGCCTATGTGAGTAGATTTCAGCTGCACAGATCTTGGAAATTATAGTCTCTTCATGTGGCTACCAGGATAGCCATAACCTTACCATTAAAACTTCAATCCCAAAAGCCAAGGTGACATCTAGAAAGTAGAAAAAGAGGCCCAGTTCTCCCCTCTGAATTTTACTGAAGGTACTGCAACTCTAGCATTGTATTCAAACCAATCTGCAGAAAGGCAAAATCATTCTCAGGGCAGGCAAGAAGATAGATTATTCTCACTATGCTGTCCTTTTCCTCAGGCTAACATTCTGAGGGAATTGAAAAAGCTTGTGGTGAATAAGGAACTCTGCCAGGAGCTGCAGTAGAAGAACAACATGTTATCTGGCCCAGATGGACACAAAAAGGTGTTCTAGCAAGTAGGCACTAAGATTTGAAAGATAAGTGGTTGATTATGTGCACAATCACAGATGATGGCCAGATCACATATAGCCACTCTTCCAGCAGTATTCAGGCAGCTAAAAATGGAGGCAGGTTACATGGAAAGCACTTTTCGTAGACATTTAAATTCCCAGGTGCACATTTAGAAAATTATTGTCTCTGTCTCTAATTCCTTGTCTATAAAACTGGAGTAGTGACACTTCTGTATATTATAGGAATGTTGTGAGAATGAATATTCTCAAAATCAGAAGAATATAATTATAAGAGAGTTTGTATAAATACCTCTGTCAGGCCTTTGTCCCACAGTCTGATATTTTTCAAGTAGGTTCTGTTTTAGAGAATGCCAAATTAAGACCACCAGCTAGAATAAATTAATTGTATGTTTTCCAATATCTTATCTACAACTGGTCAGGCTGAGCACCTGCTTTCACAATGTGAGAGGGTATAGAGAGGCAAACTAGGTAAAATAAAAAATTACACTAAACGGGACATGCATGTCAAACATGCAAACAAAACTGACTTGTGTTACAGTGGTGCTTAGGCATAGCAGAGATAAGGGTTTGGGCTTGTGCTGGTCTTAACTCTTCCTGCACTCCCCAAGCTCTCATTTGCTATATGTTATAAGCACTGTTATAATCAACAGGCTCAATGACAACTCTGCTGTTCCTCTTTAAATAAGTACTGTTCACTTCAGCTTGCTGCAAGTGGAATCTAAATCTTAGTAGTAGGCCTAAAGTAGAGTTGACCAAGGTTTCAGCCAAGCCCATGGCAGAGAGAATTCACCCTCCCTGCCATGTAACTTGGTCTCTTAGTTCTTCAACAGTTTCTTTCTGCTACCATGACCTCAAACAACATCTTTCTCATTATTAATGATGGCCAAAGAGAAGGATTAGTTGGATACTTGGACATTTTCCTGCCTTAACAACAGGGAACAGCATGAGGCTATTACACTTCTTTCACCAACGAAATACAGAAGTGTCTAATCTGACTAGGGTAAATGTTTGTGTCTTGCCCTGATGCCAGCCTTTCCCAGGGCAGATCTCTGCAACCATTCACCTTCATCACATATCAAGCTTTTGTTGCTAAATAAAGTAAACCAGCAAATCAAAAAAGGATTCCTAAAAGCACCAAAGCATATGCTAATTTATAGCTTACCCTCCTCAACAAATAAAAATGCAACATAGATTTTTCATGGAAGACAGTCAAAGGCAACTACTTCCAAAAATATTTACCTAAAGCAGAAATCAGATCACTTGCCTGGCATGGCTTCCCTCCACAGATTTTCCATGCGGCGTGTGCATGTGCGTGCACATCTAGCACAGTGCACGCGAGTGTAACAACCAGAAGTTACAACTGTAGGTAGGTCTCTCATCAAAAGCCCAGTGAAGAGAGAAAAACAAAAGGCCCTTGCCCAGTGCAGCTGTCTGCTAATTAAACACTGGTGTTAATTGCAGTAGTGTGGCTGGTCCTCATTCCCTGTGTTTGTTGTGGAGACTGTGTGAGCTCCGGATTGCTCAGAACTTTCACATTCTCCCAGAAAATGCAACAGTCTATAAAAGGAATGAAAGGCTGTGATATGTATATATATCTATAGGGCTATTTTTAAAGAAAAAAAAAGATTTTTTTCTGTGTGTTAGTTCAAAGCCAGCTTTGATTATCTAAAGCAAGTCAGACTTTAGAAAGGGTAAAAAACTAAAATGTAAAGATGGAATCTTTTTTATCTAATCCATGATGAAAAGAGCATTTCTTGTTTGTTACGCTCTTGCCTCTCATATTTTTAATTTTATTTTTTAATTAACGGCAAAATGTAGAAGTCTCAGGCAGCTTTTCCTGCCCTTACTTTACGAGATGTGCAGAGAAGCATTCCATTAGGGCCAACAGCCAGTAAAAGGGATGTCATTTGACACCCTTCCACAGCTATGCATACCAGGCTGGAACCAAGCGGGATTATGTGAGCGGATAGAAAGCCCTTCTAGAGAGAGGATTTACTCGTACTGCTTTTCTTTACACATACTGCTCTCAGAAGATAGCTCAAAATCAGCTATTGGATTTGCAGAAACAACTCTCACGACGGCTGAAGAATTCCGGCACGAAGCAGACGAAGGCAAAGATCTGGCCGAAGCTCTTCCAACAGGGGCAGGAGGTGGGCTGGCTTTCCAGAGCTCACAACGAACCTCAGGACTCTGCTCTCTGCTTTTATGGCAGCCTAAACCTAAGCCCTGCACTTGAGTGCTGTAACAAAGTCTGTGCTTTACAGCTGCTTTGAGCCACCGTCTTTTCTGGTAAGAAATCCCCGATGTGCAAAGACCAATAAATCAGTGGATGATTTTGCAGTTATGAAGGGACAAAACTTTGTATCACTGCCCACAGATAAGGATCTAGTTTTCTGTCTTTGAGAGTTCTTAAGACTTTTGCCACTTCTACTAATAAAGTCAACATAAACAAAGTTAATGCTTTAATTCCATGTCCTTCATTTTCCTCAAGCAAAGATCTTCCTGCACTGAATTTTGAATCGAATCTTTATCAAAATCTCTCAGCATGAGAACTGAAAACAAATGTTTCTCAGAAAACACTGTCAAGAAACTCAGCAGTTTCACTTTAAACGACTCTTCCATTTTGCTGTCTATTTTCATTAAAGCTTTAACAAAGTGTCCTTTGGTCAGCATTTCACTATAGCACTCAGACGTGATACATTACTTGAAAACAGACATTAAAGATAGAATAACAAGTTATATACATAAAAATAAGCCGATGGAAAACTGTCATGAAAACTGTTATTTCCACAATGTCCACCTCTCAGCATCGTCCCTGGCTGCATCTTATTTAGCTGATAAAGTTATTTGTAGCAATACCAGCCTATTTTATTTATTCTTAAATGCAATTTTGCACATAAAATGACATTTTTATTAGTAAATGAGAAGCAGTGTGTGCCACCAGACAGGGCACCAGACTACAAGTCAGGAGACAGTCATACTTTTCCCAAATTTACCCATGGTCTGCAAATCCTTCCAATCATCCTCACCTCCATGTCTTTTTCTGCCTTCTCTAATTAGAATCATACTCTTCGGGACAAAAAAGTCTCTATCATCCCCACATATGTGTTGGCACTGTTCCCATCTTATTGGAGCCCTGATCTTCATGGAGAACTCTTAAGATTGGGCACAATGCAAGAGGTTCCAATTAAAAATAATTGATCATTAAGAGACAGAGAATAGCAAAGAGTGAGCTGGCACTTTACTTTCTACGGGGAAATAGTCAAACACTAGTGGCAAAGTAGAGAAGTGATGACACCAAATCTTCCCAAAGAAATGAAAGTGGGAAGTGTCACTCATCACCTTTTGGGCTTTTGTGTAACATGCATAAGGAATGTTCCCTTCTCTGAAGAGTCTCTGGGGACTCTTCAGATGATGGGATTTACTGTCACATGTTCTCTTCTCCCTGTCTTTTTTTGGTTGTTGTACAAAGTGTTGCCATGTGGGGTCTGTGTGATAGCACATACTGCAAAGCATCTCCAGCTGAGCAGAATCAGTGCTGGCCAGTAAGATTGTTAGTTGGCTGACTATTCCCTAAAAATGAAAACCAGACACTGAGGAAACAATCTTGTTCAAAAAAGGAAAATATTTATCTGCAATGAAATTTAAAAAAAAAAAAAAAAAAAAAAAAAAAAAAAAAAAAAAACAAAACAAAACAAAACCCACCCAACGAAAAAAACACCAAACCCAAACCAAAATAACTACCTGGGTATTTCATATTTCATTAAAATATCACTAACGAAGTGATTAAATAATTCAGTAGCAGAGCAAGGAGGAAGCCCCCATGCACCCCCCAAAATATGGATTTGAATTAAGTAAAACAATTTTTCAGTTAACTCTGAACGGCTTCAATTGAAGAAGAAAATAAAGGGGGAAATGTCAGAAAGCTTTGGTGAAATGCTTTTTGCACGAAGCAACACCAAATTTGAATTTGAAATGCACCTATAAAGATTGAAAAACATTATGCAACCTTATAAGGTTTAGCTGGTATTAAGAGGGAGAATAAGAGATGGACTAAGGCTAAGATGACAGGTGAAGGCAAACAGCCTAAGGTGAGGGCAGATAGCTTGGCTTTGGAACCACAGGGAGTTTAAAAGAGACACAGGAGTCAGTTTTACCTACAGCTTGCCCCATATCACTGAAAAAGTCTAATCCACTTCACTTGCACCATGCAGACCTGGTAATAAGGGACACAAGGCAGAAAACTGAACATTTTTCTTAATGAGATTAAGAATGGCATGTTAGGAAAGTGTTTGTGGAGAGCAGAGAAAGAGCAATAAAAACAGTTGAGACTGAGACGTGAGAAGGTTGTGGACACAGCTATAGCTGCATGTACATTTGCTTGTCTTGTGTTTCAGGCTGACCAAAAAGAAAACTCTGATGTGAAGCCTTGCTTCTGTGCCTGTCAGACCCACACTCATGCTAAGCGGCCCTCCCTGCTGGCCAATGCAAGGGCCTGGCCTGTGCACTGGGCTGGCTCCTAGACCCCCACCCAGAGCCTATGCAAGGTGAAGGTGTGACTGCCTGCCCCAGTCCAAGCAGGTGTTGCTCTGGAATTCCTCACACTGCCTTTTCAACAGAATATTCATAGCAAAGTACTGCCTCTGTCACCCTTTAAGTGCGGTGAATTGCCCGGGCTGTGAAGGAGCACTTAGTCATACTTGGCTCCAGTAGCATCTTCAGGGCCACAGAATTTCTGACTTGTAGATTGATGTCATCAATGTGAATGCTCAACAAGTTATATTCCTCCCATAAATTTTTAAAAGTATGAAGTTTGCTGACAAAAAAAATCACTAAGGTTGCCAGGAGCATGTAGTGCCTTTCTAGAATGTCAGTCCTAGCTATTCCCTTGGAAACCAGTAAATAAAGAGTTAAGAAATGAGCAAACACAACCTTAACTGTGCTGTTGGAGTGATGCCCCAATATGGCCATAGCATACAGAGCCTGTGCTATCTCAAAGGCAGAGTGCAAACATTCGGGGAATAGGGCACATGACCACAGGACTGAGTCTGAAGCCTTCTTTTTTGCAAGGCAAGACTGGTCAGGATGGAAGCCGCAGGGACTGAGGACAGGGAGGGGACCAACAGCAACATTTCCCAGGAGACAATTCGCCTCCCCCTCAGGACTTGCATCTACTCAATTCACAACCCCTGTCCTCACAGACTGCCATGGGAATGCTCCCTCCACCCCCAGCACTGAGCCCACAGACCATCCTAAGGCACCTTTGTGCACTTCTGGTAATTCCCTGGGGAGGAAGAGTTCTAGGCATTGGTGTTACCTCAATTTACAAAGTCAGCACCAATAGGGGACAGAGTAGTGAAGCACATGTGTGAACAGAGGAGGCAGGGAAAGAGGCAAGCCACCTCCCAGGGAGACAAGGCCTTTCTCATGTCAAAGCTCAGCAGTTTCCTTGTGTCACAGCCACAGAGCAGCCAAGTGCTCCAGCTCTGCCAGCTGGAGCAAGGCAGCTCTCACAGCTGACCTGCACGATCCCTGGCAGT
This sequence comes from Hirundo rustica, assembly GCF_015227805.2. Classification (NCBI taxonomy): domain Eukaryota; kingdom Metazoa; phylum Chordata; class Aves; order Passeriformes; family Hirundinidae; genus Hirundo; species Hirundo rustica. The sequence goes on along the minus strand of NC_053456.1, from coordinate 26,633,201 downwards.
ACAGCCAACCCCAGCAAGGAGGGCATGGGGAAGGTTTCTCAGGCCCTGCTTTTCAAAAGGCCGATGGCTGACCACATTTGCTAAGATGGAAAGGCAAAAGAGCCTAGCAGACAGCTTTGCTTCTGTCTCAGTTAAGTGTTTTTTTGGCAGGGATAGGATGGCAGAGAGTGTCAGCTGTGCAATGGCACAAACAATGCTCTGAAATGCAGGGCCACAGAGAGCCCTGCTCAAACACTTCCTATCATGGCAGGGGTATACTCAGAAGTGTTGCACTGTCCCTCTTCTCTATTTATTTCTCATTCTCTGCTCCCTAGGAAACTGAGAATTACATTAGCATCTCCCTCTTTTCTGTCCTACTTTGAATACTGAGCAGCTAGCACCCATTATTCTGTGACAATGTCCCATCTTACTGACATATCTTGAATATGTACATTTTTATACTGCTTTAATAGTGCTATTTTAAACTTTAAAGCCTGTCACTTGTCCTCATGAAAGTCAGATGGAAAATAACACTATTCTCATATTTTTTCTGGTCTTAACATCTAAAGCAGCAGTCCCTAGAGCAAGCCTCTGTCCTCCTGTTGGTAAGAATGTCTGTAGCCAGTTTGCACACAGTGCTGTCCTGCAGCTACAACTGAAAGGCAAATCCTAGTACTACAATTACTGCACGTCTACAGCATGTGAGAACTTGTTCTGTGATCAGTGGCAACCTCTTGATTTGAAGTTTTGTCTGAGCAATAAATGCGTTATCGATTTCTGAGAAATAAATATGGAAATTGAGGACTACAAAGATAAACACTGGGCTGTTCCTACCCTTGTGTGGACACAGGCATGTTCTACTAGTAGTACAGTAGTGTGAGATCAAGAGGTGATCAGACAACTGTCTTGAATCCAAACCTTTAATCTCAGAGACCCACACACCAGTCTCTGAACACAGGAACATTCCTGCAGTTTTTTTTCCAAATACCTCATTTGAGCATTTTCTATTAACATCTACCAAAAGCCAAAACACATAAGCTGTCCTACAGCAGACAAAAGCATACTCCTGTTCCTCAGAAACATTCTCCTAACTCAGGGATGTGTTTGCAGGGCTGCAGACCCTATGCTTAGACCTGAATGCTCTCAAGCCTTGAGACCAAGCCCCGGGTGCAAACATCTGCTGCCTGGTTCAAGAAATCAGGCTAAGGACCCTTCTGCTTGACAAAGAAATGCCCTGGGGTCAAGCTGGCTAGCAATGACCAACATAACCTGTCCACATTTCACGTGCAGGGAGAAAAAGGCTACTGAAGGCTGCACAATGTTGACAGAGATGCCTTGTCCTCTTCCTAGTGATAAACACTTCGTTCTCATCAGAGCATTTGTCACCAGCAATTTAAGAGTTAACCAGGAAGGTGGACTAAAGAGCATGTATCTTATTTGTCTCCTTTTGTAGCTTAAAAAAGCAAACAAACAAACAAACAAAAACCCCTGATAGATGCAGGTGTAAATGTCCTTTTTCCTGATCTACAAGGTATTTGCCAATACTGTCTGTCTCTAGGGTTAAAATTCTCCCTGGCAGTAAGGCTTCTGTAAACACTCCCACTTTATCTGCAGAAAGGGAGAATCCCAGCAGTACTGGAAACAGATATAAATGGAAACTGTTAAAAAAATTAATTAAAATAAATTCATTTAGCATGTGTTAAAAGTAGCAGCGATTTCTGGCAAGAATTAATTAAACCAGATGAAACACTTCTGATATGATTTGTGTGATCAGACCATTTAATTAGTTCTGGCTTTTAGTTCATGGTAACAAGCTTCTGTGAGGGTGAAAAAGGAATAATTGTTTATTCAAATGGTAATAATTTGGGTTTCTTTAATTGATTCCTAGTGTGAAAGCATTGATTCCTGCTGCTTTCTAAAGTGCTGGATGGAAAAGTTCCAGCATGATGTCCAGTTCTAGAAGCCACCAGGTCCATTCCCCAGTGCATTCCCCCATTTGTGATGTAGTCTGCTACAGCCCTCTTGCTTCTCCTGGCTTGTCTGTACACTGCTGAGCAGTGAGCAGGGCTTAGCCCTTCTGAAGTGCTTGTGGGTTTATTAAGTATTCCTGTGTGAAGCTGATGATGTGCTCATAAATAATATTGCTGGGACTGAAACATGTTTTCTCTACAGCAGGCTGGATATCCTGGAAAGGAAATGTCTTAAAAATAAAAAAAAAAAAACAAATTCAGACACCTAGAGAGTGTCCAAAAGTAAAGAGGTTTTAGATAATATAAAACCTTCCCCTAAAAAAAAAAAAAAAAAAAGGTGGGTTTTTTTTCTGTGCCTAAAGTTAACTCACCAATCTTTGCCCAAGGACTGAGGAGGAAATTGCCTTTGTTTCACTACTAGGATACAGCAGAGTGATGTTGTGGAGCTTACAAAGACATACAGTAGAAGTTTTAAAAGTAGGACTGCTAATCTTGTTTCTCTTCATTGCTAATTTGGTGGGTGCCAGTCAGTAAAAAGGCCACAGAATCCCTGCTAGGTGAAAGGTGGTACAGGATGAATGTCTGCAAAGCAACAATAACAAAAAAAAGGCATTTCTGCAGTTTGAAACTCCATGGAAGCATATTGCAGATTTATGCCTAAACCAGTGCTGAATTATGGGTCACTGCTGTAAAACCAGAATTCCTTAGATTACTTAATCTAATGAGGTCTGTGAGAGAAAAAGGCCTCAGTCTCTAAGATTTAAGGGGTTGAGACCTTATCTGCACACTTTCCTGTAAAGCTCCAGGTGCACTGTAAGATCTATATCATCAGTTCCATGCTAAAAACTATGTTGTTTAAAACTAAACAATCAAAGGCTGAAAAGCAAAGCTCTCAAGTATCATGAAACAGCAAAGCAAAGGTTGCCTAATGTAACCTTCTTCTGCCTCGGGGTTGCATGGTATAATATACTGCTTCAGTCTCTGACCAGGTACTGCCCCCACATTCATTTTTTTGGCAAGAGCCCTGCTTCACTCCAGGCACAGGCCTGACAATGCTCTGCATACAAAGCAGCTCTTCAATATTCTTTTTCATCTCAGCTCTTCAGCGTGGGGCTCTGGCTTCATCTCCTACAAACTATCGCAACACTGCATGAACAATGATACTTTTCCATTCTATGCTGTTTCTTCTCTGCTGTTCAGGCCCAGAGCCCTGAATGCTTTGCACTAGTTAACACATTTATTCCCAAAATGTCCCTGTGAGGTAAAGAAATATTATCCCTAGCTTAAAGAGAAAGATTGAGTTACCTTCTAAAGAAAAGTAGAAAAGAGGCAGGAAAAGCAGCCAGATCTCTAGAGTCCCAATCAACCACCTAAATCACCATATTTGCAACAGGCCTCTGGCCTTTATTCACACCACACAACTTCTGCTAGAGGTTAGGCAGCAGTGCCAGAGACACAGCCCTATTCACTGCTATAACATAAATCTACTACTGTGACTGCAGCCCAATATATTATATGACCCTGTTCCAGGTTTACTTAGGGTGACATTCACTCCTCTGAAGAAAGTCAGCATTTACATCCTTTCTCAGAGGTTTGCAGTTGGATGTGCACCTCATGCTCACCCCTCTGATCTTTTTTTTGAAAAGAAAAAAAAAAGTTGTGCTGTTTATCTACTAGACACTGTGATAACATAATTAAGCACATGTGTACAGACTGGGATTAGAAGGGAAGGCTTCTTGAAAGCACTCTGATAATCTAAAAAATAAGAAGTAAAATAACACAAACTCTATGTCAAAATAATTTTACTCAGTGAATTAAGGAACAGAACAATCTCCTTTCAGTCATCATCTTTATATCAAGATTCTGTTCTGTACACTGGAATACCTTCTATGTGCAAATTAAGAACCTTTTCTCTTATTTAAACACGTATCTTGCTGTGTGAAAGGAAAAGCCTCAGATTTTTTTCACAGAAGTACCTGCTCAGTGCTGAGTTTATGTGACGGGGAGGACTGAGACAACACACTGGTCTTGCTCTTTTTGCATTTCGCCAAGTTTACATATTTTCAGCTACCCATCTGTGTGGCCAGTGGAAACTTGTGAAAACCCCTAAGCAATGGAAGATCCCTGTCCCTTTATATCCGAAGGTGATTCCCAAAATTCCTTTGTTCCAGAGTACATGGTAAGTACAAATAAATAATGTTTTCTGAAATCATATCTAAACCAAAACAAATCTGAGTTTCACCAGAGCAGTGGAATCTACCAATTACCCCTCTGAAGTCACATTTTCATTGCCTGCCTTGAGGCCCATAAATTAGTCAAAAGGTCACAATTGTCAGTGCTGCAGAAAAAGTGTAGCTCCTCACACACACATGCACCTCCCCGGTCTTTGG